>NC_045541.1:114505931-114865931 GCF_009769535.1 Thamnophis elegans | reverse complement strand
TTATTAACTAAATTCAATCATAAGTTGGATAAGAAAGTTGGCAACTTTCTGCCAGCTTCCCAGTCTACTCAGTGGGGAAGCTAGCAGGAGGTTGCAAATTTCATGTGGCTTGTAAGCAGGCTGGCAGGCAGGTAAATAGCTACTATTGTTTGAGAGAAGACATGAAGAAGTGCATGAAGATTATCTGTCAAGGGTCCATTAGGGTGGACAATCGTGAATCGGGAAAGGTATGAGGGATATGTGAGAGTGGCAAGGCTTGGGTACGAAGCGTAGGGGTGATACAGCCAAGGCCAAGGATGGTGCACAAGAGAGGTGTGAGACTCAAGGGTGCACAGGATGCCTGAGGCCAGTGTGGCATGAACCGGGGGAGACTGTACAGTTGGCGGAAACTTACCTCAATAACTTGCAACCTTTCTTTTGGGCATCCCCTTGACTTTATAGGCAAGCCAGCAGGGAAAGTGGCAAATGGCAATCACATGACTGTAGGGTGTGCAACCAATCTGATGTGTGAGCCAGTTGCCAAGTGCCCAGATTACAATGACCATGGGAGTGCAGGGATGTGTAACTCCAAGAACTAATCATAACCAGAATTTCAGCTCTATCATAACTTTCAAGAATCTTTGAATGAATAAGTCAAGATCTACCTTTACCTGTACTTTTGAAGGAATTATTTCTCTCTACAGGTAGTCCTTGACTTATGACCAGTTGAAGTTACAGTGAACTTAAAAAAACATTCCCAAAGTTACGATTCCCCCCCCCCCGTCACATTAATGACTGCAGTGAGTCACTTGATGACCATTGTAAAAACTATCATAAAATCAAATTTGGTCCCATGGTCCTTGACTTACAACTACAACAATTTACAACTAAAATTCCAGCTTCAATTGCTTACACTAAAATCAGTGACAGCAAATTAAACAATTGTACCTTTTAAAAAAGGCTAAACAGCAGCAAGAGAAACAAACACATTTAAAGATTATGTTATAAATGTAATTATTAAATAATAGATATATCCATTTTCAAATGGAACAGCAAAACCTACAGAATTTCAGGAACAGTTCACCATTAGGTCTCTTGATTTACCAATAAAAATTAATGATAGTCCTCATTAACTTACCTGTAATATTTGGGATCATCCCGGTCATCATCATAATCTTCTAGAAATTCTTTCAGACGTTTAGCTTCTTTTGCCTATGAAAAGTAAATACCGGTACATTATTTCCTTAGAGCCTGTTTATTTCTAGTTATTGATGCACACACAATGAATTCACCTTTTGATGGACAAATTCAAAGACAGAGTCCATCAGAGAGGAAAGGCTACTGAGTTAGAAAGCAGGATATTGTGGAGATTTACACATTTGAATAATATCATTATGTATGTGATATAAATTTACTGTACGGAAAAGTCCTTTGCATTACATTCTGGTAAATCAAGGTTCCATCATACCATTGACTTTTAGAATCCTCTGTTTTTAAAACCTTCCCATTTTGGGGAAAAGAATCTAAAAGGATATTAAATATAATCCCAAATACTTTAAGCCATTTAAGCAATCTACATTTGCTGCTATACAAAATATCTAGGAGCACACCTATGTTTACTACCATATTTCTTTAACCATCCAAATCTTAATCTTCAAAAATCAAGACAAAAATATTTTGATGGCTAGCTGTATTTCCTGAAGAACTTCCTTTTTTAAATAAAAAGTATGTAAGTAGTTTTCTCCAAAACTATGGGAGAAACTATAACAAAACAAACTGATTAATATAAGAGCAATTGTAATCTGATAATCTTAACTTCCATTTTTCCATTTTGATTAAGTAAAGGCTTAAGTTCATTGTAATCCTTAATAATCATGTGAATCTCCTTTCTGCAATTTGCCCCCCTCCCCTTTTGCCTGAAAATTAGTTTTCTTAATCCACTGAACAATCTGCTTTATTTTGATAATGCAAATTATGGTAATGATATGCAGATAAATGTAGTTATGCTACTAATTACCTGTTCAACTAAGAGGAAAGCTTTTAAATGTTAAAGTGCAATGTTAGGCATGCTTATTTAGAAACATCAAATAATTCAAATGTGACTTTCTTTCTATTAAGTGTGCTTAGAATTTATTTATTTGTATCCAGACCTTATTATTTTTACAAATAACTCAAGGTGTAAATATATTCAACACACCTTCCTCCTCCTATTTTCCTCATAACAAAAACACCGAGAGATGAGTTTGGCTGAGAGTGACTGGCCCAAGATCACTCAGCTGGTTTTCATGGCTAACGTGGAACTTGAACACACTCTCCCAGTTGCCACTCTGATGCCCTAATGACTAAACCAAATTGGTTCTAAAAATAAAAAAATACTTTTTTGTCGATCAAAATGTTAAATTCCACAAAAATTCACTGTCTACATCTATAGTCTCACATTACCAGATTTATGGTTACATAAATTATTTTCGTAGATTATAGGCCAAAAAATTAATGCTTTCATCTTTAACATGTTATTTAGAAAGAAATATTAGTTTAGATGCCTACTAAAAATAAAGAGGAACACTACACATTTTTCTTAGGATAAAGTCAAAGATACAACATAGTAAGAAGGAGTCTACAGAACACCTTAAGTTTTAAATTAACCATAAGGGACAGCAAGCATGAGGAAAATATGCAAGTGGAAGCTATTTAGGTAATACTTTCAATCTTAAACTGATCATATAGAAAATCTTTCTTGGAATAATCAGATTATATGCAGTCACTGCAAAAGATGACAAAGGGATTAACTGCCTTCCTCGGCATGGCATTCTTCATCTGGGTAACACAATAGCTGGATTATAACCAGCCTCTATAGGCAATGATTATTCTGGCTACATTTAATGGGAACTTTTATCCAGCATATCTAGAGAGCATTATGTTGGGAAAAAATAGATTAAAGTAATATTCGGGTGGAAACTAAAATGATGCTCATTCTTTTGTTCTCTAGAAAGTTGTTCCCTGGAAAGGGTCAATTTAAGTGTACTAGGGAAGATTTGTTTGTTTCCTATAAAGCAATGGGAAATACTCTACATGTCCTAAAGTATAAAAGGTCCTAAAATTGACCACAATTTTAAATAGAATGATATTTGTGAGCCTTTTCCAAAGCTCATATCGTAAAACCTAGATAAATATATGCACATACTGATGCTCAAGTAAAGCTTTCAATTCCATGTATACTGAAAACTCCAAATTTATTTATATTGCTGCCTTAGACAAATAAAACATTCACTATAATATTTTCATATCCAGACAAGAATTTCTGTGTTTTAATATCTAATAAGAACACTGGCAATGTAATAAATCTCTTACCATCTCCCGCCTTCTTTCTTCTTCCCTCTCAGCTTCTTTTTCATATTCTCTAGCTTTCTTCCGTTCTCTGATTTCCCAGTTTTTAAGACGCTGAAATCACAAAACTTTTTCATTATTTCACCGTTCACCCAGGAATTGAAAAAATAGCTCCATATTTCATTTTGGAAACAGCAAAATCATCCATAATTAATTTAAACCAAATAATTATATATCAGCCTCAGCTTTGTATTCCAGCAGAAAAAGAATGTACAAATTGTTACAAGAATATTGACAGCATATGCAGAGATTCATTCAAGGGAAATGATATTTGATGATATCTAAAATATAGGTCTGAATATAAATATCCAATATTTATCTTAGACCTCATTCATAAGTGGAGTTTCTTCACTGAAAAGGAGCATTACCCTGGAAAACATCATGAGATATGGTATAGTCTGCAACCCCTCCTCCCATTTGAATTAGGAACCTTTCAGCAACTCTTTTAAATACCTCTTGATAAGCTGCTTCCTTTTCCCGTAGTTTCCTTTCCAGTTTGCGCCGTTCGTAAGCATCTTCTTCATCTTCTTCTCTATCTCTTTTCTTGTCCTTTTCTCGTTCCCGCTCCCGTTCTCTTTCCCTCTCCCGCTCTCTCTCCCGTTCCCTCTCCCGTTCTCTTTCCCGTTCTCTCTCTCTGTCTCTGCTTTTCTCTCTGTGGAAAACACAGCAACAAAAGAATATTTGGGCCTGATTAAATAGTTTAACCCAAAACCCCACCAAAGTAGCACTAAATATCATATTTAATGACTTAGAGAGTCCTGTAAACAATAAGAAACATCTATTAAACCCATACATACCACAGGATCACTCAAACTGTAACAATTTCACTTTTTAGAGTTAGTATTTGCATGGAAATATTTAGGTTAAATCAGAGGTTCAAGTGAGAAAACTGTTGAGGAGAGATATACTAGCTGAACAGTTTTACATTCTCTCAGGTATAGGTTTGGGGGCTTCAGTCATTGAATATTCCAGTCAACCAGCACATTGGACATTTGTCTCTGCATGGGCTTAGAGATAAATGAAGTGGCCAGGCTAAAAACCAATTAAGAGGAAGTTCCCAAATTGTGTCACCAATCAACTGTGAATTGGAAAGAAAATTGAATCAAAGAGGGACACAGATGAGAGACATGTTAGACTACTAGGAACAGATCATCAGAAAAATTAGAAGAAGAAAAATTCAGGAAATTTAGGAGGAAATAGCTGTGAACTGTCAACATAAACAGATCATGGGAAGCAATGCGGATTGGAACAGTAAAGCCATAAATTAATTTATAATCTAAAGAAGCTACAGAGTGGAACTATGTGAACCCAACTACTAGAGTTTGTAAACTATGCTTTACAACAAAGATCCAGAACCTAAAGCTCTAAGTTGAAGCCTACAAAGAGCTGTTAAAGTAATTTTTAATATGACAGGAGTAGAAATGTATTAAATACATAACAGACAATAACCCAATTAGCTATATTTTAATTAAGTGTAAAATGTAAGTTAACTGAATCAAATTATGTTTTGTACACCCACACTATTTTTGGAAAATAGGATATCTTTGAATGCATAGTTCCCTAGATTGAGCTGAGAAGAACATCTAGTCCATATCTGTACATTTGTACATTTCCAGCTACTTTGATTCTGTCTTGCATATCCACTTCATATTTGACTATTATGTTATGGAAATCTGGAAAACCTTGAAAGGGAAATAGTAGCAGATCCTCCATTTCATTGGAAAGAAAAGTTTAGATGATGAGAGATCGCAACCCTATACCTGATATCTTTCTTTTGAAGTGAATGTTTTCTGTTGTGATTTCACTCTTTAATTTGCATTCTGTTTGATAACAAAATATATCTTTCTGACTCTTACATTCTGCCCCATTCCCATGTCAATACCCAAGGTACAAAGAATGATAAATCATGATAAAGAATATTTATTTTAAAAGAACAGATTTTTTCCCCCTGTGTCAGGATCAGACAAGGGTCTTTCCCTACACAGTGGTAGGATTCCCCATCCATTCTCCCCTTTAAAGAAATCAGGGATTGACCAGCATCTCCATTATTTCTTGTCCATTTTCAACAAAAAGGTAGACATTGGGAAAATAATCTTGGAACAATAAAAGTGTATAGAAATCTGGATGACTCTGGATAGCTTATGGTGTTAAAAACAGTAAAATTATGCCATTTACTGTATACATTTAGAATATTTGCCTTAAAAAAAGAAACATTACCAAATTATTAAGTCATTATTATATCACAAAATTTACCTAGATCTGCTCCGATCTTTATTCCGGTCTGAGCTTCTTTCACGGTCTCTGTCTCGATCTCTTTCCCTGTCCCGGTCTCTGTCTTTAGTGCGATCCCGATCTCTATCCCGTTCCCGCTCCCGTTCCTTCTCCTTTTCTCGTTCACGCTCCCTCTCTCTCTCTCTTTCACGCTCCCTTCTTTCTCTTTCACGTTCGCGTTCCCTCTCTCTTTCACGCCGTTCTTTTTCAATTTCTTGTCTTTCTTTCTCTTTTTTGCCTTTTTCCTCCTCCAATTTCTAGAAACCAAAAGGATTTTCCAAGTTAGTTTGTAGCTAGATTCGGAAGCCCCACCCCACAATTCTAAAATCTGGTAACAAGAATATCAAGATCAAACACTTATATAGTTTGCTTTCAATTCATATGGATGAAAACAAGTTTTGCATTCATAAGATAGATTTCGTGCAAGTTATTTACCTAGCAGGCCAGCAATCTCCAACCTTGAATAGAAAAGCAATGCTTGTCTCCTCCGTACTGATTATTACATGAATGCATTGCCTATAATAGTTCAGAGAATGAAAAATACTTTGACCCTAAACATGATTACATTTTTATGTAGCAAAATTCATCCAATTCACATAGATGATTTAGTGATATTAAAGGAAGCTTAATATCTGATTATATCACACCTAGGTAAATTAAGTTTATTCTCTCTAAACTTGGAGAATAAAGCATTTTCTAATTTCATAGTGGAGTATATGACTGTATGGTTTCAAACATCTTTACAATCACAATACTTGTACTGTGTTTAAAAAAATCACTGATATGATTCTCATTCAAAGGGTCTGCAGGAAGGAAAAGGTTGGAAATCACAACAAGATTAAAAGATTGTATGTTACTGAATTTTTATAAAAGTACATTTCTTTATTGAAAAAGTCAACACTGCTTCTAAAACACCCATGAAGACAACAGAAAAATTAAATCTCATTAATAGATAAATCCATCCTTGGAAGCAATTGGTGTGGGTTAACTTACAGATGCTGTGCTAGGACATGGACCGCCAACACTGGATTAACCTTGCCTACAAGCTATATTTCTGGGAGGAAGAGCAAGTACATGGTTCACAAGTAAACCAAAAAAAAAAAAAAAGCATAAGCCAATTATCAGCCTGATGGATGCCAGAACCTTATGGGAATGATTCTTCCTTGTGCACGTGTTGTTCCTAGAGGGATGCCATAGAGCAGGGATGTCAAACTGGCAGCCTGTGGGCATGATGCATCACACACAGGCCATGCCCACCCCAGCTCCATGAATGGGGGAAACATCGTGAAAAGCCACATGATGGCAATGTGACAGTGCGAGTTTGACACCAGTGCCATAGAACATAACAGTATCATTTTCCCACTTGTTCTCTCCTTGGTACACACATTTAATGTACAAGCTATTTTCAGAAGGGAAGGCTTGCATATACCTCTCACATCTCCATCCAGCCTGCCTTCAACACTTGGTAAAGGAAATATTCAATTTGTATTCTCTGAATAACTGAAGAAAATGGATGGGAAGGTAAGAGGAACATATAAATTTTCCATTCTGAGGAATGGCCTGACTCAGAGTAATTGATGAACTTTGTTATTTCTTCTGGAGAGCCCTCTGTACAAGGACCCAGCACTAGTATAAGGAAGGATCACACCCTATGTGTAACTGATGCATTTTAAATAATGGAAAGAGCAAATTCATTCCTTTTGGCATCAATTTTACCATCAGCAAAATACCATATAAATTAGGACAACAAAATGTGCACATATTTCTCTCTTTCAACAAATAATTTAAAACAATTTGAAAAACAATCTTACCTGTCAGATAGTGTTCTGGGGCACACTCATGGACCAGAGAACCCAAACAAGATCATAGTAATATAACTAAGAAACAAGAGATCAATATATCTAACCATGATGCTAAATAGTATTAAACATAAAATGCTGGCACAATGGTGTTAGATACATTGAACTCACAAAGGAAAGGATATTTAGAATGATAGAAAACAGCCATTGTAAGGAGGGAAAGATGAAAGTGCACAACATGTGGGAACATTACAATCTAATGTCTAAATGAAGTGCTCTCATATAATTTCATCAATTAAGGCATATTTATATATGCTGTATCACAGAACTTACCTCCAATTTTGTATACTTTTACAGAAAAGTTTAGATACTGGAATGGGCAATACTTACTTTATTTTTAGCTGTTCCAATATTTTAGATTATTTTAGTTGTTCCAATAAAATGCTATTGGTTATGCTGCTGGTTGTAATAAAAATAATCATCAAAATTTATCTGAACTTAAGATGCTCTTAAGAAAAAGAGCAATTTTAAATGTCGGCCTTTAAGATGCCAAATAGTAAATCAAGAGTTATTTCCATACAAATTTGAATAGGCTGCTTCCATGTAAACAAAAAATAAATAAAGAGGTAAAAATGAAATGGAGAAAGAATTAAAGATATGCTGAAGTAATGAGCAAAGAGTATAGACAGAACAATAATAAAATCTTACCTTAAGTTCTCTTCAGACTCATCTGTGCTGTAAATGGACGCCCCCTGCAATGCTGACACCCTAACAGTCTGATTATTATTTTGTAAACTCTAACCAAAAAACATGCAAAGGTTCACTGTGCTCGCTAGCCAGCCCCTTTTTAATCATCCCACCCAATATATAAAATGGCCATTTTATATTAGAATTAATTTCATCTATTTTAAAAAATAAATTAAAAATATTTTCCAATAAGATAGATCACAGGCAATAAATATGCCCAATTGCTTCTGAAACAGGAAGCATATTTTGCTTTTGTTTTTGAACCACATCATTTAATTGCCTTTTAGTTACTTGTTGGGGCTTGGAAATAAAACCATATTTCGTTATGACCAGTTTCACACATCTTCGGAATATTTATCCTCAGGTTCTCATTCCCAAGTAATATTGGAATATTGTGCACTGCCAACAACATATAACTATTTTGTACTTAAAAGTTAGAAATGCAAATAAGCATGACCTGTTACCAGAATGTACATTACCGTTTTGTACCTTAATACCGCCGTTCAATGTTATTAGCAAACAGAATTCTCATGTCAGGAGTGAACATATTTGCTGGCATGGAGTAATCCAGCCTTTATGCACAGTTATTATTCCATGAAAGCTAAACATCAAGATATACACTGCATGCATAGCTTGCACTTCTCCACCCTTGCACCACCCTCAACCAGAACACATTAATAAATTCACAGTATCAGAAACTTCTGTAGGTGGGAATCCTGAGGTAGAATTTGCTGTGCAAACACATTTCCAAGCCAGTTACCCCTTTGCATATTTTTCTGAGGGGGCATCCATAAATAATAAAAAAACAGAAGCTCATACTTACATCCTATTCCATGTTACTTTCCAAGCTGTGTTTTTCATCTTGCATTAGTCACCATATGATCTCTATCATAATGGTGGGGGTCAATGAATAGATTAGCTTTATGGGAATTTACAGTTCTTCCATGCATCTAAATTTTGGTAAAGTCTGATAAATAATACCTAATTTATTTCACCCCCATTCTCAATTCAGCTACTAAATTTAATCTTAAATTTAAACTAAGCAATAGGGCTTAGTAATAACGCGAGTATGAATTATGTTTTACGATTACCTGACTATTATGGGAATCAAAATGTGTTTCCAAGGGCAGCCCAATTTAGTTATTTGGTCTTATGTGTTATTTTAGCCATTTTGGGTTAATTTTAAAACAGAGTAGAAAGATAATTTTTTTAAAAATGTATTTGTATTAAGAGAGAAGATTGCAATGCAGTAAGTAATATGAGAAAACTAACTAAAATATTAGACCACTGCAGTGAGAATGATTAGATACACATTATTCCTGCTATAAAGATGAACAAATGACATGTAATGTCCTTGCAAATTTTCTAAAGGGTGAGGGAATCGAAACTGGGTTTTACAATAACCTAATTTTGCATAAACTGCAAAAAAAGTATATTACCTTGTGTGTATCTCTGAATTTACTAATCTCTCGTGATATCAGGTCCCTTTTATCTTCTTCCATTTCTATAGCATTTATATCCTCCTGTAAAGGAAAAAAGAGGTGGGGGACAGAACAAGAAATAAAATATTAAAACCCATGCACAAAGGAATGGGAGAACCAAAAGAAAACCTGAAGGTTAGATGTTTTGTACCAGTCTTGTAAGAGATAAATAAAGGGCTTCTGCAGTACCAAACCTCACAGTCTGATGTTAAATGAATGAAAAAAAATTAGATGGACACGAGTCACAAATCTGGTAACTAGCAGTAAATAAAGTCATTGTCAAAGCCTACGATGTAAACGAACCTTGGTGATGAGTGGATAAGGTATCAGTGGGGCCACTGGAAATCTGCGGAAAATCTGCGGAAAAATCCACGGAGATTTTTTTTAAAAAAAATAGATTGCACACTACTCTGGAAAAAAAACAATGTTCTGTATGTTGGTAGAACAAGCAATATTGTATTGCTGTGAATTTTGGTCTGACTCAGCAAAATTACAAAGAACCTCGCTAATTCTCCTTTTACTGAACTACTTTTCAGCAAAGGTTTATTGGGTGCCACCTCACCCAGTACTTCTCCATTTAAAATTGTAGGATACAATTTTAGTATTTTCAAACTAAAGAAATCTTGCAAGCTAAACTATGCTTGTTTACAAGTGGCCAGTGCCTTTTGAAATTTTAAACTTGATTTTGTACTTTACTCGCTAATTCGCAAAATTTAATGATCTCAAGGGGGTTCCCAAGTTACTGCAAATTAGCGAGGTTCCCCACATCTGAAATCAAGAGTCAGATTTGATTTGCCATTTGTTTCCCCACACTCACATTTTTCTCCCACATTATCCCTCATCTCATCTTTTCAACCACAGAACGGGCAAGGGAACCAAATTTGACCATAAGCATTCAACAAAGGAGACAAAAGTGCCTCTAACCCAACTTTACATGGCACACACTTCAATCTTTTCTCCCACAACATATACAGAGCTTCAGTTCCACTTGCTAAGGGAGAAGGATGTACTTCCATCTTCTCAACAGGTGAAAAGAACAGAGCACACTTAAAGTTCAACTACATAAGCAATGTGCAATTTGAAATAATCCTAATCTAAACATTAGGAAATTCAATATTCAATTAATGTAAAGTGGGAAACAAGAAGTGATTTTATTAACACTTATCTTTTTCAGTACCATTATAAGAGTTGCTGTATATTCAGAAGATAATCCACCATATGGATGAAATTTAGGAGAATGAGCATCTTTAAGGAATTTAGATAAACAAAAACTTCAGCACAAGGCTTACTCAGATTAATTGGAGGTTAAACATAAGAGGAAAGCAAAAGGAAATGTGTAACAACTCTGATTGTTTTTTGGTACTGATTTTCAAATCCAATAGTGGTAAAAGAAAATTAAACTTAGCAGGAGGGCTGCAAACTCAAGCCAAATCCCATCAGTTAACTCTAGTTGTGACTCAGTTAAAGTCGAGCATGCACATATTTGCAAAGTATTTTCTCCCAGAGTGAATTTTATTTTTAGTCCAATTATAACTAGGTTTTTCCACAGAAGGTGGAATATGGCATTCCATGCCATATGTTAACACTTAAAAAATCTGGAAGACAAATGGCTTAATTGCCAAATAATAACAAACAATTTTATAACAGCATAGCTTTTCCCCAAGAATAACAAACAGCTTCTCACTTATGTGCACAAACATAATCAAAACAGGACATCAAAGAAGGTACTTTGTGATTATGACATCAGTGTGAACCCCTATGGCCCAGAGCTTTTTGGCCTTTTAAAATAACAAATGTTAATAGGCAGGACTTTTACGTTTAAGATGTCAAAACACCTCTCCATCATAAAGAACAATCATCAATTATTTCAATAAATGAATTTTGAAGGGATGAAAGGCTGAATCAAACCTGCAGCTCCAAGTCTGGGCATTCAACCCTTGTGTATACACACCTACATCATCCACAGGGTTTGGCATTTAGAAATGATTTAATTTCAGTATGAAACATGTAAGTGCTGCTAACATCAAGGCTTGTTGATTTGTGGTTTCATCAGATGCTTTGAGCTTATGTATGGCACAAAGTTTGGCCCTTATTATAAGGAGAGATGAAGTAAATCTGTTTGTGTCCAAAATCAAAACACATACGTCCTCCTTCTTTTCCTTTTTCTTCTTCCTGGGATGAGAATCAGACTCTTGAGAGGGAGCATTGAGCTCGCTGGAATATTCCCGAATTAACACTTCAATTGCCCCTTTAATTAGCTGGTCTCTTCTCTTTGCTTCTTCATCCAGGGCTTCATCATCATCGGCTGCAGATTCTGGCCTGGAGTTCTAAGAAACAATATAAATAATGTCATAATGGAAATGGCAAATAAACCAATCTTTTATATTTTTATCCTCTTACTTGCCCTACATAGCTAAGGCAACATAACCATTACAAGTAGTCCTTGACTTGCAAGAGTTCATTTGTGACCATTCAAAGTTACAACACTGAAAAAAGTGACTTATTACTGTTTTTCACACCCACAATCATTGCAGCATCCCCATGGTTTCATCATCAAAATTCAGATGTTTGGCAACTGGTTTATATTTACCACTGCTGCAGTGTCCTGGGGTGAGGTGATCAGCTTTTGTAACCTTCTGACAAGCAGAGTCAATTTGGAATCCAGATTCACTTAACAACCATGTTACTAACTTAACAAATGCAATGATTCACTTAACTGTGACAAGAAAATTTTTAAAATGGGGCAAACTCACTTAATAAATGTTTCACTTACCAACATAAATTTTGAGCTCAATTGTGGTCGTAACTCGAGGACTACCTGTATTGCATCAAAACTATCAAGCAATGAACATGAATGAAACAATATCTATACTACAAGGTTAGAATAGAAAACATTGATATATATAAATGGATATTGCTATCACAATGTTTTCCTGTGGAAAGGTAAATAAGTCATACGGCATATGCTCTTAGATGCCATTGCCAAAAACAGCCTCAGTGATCTTTGGTGAGTGAGGAGCAAAAGCCAAAGAAGGAGTTGTTCATAACTGGCCATGAAAACCTAACATCCTTTAGCTGCTTTGCCACTCAGCTGTAAAACAAGTCATAGATTCCTTACAATATCAAAACTGGGAAATTAATGCTCCACAACTACTCAGATGATCTTATTAATTTTGCAGCTTGAGGATTGTGAGACAGATGCTGTTTTTTATCTTCCCTGCTGACAGAAAACACGCATACGGAAACTTTGCAAAAATTCTTTTAATTAAAGTTGGGCCTTATAAAGTATACACTCTGAAAACAAGATTAACTGATGTGCATTTGCATCTTTCCATGTGGCAAATAATATAATTTTAATCTTCTCTGTATGGTGATAATCCAAGTTAATATAGGTAGTTCTCAACCTACAATTCATTTAGTGAAAAACACTCATAAGTCATGTTTTTCAGTGCCATTGTAACTTCATTTTTCCACGCTTATGATTCCTGCAGTATCACCATGGTCACATGATCAAAATTCAGACTCTTGGCAACTGGCTCATATTTGTGAGTTATCGTGCCCTAGGGTCATGCGATCACCTTTTGCAACTTTCAATGGGGAAGGCAGATTCACTTAACAGCCATGTAACCAACTTAACAAATGCAGTGATTCACTTAACAACTATCTTAAAATGGGGCAAAACTCACTTAACAATTATCTTGATTAGCAACAGAAATTCTGGGCTCAATTGTGGTCTTAAGGACTATCTGTATAGTCCAACACTATTTTAATAAAGCAGAAATTACAGAAATGGTTTCATATGAACCTTGTCACAACCTTGCATGATAAAATGTCTTAGAGCTTTAATTTTAAATCTATAAAACTTGATTTCCCAATAATGTGTAATCATAGCATATATTAATAAATTTGATGTTATGTACATGTAATTTATTTGTAGTCTATTGTAAATTGTCTCTAAACATTGCTAAAAGATAATTTTGAAGAAAGTTATATATTATAACACCTGAAACAAGTCTTCCTGTTTTTCCTTCAACTCACATTATTTAGTTTTTAAAACATTTAATACATTCTAACATTTCGAATGAAATTGCTTACAATTACAAATATAAAAAACTGAATTAAACAATTTAATTTTTTCAATAATTCCTTATAAACAGCCAGATGTTCATATTCCTAAAGATGACAATGCAACCCTGATTGCAATTCTAACAGCAAACAAAATCTGATTATGAAGATAAATTATTAATGTATACGTTAATTATAAAGAAATATTGTGCCCCATTCAATACTCTTAAAATGCTATCTCAAATTCTTTAAAATAAACAGTAACAAATGATCGGTGACCTTAAAAAAAACTATTGCTAAAACTTTTCTTTAGAGAGAAAACCAAAGGGACTCTCACCTTAAATTCCAAGACAGTTTATCCAGTCAAATGCCAGGTGAAGAAACAAAGAACAGAAAAAGGAAAGTCTCACTAAGCAGTAGTAGCTAAGAAGCATGGAAAGGAGGAGGGAAGGGATTAGAGCTGACAGAGAAGCTGTCATATTAAGAACAGCTTGAAAAGAACTAACAGGGAATTGGATAGGTGATAATAAAATAATTTTGCAAAGTGAAAGTGCTATTCAGAACTAATTTGATTAATTCTTTTCAAAATAACTATGCTATAACTCATAAAAACAAAAGGCTTAAATTCCTTAAACAAAGAATGTATGTGATCTCTTTTTCCTAAATACTAAAAGAATTATGTCAAACCACTGTCATTTTTAATTCTGAGGACAACAATTGTATTCAAAAGGGCATGAACATGGGAAGGGATTTGGCCTACAGCTTCCAAATGCAAATCCCTAACATACATTCATGTTTGTAAAGTAAAAAATAAATTCTATAACATTTAGCAAATGTTACAGAATTTATTATAACTCTTGATCATGAAAACTGGAAAACAAAGGAGTACTGTGGAGCTTAATCTACAAAAGAATCATAAACTCAACACAACAGACTGAACAGAAACAAAGCAACAAAAGAAGTATAGGGAAAGTATGTCTGTCAATTATTTTCTATTTTATATATTTCTTAATTTGTATACATACCCCATTGGATGCCCTCTTTTTTGCTTTCCATTCATCCAGCTGAGCCTTTGTTTTGGCATCAACTTTAACAAGTAGCTTCTTTTCTCCAATCTGGAGATCATGTAGTAATCTCAGTGCACGTAGTGTGGATTCGGGCTCTTTATATTCACAAAAGCCAAAAGCTAGAAATAATTGAGAATTTAGAACATAAATTTAGAAGTCATACAGGCAAATGACTATCGACAATTACAGGACTGCTTTTCAATACAAATTATTTTTTGTGTTATCAAGACTTCTATAAAGTACATTTTTAAATATTCAGAAAAAAATGTCTGTTCAATCTTATACATTCAAGTGTTAAGTTAAGAGCATCTATTCTCTGTTACTGTATCTTAAGTAAAAGCCCAAAATAGTTGATCAAGCGCAATAATACATTTCAAAATCACATAGTGATTTATTATAAAGATAGTAACTGGAACAGATGAAATATTGTCACCAATATTTGGTGGTACTAAGGCAAACCACTGAAGACAACAGCATTATGCAAATACAGTTCAGTAAGCCAATTGCAATTATCAAATAAGTATCATCATGTTTCTTTCTCACTACTATTGACAGCGAGGACTGAAAGCCCTCTCTTTCACCTTTTAATCAATTTTTAACCTTCCCTGCTTCTTTCAAATTTTACACACTATTTTCTATGCTATTAATATTTTATTGTACACTGCCCAGAGTCCCTTTGTGAGGAAGATGGGCACTTAAATATGACAATAAAATAAATGAATATGAGAAAATTAACAAACCTTGTATGTACATATATATGAATATATATATGTGTGTGTGTGTGTGTGTGTCTGTCTGTATAAGTATGTATGTATTCGAACCTGGGCTGTTTTTACATGTTAGGCACTTGTATTAGCCACTAAGCCACAAACTCTCCTACCTTAGCTCAAATCCCACTAAGGGTATGGCTAGCTGATGAGAGCTAAATAGCTTGAAATAGATCTATACTATTAGATCTATTTATTAATCAGCACAAATGCAACACAAAAATGGTTTTCTGCCTGGGAGGCTCCTAGGGTGGAGCTGAAAGGCAAAAGGGAAGCAGTGTGCTCTCTCCCATATTTGGGCATACCAGGTGCTTTGACATAACACTTCTATCTATCTATCTATCTATCTATCTATCTATCTATCTATCTATCTATCTATCTATCTATCTATCTATCTATCTATCATCTATCTACATACATACACACACATATACAAATAAATACACACACATACACACACATATTTGTGTATACACATATAAAAACAAGAAAATGCACATACCTTGGAGTTTTCCAGATGCTCCTTGAACTCTCTTCCAACTCAAAACCAACCCACATTTCTGAAAAACATTGTTTAAAAAGGCATAAATGTTAGTGAACAATGGCTGAATATGCATCATAAGAAGAAAATGGTCTTCCCTAGGTAGTTTTATTTTTAAGGAATGCCTTCTAGAATAATTCCTGTTAACGATTAATACATTTAATTATTATATAAAGAAGATAGAGGTCCCTGAATTTTGATTTGGACAGTTACTAAGACTACCATGAACTGCAAAAATCAGTCAATCCTGATCCAAATAAAGACTTATTGCACTTTCAAGATGACCAGAAAGCAAAAACTCATATATTTAGTTAAGTTTACTTTATTGTCATTGCACATCGTACAACAAAATTAAATGCCATTTTCAGTGTACATTATAACTATAAAAATAAAAACACACACATCCTTCACATGCTATGTAATTGAAATTGAAAACCCGACATTGCATTAATATTGCACTATACCATAGAATTCAATATAGTTACTGTCCTGGGATAGAAGCTGTTTTTTAGCCTATTTGTTGTTGTTTTTTGTTATTCTGAACCGTCTGCCAGATGGTAATAGTTCAAAAAGTGTGCCCGGATGAGATGGATCTTTGAACTTTCTTAAGGCAATGGGAGCTATAAAGCTCTTCCAAAGAGGGGAGAGGGCAACCAATGATCCTTTGGGCAATGATGTTAACCCTCTGGAGTGCTGTCCTATCTGCCACTGTGCAATTGGGAAAACAAACACAGGTGCAAACACATATTTTGGAAATATAGTGCACAGGCTGACATAAGAAAAATGACTATAAATGGCAAGGTAGAAAGATGACAAAGACTATTCTTGAAATAGCTACATCTGACCATTTTCTGGTCACCAGAAAACAAGTGTCTTGACAACACTTAACAATTATGCACTCTATTAAGTATTTTCTTCACAAAAATATTGCTGCTTGTATCATTCAAATTCTAATTTCATAGATCATGCCTGAGCAATATTTCTAACCCCATTGAAGGATGTTTTGTTGGGTCCATGGCCAGGCATGATGGCAGCAATAGTGGAATGGAAATTTATTTGGCTAATGCAGCAAGAGATAATATTGGGTATTCCATATATTTTGGACTGTAATTACTAGAATTACTACTGTCACTTATCAATGGCTGTGCAACAAATAACATTCAAAATATTCGAAAGGCATTGCAGACAAACAGACAAAGACACACACACACCATATACATGATACTTTGTGAATGTATAGAAAATGAGAGTAACTTTTCACTACCATATGAAGCTGAGATGAAAAATTCTGCATGGAAGTGAAATGCCATAAGTTGCAAGTTTAAATCTTGCCCAATGGAGCATTTTAAATCAGTACACAAGTATAACAAAACAGATATCAAAATATCCAAATTAAGGTCTGCAGGACTAAGTTCTACATGGCTTAGGGCTAGAGTACCTTCGAGACCGCCTACTGCCACATACCACCCAGTGGCCAGTAAGATCCCACAGATTGGGCCTCCTTCAGATGCCGTCAGCCAGACAGTGTCGGCTGGCGGGCCCTCGGAGGAGAGCCTTCTCTGTGGCTGCTCCGACTCTCTGGAACCAGCTACCCCCAGAGATCCGGACCATACCCACTCTCATGGCCTTCAGGAAAGCTGTAAAAACTTGGCTGTTCCGGCAGGCCTGGTGCTGTTGACCTCACTGTTGAGGTCCAGCCCCGATTAGAATGAATGTATGAGGGTGTTGCTGTTTTTAAACTGTTTCTTTTCTCGTTATGTGTTTTTTTTTTCTCTTATTTTTTGTAAGCCTTCGGGATTGGGCAGCATATAAATATATTTAATAAAATAAATAAATAAATAAATAAATTTTAATAAAGTTCTAATACTGTTATGTTACTTACAGCAAGAAGTTGTCGTATAAGCATATCTGATGCCTTTTCAGATATGTTGCCTACAAAGACAGTGGTGGTGGGACCACT
The DNA here is from genome assembly GCF_009769535.1 of Thamnophis elegans. Classification (NCBI taxonomy): domain Eukaryota; kingdom Metazoa; phylum Chordata; class Lepidosauria; order Squamata; family Natricidae; genus Thamnophis; species Thamnophis elegans. Next base: position 114,847,867 of record NC_045541.1, on the reverse strand, counting down.
GTTTTCATCATTTTCTTTGTTCTTTAGACCTGGATGTTCCTTTCTAACACCCATGTGTTTCCCAACCATCGACACTGCAGCTGGAACCAATACCTGAAAATAAAGAGATTCCTACTGTTAAATTTCAGAGAGGAAAAACCCTTATCCTATCTTCATTAGAAGAAAAAGTCCAGAATTGTAGAAGAACCACATTATTTAACATAATAAAATGATCAAATAACTTAAACAATACACTACTGAAAACAAATGCTATATAAATCCTGAATCATATTTACTTTGAAGATCAATATTAATTAATTTTGCCTGAATAGTTTTCTCTACAACAGAGATTTCATACATTTTTTTTCAGGTGATTCTGGAAGAATCAACCTGCATGCAAAAATAATCCAAATGGGAAATTATATAGAAATTCAAAATATTTCTATTTAAATTTAGAAATGTTTAATAATCTACATACATTGCTTCATATTTAAAATGCCACCTGAGAGGAATAAAATTTGGAAGTATTAATTAAAAGAGATGGTTATTTTTTGAAATTTGGCAGCAACTTTGTTAAAAGCTATTATTTTGGCTCCCTGGATTGCACCCAATCATGTAATAAGTTCAGCATTTGCTTTTCCCCTCCATTTTGTAGGTTTGAAATGTTTAGAGTAGCAAGTAGTGTATTTTAAAGTTAGTGCATCTATTATGCACTTTTTGATACAAAGTTTTGCCACCAAATTTGGCCACAGGATTGGGGAGTATTCCAACAGCCATAAAATTGCCCATCCCTGTGTTCAAACAACTGAACGATCTTTTGGAAATGGATATCAACGCAAATAAATTTTTCATTCTTTACAAGTGATTTTTCTTTTATTTTTGGAGCATGCCAATTAAGAAACTCAATTTCTTCCTCTTTATTGTAAAACCCGTTCTTTCTTGGCTTCCACCATGATTATTGGGGTAATGGGTATCAATGATTTCAAGATATTTTGCAAACAATAATCAAAGTATTATTAGATTTAATTAACTTTAACCTAATTTAAAACATGACCAAGAGTAGAAGCAGTTTTTCAAAGAAAGGAGAGTCCTGTGTTCTTGAATATGACCCTAAGTTTGTAAAATATAGGCGACTATTATTATACTGATCAATCTATGATGATCTTTTTTTTTAGTGTATGGCCGTACACAGTCAAGGAAGTCTACAATGCTTTTTACCACAGAGTAGTTCTGGCAGCCTAAGATTGTTAGTTCATTTTGTTCACTTATGCGTACTATCTACAGTACACTACAGCGGGCGATCTAGCTTTGCACCAGCTGGCTAGCCATGTTCAATATTTTTGTAATTGATTACTATTAATTGCTATTATTAGTTAGATACTAATGATATTTTGAAAGATGACATAAAAGTAATCAAATCTTGCAATTATTTCCATAAAGTTTACACAAGTAGTATTTTATATTATGCTTACCGTTGGTGCAGGAGCCATAATACCCATTGGTACAGGAATCATTGGAGTCCCTGTGAAGTGAGATTGTATTAACAGTTTATCAAGAATCAACCACAATTTTAAAATACCTATTAAACAGAAATGCAACAAAACTATATTTATAAAGATTATTTTCCTAATTAACGTACCCAGGTATATTTAGTTAATTGCGATTTTAAAGATTTATTAATCAGTGATGGGAAAATGAGGCTAATTTGATGAGTTTCTGATGTAACTTACCAGGAGGTACAGGTGGAGGAAAACCTGGGAACTGTGGAGGTGGAATTCCAGGTGGAAGGGTTGGGATTCCCATCGGAGGACGGTTTAAGTGAGGTGGAAAAGACATTTTAAAAAGAACCTAAAAAAAAGCAGAGAACAATCAGATTCAGAACCATGAATCTTTTGAAATGTCCATTACTGAGCATTTACAGAAAATTTCCTATGAAAGTTATCTCTAACTTTCTACTTTGAGGATACTAATGTGTGAAGAAATATTAATTTACATAAGATAAACAGAAATAACAGCTCTTCTGGACTATTCACTACAAAATAAGTAAGAGAGTCCTAAGAGAGTAAATTCAGGGCTTTGCTATTTTACATGAATAATAACATTCATAAAATGTATATATATAAATAGTAGCTTGGATCAAGATATGCATTGCCTCAAATATTTATACTTTCAAATAGTTCGTAATATTCCAGCACGTAGATGGGCCATCTGGAGCACAAGTTATACCTACAGATGCTTTCTATGAGGACTGCTGAGTCTCCAGTTTCTGGAAAGTAGTTTTTCTTCACTGAATGTAGTACTGTAAGGCAGAGATGGAGTCACCTCACTTGGAGAGTACTGACAGAGGCTGACTTGCAGAATACTGACTTTCTCATCATAATTACCTCAAACTGACATCAAGGAAAAACATGTTTGCTCTAATGTTCACTTGACTCCTATCAAACAAATCATGATGGTAGTAAAGGAATCTGATTTAATCTGAAACTCCACAATAAAGGGAGAGTTTAGTATATTACAGAATAAAGTAATGAACAGAACTGAAATGTATCCTTAAAAAAATCTTCCCAACGTGCCAAAGATTAAATATAAAAAGATACCAAATAAAAGTGGGATCACTTGAGCAGAACAACAAAGTACTTAAAAATCTTTCCAATGTGCCAAAGATTAAATATAAAAAAATACCAAATAAAAGTGGGATCACTTGAACAGAACAACAAAGTACTTTGGAAATATAAAACATAAGGAAATTAAAGCAACATATAACTTATTTCATTTCAATTTACCAAGCTTCAGCCATCTAAAACTTCTTCTAATGTTCTTTATCATTATAATAAAATATCCAGAGTAATTCCAACAGCTTAGTGGAAGATGCATTTGATACAAGTTCATAATGTTATTTTCAGCTCTCTCTTTAGGGTCTAATTCAGCAGTGGCTCATTGGACAAAACCAGATACATCTTTACACAACTGAAAAATAATATCTCTTTAAGCATTTTTATCAACTAATGTAGTTTTTGATTGTACTAGAAAATGTGTCTACTTGTTATAAAATCTAAAATTTCTGTAAAAATGATTTATTATAAATTATTTAGGGTCAGTAACCAATAATCATTTGTTTAATTCTATCACACCTAATTGTGTTGGTCTCAAATAAAAAAAGAATTTCATTATGATCCTTAGCTTGCTTTCCCTTTTGGGATGACATTATTCTATTACTGGGTTAAAACAATAGTTCCAAGTTGTTACACAGATGACATTACAATTGTTTAAATAGGAAGTCATATATACCATTGTGTAGCAATAGCATTTCTATTAAATTCAGTCAAATTGATTTAAATTATTTTTATTAAAATTGTATTTCTGATTGAAGAGCACACATTTTAGAAATGTAGTTAACCCAGTACTCATAAAAGCTGATTAAGTTAATTACTAGTTCAGTAGAGGTGTTCCAAAAACTCTTAGAAAAGCACCAGAACACTTGTTACAGTTTAAAGAAGCAACTGCCAAGAAGATGCTGCAATGGTCACGCGAAAAAGGCCACTTTTAGTCACTTTTATCAGTGCCATTGTAACTTCAAATGGTCACTAAATGAACTGTTATAAATCGAGGACTATCTGTATGCTGCAATCTTCTTCCAACTAGGATTTGGACATGATTGGTTAAAAGGTCTTTTCTGTAGCAGCATTCCATTTGTGAAACAGGCTCAATGTGTTCAAATGCCTGGTATCCGTTCCCATATGACTTTCTGAAGCTAATAATATGTTTATTTATTTAATTTGTTTGTTGTCCATCTCACTGCGAGGTGATTCAGGGTAACTTCCAATATTTCTCCAAAAATGTCTAGGTTGAGATATATTATTTTTGCTACTTAGAGAGCTGGAGTTTTTATTTATGCTATTTTCTGGATTATTAATTATTTGCTGCAATTATATTTAAGCATTCTTCTTGTAACCATGGTGCATATGGCACTACAAGGAGTTCTGTATAGGTCAGGAGCAAATAAATGAACTATGGTCACACCACTTCTAAAGACCTACTTAGCCTTATATATATTATGGCAAAGGTGCCCTACTACCTTCCCAATAAGTACATAGTGCAGTGAAATGGTGGAGGAAGAATGGAAATCATTCTCTCCTTCCTCCAGCATTTCCAATTGGTTCCTGAACTGATTGTACACAGTTAAATTTTGCATATTTAACAGGGAAACATAGATTGGAGACAAAACAAACTGACATCCACCATTCTAGTTGACAACAAAGCCATAGAGAATCCACCCATTGATGCTAGTCTACTATAATTCTATATAGATTGGACACACTGAAAATGAAAAGTTTTCTCATATAATCAGCACAAAAAGTCAGCTGCCAGAAGTGGAAAGGAATCTGTTGTTGGCCTGCTGTGCATCCCTGCTAGTTGTGCTAAAGATTCTTCTACATGAACTAGTGAAACAAATAGTCCTGTAGATGAAATATTGCATACTCTATAAATTTGCTGAATTTTTGACATGCTTTTACTTTCTAATAGGGGCTGATAAAGAAGAGATTAATACTTTTATTAGGGTGTTAAAAAAGCAGGCTAGCAAAACCTTATACAAGACAGAGCCTTTTTGCTCATTGATGAGAATTATTTATTGCTTGCTCAGATATAAATTCTTTATGTAATCTGTTTTAAATGATTTTGTAGAATTACAAAATAAAACAAAATAAATATTCAATCAAAAAGTGCTTTATCTCTTCATTCTTATATTCAAAAGCAGATTAGATGAGGCTGTAATTCTATATTTATTTGAAAGCATCTCTCACTTAATTTATTTTCACATAAAAAGTCATCTGAAGGCAGATTATTAAACTCTGAAAGTTTAACAATAGAAAAATGAAAGCATATGTGATTGTGTCAGTTGTGGTTTTTCCAATTATGGTATTTCCAAAGCAAAGTTTCAAAAAGCAAATTTAACTGGTTTTATGTTCAGAAATTAAGAATAATTTAAATAAGCAAAATATAACTGATAAAATGAAGATTAATCAATAACAAAGAGATACAGAACAATTTCTGATCCATGAAATCTATGAGGAAATCAGCTTAATTCAGAAACAGAAGGGGTCATAAGTAAAGAATAAAAGGCTGACTAAATAATATTTAAAAAATCTAAAATTAGAAAATAAACAAAAGTTCTACAAATGAAAATATGTAAAATGAAGCATATGCAGCAAAAAGAAAAACAGCAGAAAACAAAAGGAAAATGTTAAGGAAGGGAATCCTTCTTCCAATTGAGTAAAAGAAAAAAGAAATACAAACAACTGGATGAAACCAGACATTGACCATGACAGAGTTATCCAAAAACTACATTACACAATATAGAACATTATTTAATGTATCATTATGGCCTTACTAATGAGCAAAATACTTCTGAAATAATTGAATTGATTCAGCTAAATTCATCAGTGGTTCCTCTCAGAACTTTTCCCAAGTAATTATTGTAACTATATGAGGAAATAACAGAAGTTAGTGTCAGGTGGCATTTTCAAGAACAAGTAGTACTTTATTAATAATCAATTGTTCTGGTTTGGTTACTTTGGTATAATGATAAAATCTATGGAGTATTTCTGCAAATTCTAAAATTAACAAAGCACACATTTTCCCCTATAAAACAGAATAGAGAAAAAGATATTCAGGAATCACACGACTGGACATTATAAGTACTTTTGTTTCCACATGGAGTCTGCTTCTGAACTTGATGTGCTTGATGTGGAGAAGAATGAAACTGACTTTGGGTTTTACTGATTAGACTGATATATCTCTATATCATTCATGTTATTATAAAAAAGCAAAAAGTTGTGATTTGATGTTAATTCCTTATTTTACTGTAACATAGTTGGAAGTCAATGTTTCTTTTTCTTTTTTCTTACCTTTCCTCACGTCTCCTTCCTCTTTTCCTCCCCACTGCTTTCCTATTTACTTTGTATTTTGTATTTTACATTACTTTATAACTCAAGAAAAATATTAATAAAGAACATTATAAAAAAATGTTATAACTTCAATAAAAATCAAGCGCACATAAAGAATTTGCCAAAGAAGAGTTCCTGAATTTCTAATAACTATTAAAAATATAGACAGTTTACCAATATGGTGTTGTACAACAATAAATTAGAATAAATACATAAAAAGTCATTCTTAAAATTTAAAAGACATTATTAAAAATGAAACACTGTATGGCAAAATAATTATCAGCTGCAGTCATTATAACCCATTATAAGATTTCAGTGGTCCCCTGGGAAAAAGCGTGGTAACAAAACCAGGTCTTGAGGGACCTTCTGAACATCAACAGGGATGGAGCCTCACCTCACTTTGGGACTGGGAGAATGCCTGCCTCCCGGTACCCATCAAGTGTAAATCCCTAACAGACAGAACCCACAGCCTGCGTTCTCTACTACTCAGAAGGACAGGCAGATGTAACAGGGGGAGGCAGTCTCTCAGATAACCTGGTCACACACCAGGAAGGGCTTTAAAGGATAATACCAGGACTTGAACTGGACCCAGAGCAAAGTGGCAATATATGCAGCTTGTGGAACATATGAGGTTCTGGAAACACATATTCTGTATTTGAAGCTTCCAGATACTCTTCAAGGGGAGGTCCATGTATAGTGTGTTACTCTACAGTAGTCCAATGGGGAAGCATGAGTGACTGTGGACAGAGCCTCCTGATCTAGGAACTGGTGCACAAGACTGTGCAAAGGCCCTCCTAGCCACAACTGCCACCTTCTCTTCTTTAATTGATGGCATCTTGACTGAAGCAAGGAGAGAAAAGCAAGAGAAAGAAACTACATCCAGCACCTAAAACTTGAAATACAATAAAGCATCTAACAGGCTATGGATAACCACATTTCAAAGCTAAACACAAAAGATGCACTTAAAGTCAACTTACCACCTGTCTTTCTGAGATTATCTCCTCATATCTTCTCATTACCTTACCATCTGTTTTTCTGAGATTACCTTCTCTTTTCTGGATTACAAATTTAATTCGTTTAGATTTCATTTCAGGTAAATATTTTGGGGCTTAGAGCACATATTTAATACCATTTACAGGGCAATCCCCCTTAAAAAAAGTCAAGTTTGTCTTAAATTTCAGATAAGCAAGTATAAGATTACAAATGTATTTAAAAATGTCCGCAGAAGACGGCAGATCCATAAAAAATAAACGCATAACCCCGTGGTGCTTTTCAGGGATGATTAATCGCTACTTAAAACGATCGTGATTGATCCTCACACTCTGAGACTTGCACGGTTCTACAAAACCTTCCATTTCAAGAAACGCTGAAGGTGATATAAAAACGAGCCCTTTTAATATTGTTTTCTAAATGAGCTGCTTTCTGAAAAAAACAGTGCCGGACCGCAAAAGCTCCTCTAAGGATCCTTTTGGAGTCTCTGAGATTATTAGTTTTCAAAAAAAAACCCACCTCGTAATCCGTTTATTAGTTTTCAAAAAAAAACCAACAACACAGCAACCCTCGTGTTTTAAACGATCTTTTTTTTTTTGCCTGCGGGCGGAGGGTTGCTTCGCAATGATTCCCTCCCACACGCCAATTCACCCCTCGATGCCGCGCTGGTCAAGCGCCAAGGTGACTGCATGCAAGCCAACCCAGATGGATGGGCTCGGGGGAGATCTACTCCGAACGGGCCGGCTTTCAGGCCTCGACAGAGTGGCCTTCGGTATCGCCCCTATCGCCTTCTACACCCCCTTTTCCCCACCCACCCACCATGGAGCACGATGCTTTAAAAGAAAAGGGGAAGCATCCAAACCTTATCTCGTCCCTTCACCCCCCCCCCCACACAAAGCGTCATAACCTTCCCTGAAAAGCTCCAAAAGGGCCACCTTCAGTCCTCCCCCATTCCTGAAGGGCCCCCGACACGGGTGCCCCAAGTCACCCAAATCCGATGCCCCCCCTCAGTCCCGCCTCTTTAATCCATAAAGATAAAATGCTGCACGGGCATTGCCCCGCTCTCTCACCGAAAGCAGCGCCCGAAGACAACAGGCCCGACAGCCTCCACTCTTCTCGACCCGGCAAAGGAAACTAGGCCGCAAACGCGCCACTCAGAGCCACAGGCGCCGTCGCGTTACGCTGGACGGTCACGTGAACAACGCCCCCCCCCCCTCACCCCGCCTCGGCTTTCCGCCAAAGACCGCCCAGCGCCGCGTTACGTTTTGATCATGGAGAAGTAGATGAATAGTTCTAGAGGTATCTCGAGGAACTGGCACCTCTAGCAATTGTTTTGGGTCTACGGTTCGCCGACTTCCGTCCTCTCTCCAGACACTCCTGTGCTTGTCCCATCGGAAGAAGCGGTCTTGGGGAGACGCTCTTCTTTCTTTTTGACTTTAGAACATTTCTCTCGGATTCAGCTTTAAAAGAATCTATAATGTTAACTCATCTGAATTGGAAAAAATCCGGACCAGCAATAAATGCTGGCAAAGAGATACAAAAAAATCTTAATACGATCTGGTGTTGGTGGTTTTTCCAGACTAGATCTTACACTCCTAATTTTTAGAAGCATTAAATGCCGAGAGGGAAAGAGTTGTCATTTTCACTGTCTCACAGTTGCTATTTTTTCTCCCTCTATGTTCTACCCTTGAATCGGATTTTTGCCTTAAACGATTAGGACAAATGATGGCGAAAGATTGAAGAACAGTAAAATAACTGTGTTCCTGTGCTATTGTACAGGTAGTCCTCGACTTTGTTGTTGTTAGTTGTGAAGTTGTGTCAGACCCATCGTGACCCCATGGACAATATTCCTCCAGGCCTTCCTGTCCTCTACCATCCTTTGGAATTCATTTAAGCTCACTGCCTACTGCTTCAGTGACTCCATCCAGTCACCTCATTCTCTGTTGTCCCCTTCTTTTGCTCTGAATCGTTCCTAGCATTAGGCCCTTCTCCAATAAGTCCTTCCTTCTCATTAGGTGGACAAAGTATTTGAGTTTCATCTTCAGGATCTGGCCTTCTAAAGAACAGTCAAGGTGGATCTTCTCTAGGACTGACCGGTTTGATTGCCTTGCAGTCCTAGGGGCTTGCAGGAGACTTCTCTAGCACCATAGTTCAAAGGCCTCAATTCTTTGGTGCTCAGCCTTCTTTATGGTCCAACTTTCACAGCCATACATTGCAACTGGGAAAACCATAGCCTTGACTATACACACTTTTGTTGGCAGGGTGATGTCTCTGCTTTTTAGTATGCTGTCTAAATTTGCCATAGCTTCTTTTTTAAAAATAAAATTTGCCATAGCTTCTTGACTTACAACAGTTCATTTACTGGCAGTTCAAAGTTACAATGGCAATGAAAAAAGTGACTTATGACAGTTTTTCACAGTTTACAACCTTTCCAGCATCCCCATGATCATTTTATCAAAATTCAGATGCTTAGCAACTGGTTGACATTTATGATGGTTGCAGGTCATGGGCTTTTTTGAGACCTCTGACAAGCAAAGTCAATGGAGAAGCCAGATGCATGTAACAACTGTGTTACTAACATAACAATTGCAGTGATTCACTTAATAACTGGCAAGAAGCATCATAAAATGGGGCAAAACTCATTTAATAAATGTCTCAGTAACAGAATTTTGGGGCTCAATTGTGGTTGAAAGTCGAGGATTACCTGTACTATATAAAGTTTGGAGAGTGCAAAAGAATGGTGCAAGGATTTTGTCTCCTGTATTTGTTGTGGGGCATCAAAGAGCCGAGGTGGCACAGTGGTTAGAGTGCAGCACTGCAGGGTACTTCAGTTGACTGCTAGCTGCAGTTTGGCAGCTCAAATCTCACCAGCTCAAGGTTGACTCAGTTTTCCATCCTTCAGAGGTCAGTAAAATGAGGACCCAGATTGTTGGGGGCAATAGGCTGACTAAACCACTATGTAAAAGCATTATGAAGTGGTATATAAGTCTAAGTGCTATTGCTATTGCTAATATTCCTTAAGAGTAATTAGTGTGGAGTTCTAACTTGAGGTCCACTTAATTGCTACTATAGTAAGTGCTAAACTGCTATATATTTCATGACTGCTGGCTCCTTTATTGTTAATAGTCAATTCTAAAAAATAGAAGCTAATCATTATTTTAATATCTACATTGCTGATTCTGGTAGCTATTCCTGTTACAATCAAATGGTATTCTTGATATTTAATTGCAATCCCATTTTTCCCTGTGGTCTTTGACATTAATTCCTAGATACCGAGATTGTTAGCATTTTCAGCTAGTGGAGGAGTGTCATCTGCAGGATGTTGATATTTTTTTCTCCAATTTTAAAACCACACTTATCTTCCAATCCAGCCTCCCTCAGTATAGATTTAGTCTGTAGGTTAAAAAATAAGCCTTGCCTCATTCCTTCACCATCCCGAACCTAATTTTGTGTTACTGTGTTCTGTCAAGACTTCCTGTGATTGGATTTCACATTAGGAAAATTAGACATTCTGAGATTCCCTATTTCCTAAGGAGATTGCATTGTTTGACATGGCTGACTTAATATAATATGGTGCCTTTCTATACTCAATGAAGCACAAATTGACTTGGAAGTATTTGTTGGCTTTCTCTGTTATGCCATTGTGTATTAGGTATAATGTCTAATGCTTCAGCATTTTCTGAAAACAGTTTGAATACTTTTATCTTCAGTAAAGAGTAATATGCTGTAAATGTTAAAGGCTCGTGTTTATTCAAATATCCTGCACAGTGTATATTCTGTTTGGCCCATGCAGCACTTTCTTGTTTCTACCACCGTTTCCCCATAATTATAAGCCCTGGGACTTTTCTCTATGCTGTGCGATTCTGTTTTACTGCTTCTGAGGCGCTCTCTCCGTTTCCAAAGCAGCAAAGCTGCACGCAAAAATACTGCACTTCCCACAATGCAACCCGTCCGCCCTTTCTCCTTCCCATTTGACCACCTATCTTCCTGCCTTAAAAAAAATAACCCTGAAGTTCCCTGAGATCAGCTGATCAACAGTGACAACAAGGGGGAAAACAAGCGATTTTGGGACTGGCCCTTATATCTACCGGGGCACCAGGTTCACACGCTGGGATCCAGAGAGTTAAATCCTTTTATCGGGGTGGGAAGGGATCCCTCCCGGCCCACCGCCCGGGTTTAGTAGTTAAAAAGAGGAGCCGGGGGAGGAGACAACGATTTGATTACTTAGTCACTGAGACTTGCAGGGAGGAAAAGGAGGAGGAAGAAGATGCCTATTGTTTTATAAACAATAGATCGGGCTGCAGCGTTCTTCTGTACGGTTTGTTTTTGTCGTCTTATTTTACTCCGCTTCCTCTCGCTATTCTTGTTTATACGGGGAGATTTAGCACCTCGCGAGAAATTATATTTAGTTTACGATTATCTGGATGTGGTGCTTTCAAGTAACTCAATCGAGCCGTGAATTATATATTTTGTTCTTTAGATTATCAGACAGGGTCACATCAAGATCTTCCCATGGTAGCGAGTGAGTCACAAGTAAACACCGAACCAATGTGTTTTCTGTAACCACTCTTCCCCCTCCCCCCCATTCTTGGCCCGTTTAAAAGCAGCTTAAAGTTATTTTTTTATTGCTTTACTTTAAGTAAATAATTCATCATTATACGACATATTGTTTATTTGTAGGGCTAAAAATATGTCCAACTTTGATGTGGTTTACGGTGTGTGTTTATGAAAGATGCTATCATTGCTTGGAAGAGTACGGTCCAAAACACTTTTACTTAAGATTAGGTGCCATGCAGTTTGAATGGAAAGTAATTTATAATTATTTAAAACAAAAAACATGGGCCTCTCAATTGAACGGTGTGCAGTGCTATACTTGTTTGGTAAGATCATCCTTATCAACATGATAGGAAGATCCCCAAGTAGTTTTTAAACATATTTGAAGCTCAAAGGGAGATTTTGTACATGACTATTTTAATCGAATGTATCTTTTGTTATGTAAATATTTTAAACATACCCATAACTGTTTTTCACTTTGAAGGAGGAATACATTATGTAAAGAAAGTAACAGGCTTTTTAATATCCAAAACTTTTATTGCGCTTATGAATATGTGTCTGTCTCTGTCTCTGTCTCTCTCTGTATCTATCTATCTATCTATCTATCTATCTATCTATCTATCTATCTATCTATCTATCTACACACACACATATATTAAATCAATGTTTTCCCTTATGTTTTAGACATTACGAAGAAAAGACTTGGCTTACATTTTGGAGGCATATCAGATTGTTTTTCTTACATGTATCCAAGTTTATTGTGACTTTAAGTGTGAACTTTACAACCCCCCCCCCCCAGTCATTATGGAAATTTGTATTTACAATTCTTAGGCCAAGTGGGATTTTTAAAATACATTTTATGAAAGCATCATAGAAGTGAAGAATCAAAACTGATACATATATCCCAGCTTTTATAGTTTCCTCTCTTAAGACAAGAACTAATTTTAGTCCTTTGGCAAATCAATGTATGTATCTGATAAAAACCCCAGTTTTATAAAGTAATAATTTGTGGAAGATGAGTGCCCAACCTCCATCTGTAGATAAAGGACTGAATACCACACTTTTGTGTCAAGAAAGCTATGCTTGCAGTGGCACAGATGAAGCAATCTTTGAATGTGATGAATGTGGAAGCTTGCAGTGCCAGCGTTGTGAAGAAGAACTGCATAGACAAGAAAGACTTAGAAATCATGAACGAACTCGAATCAAACCTGGCCATGTCCCATACTGTGACACCTGCAAAGTTACAAGTGGCAGCATCCTGCAGAACAATATCATAAGCTCTAGACAAAGGGCAACAGTAAGGTGCCAAGCATGCAAAATAAACTTATGTTTAGAGTGTCAGAAGAGAACTCATGCTGGTGGAAACAAGAGGAAACATCCCATTACCGTATACCATAGTGGCAAACATCATGGGCAGCAAGAGGAGGAAGGAATGGATGAGGAGGCCAAGAGGAAAAAGATGACAGAACATGTGGTAAGCTTCCTGCTGGTGGATGAAACAGAGGAGATTCAGGTAAGAATTATTGTGTGCTTTAGAAGTGAATATAGATTGATAAGAATGTCTTATTTGGTTCAGGATGAAGCTGTTTTGGAAAAAAATAAACTCAATTATCACTCAAATGTTTCCCTTCATATTTGTATCAGTTCATATTCAAGTGAAACTCTCCTTTGGATTTGACAAGATACATGATAAGTCAGACCTGGGCATTTTATGACCATTGGGTCACATCTGGCCCTTTGGCTGTCCCTGTCTGGCCTGCATAGATCAGAGGTGGGTTACTCCCGGTCTAGCCCGGATCGGGCGTAGTAGCAGCAGCAAGAGGCTGCACATGCATGTGTAGGAGCGCGTAAAGAAATTGGCAACCTACCACTGGCATGGATTGCTTTTATTTCGAAGATGACTATCTTTTCCTACTGTCTTCAGGTGTCACACTAAGCCATAATATAATTGATTTGGTTTTAATATAGCTTGATGAAAATTCAAGTGATATTGTTTATAATTTATGGCTTAGTACAGCAGACAATTGTGGCTTATTCAGTAAACTGATTGGGGCCAACCATTTATAATAAAACAATGTGAGTACCCTGTCAATGTGCTAAACCAAAATTAAAGTAATCAAATTATAGTTTAGCACAATTGATCAATTACATGAATGTTTGGACACTTACCAAAATGTTTTTTTCTTCATAGGTTCCTATCCTATCTACGTTAACAGCTTTTCTGCAGTGTTTCCATACACATAAAAAGATCAGGATAAATTGTACATAGGAACCAAATGGTTGATTTGTTCTGACGCTGTAGGAGGCAGAGGCATAAACATTTATATTGCTGTTATTCTTTTGAGGTTATGGAGAAAAATTTTGGGCCTGACTTCTGGGAAACCAGCATTTTAATTCCAAAGTCCATAAGCAACTTTGGCAAAACTGAACTGTGTAATCATTTGTACCCAATGAGTACAAATTGAATGAGTCATCGTGAAACTTTTCAGTGGCATAAGCTGCTATTTATTGAATGTTTGGTTTAAACCTTTGACCAATATCTTTAATAAGAACAATAGTTTTGCTTTTCTGCCTTTAATTTGTAGCCTTCCTTAAAAAGATGGTAAGAAGCACCACGTCCAATTAATTGTAATTTAATTGCTCACCATGGCCAATTGACTACAATTTCAACATGTCTAGAAGGGAAAAGGTTGCAGAAAATGTAAACCCAATTAGACATTATTGCTGTTTTCTGGACATGTGAAGATCATGGCAAAAAATTACCCTTAATCATATTATTCATCTTTCACCTATAGTAGCAATTTGTTGAATTGAGATGATGAACAAAGTAGAACAATACTATGTAAGCATTTAGCAAATATGCGACTTTAATGCTGCTGAAGTTTATTATTGTTAATGCCTTTATAAAACATTTAAACAATGCATAAAAAAGATTAAATTAGAAAAAGATCCTAAATTAAGAAAACACGATTAATCTGTTGTTTGCCTGTGTTTTTTTTTTACTCACTTCATTTCTGATTGGGCTGTACACTATTTTAAGTTAAAGGGAAAATAGTGCTTTAGCATACAACCAAACTGTACCAATCTGCAACTTCTTAAGCAGCTATACATTGAAATGGTCCATTCTCTACTTTTCTGACTAGTCACTTTTCATGGCCACCATTTGAGGAATAATTAACCCTCTGCATGCAGCCATTTTCTGCTAGTATTCTCAAAATTCGATGTATCTATTTATTCTGGCACAACATTTTTACTTTTCACAAGTGTTTTATATGAAGGGACACTAAAAGTGGTCCTGTCATGCACAGAATGAAGTTATACATTTTATTCTATCTCCGTAGAACTTTGTTATTTCATTTCATTCCACATGTAGATCTAATATCCCTTTTCTGTGCATTGCAAATTTTGCTTAGAAATGAATATGATAAAAAATATAAATTTAAGGGTTTGAGGCGAGAACTAAAATCGATCCTTTATGTGTCTATTTAATTTAAAGGCATCCTTTAATATGATTTGAACAAAATACCACTTTTTGTTCTCCCAAAAATAAATTCCATAGTTGTATGGTAATCCAGGAGCCTGTTATTTAAGTGCTGAATGACTCAATTGGAAAGTATCACAAGAGAAAATGATAGATCCCAAGAGCCAGTTTGATCTAGTGATTAAGGCACCAAGCTAGAAACTGGGAGACTGTGACTTCTAGTCTAGCTTTAGGCACAAAGCCAGCCATTAACTCTTTCTCAGTTCCAGTAGGAAGGCAATGGCAAGCTGAAAAAACTTTGCCCAGAAACTTGCAGGGAGACTTCCAGATACTCTCTAGGAGTCAGTACTCACTTGAAGGCATAAGAAAAAGAAATACCCATTAAAAAAAACCAAAATTATTTGTTGAACAAAAAAGAATTTTCTTTTCAAGATGTATCAATTTTTCCATTCATTTCTTCCCCAATTTTATCCTGAAAACAACAATATAAATTTAATCCAGTTGAGTATATGAGGTGACTGATTTAAGTTTGCACAGTGGACCTAGTTCTCTTTTAAATTGATAGATTAAGTATTGTAGAATTATTATGAGATGTGAACCACTCTTTTATAGATTTTAGTGTATGTTTTGTTTTGAACTGTCTTTGAATGCCATGGTTTTTGTATTTGTAATTTAACCTTTGTCATGTTGCTTTGAATGTTTACATTCCTTTTCTAAGAGAGTCTGTAAGGTTTTTAGAGTTCTTTTAGGATTAGAATGGCACACCAAGTTCAACTGGTTAGCCTTTTGAAATTGGTAGATATCCCCACCTATTTGGGAACTGGTAGTATGAAGATACATAAATAGTTGCATTCTTGGAAGAGGTTATGAAATTATGGGATCTCTTTGATACAAATCTGATTAACTCTGAGCATTGCAGATTAAACGTGGTGATTGGCAGCTTGATTACAACCTACGTTTATATAGTAGCAGAGTTCAGCAGCTATAATGTTCTCATAAAATCTTAATTTTTTTCCCCTTGTGTTGGAAGGTGGAGAACGAAGAAGAATTTATCAGGAAACTGAACTGCAAACCTGACCAACATGTAAAGGTGGTGTCTATTTTTGGGAATACAGGGGATGGGAAATCTCATACCCTTAACCACACCTTCTTTTATGGCCGCGAAGTCTTTAAAACATCTCCAGCACAGGAGTCTTGTACAGTAGGTGTTTGGGCTGCCTATGACCCTGTTCATAAAATGGTAGTGATTGACACAGAGGGTCTTCTTGGTGCCATGGAGAATCTAAGTCAGAGGACCCGGCTGCTTCTGAAGGTCCTGGCTATTTCAGATCTCATCATCTACCGTACACATGCTGACAGACTCCACAATGATCTCTTCAAATTTCTTGGAGATGCATCAGAAGCATATCTGAAACACTTCACCAAAGAACTGAAAGCAACCACAGCCCGTTGTGGGTTGGATGTCCCATTGTCCACTTTGGGGCCTGGAGTCATTATCTTTCATGAAACTGTGTATACACAGTTATTGGGTGCTGGTGAGTAGAATTTTGGTGGAAATAATGTTGTGCATTAGGACTGCATGAAACTTAGGCAGGATGCATTGATTTAGCATATCTTTAGCATGGCCTTCCAGCTCCAGCGGTCCTTGGAGGAAGCAAGCTATCTCGACCCCTTCCAGTCAGGCTTCAGACCCGGTTACAGCTCAGAAACCGCTTTGGTCGCATTGACCGATGATCTTTGGAGAGCCAGAGATGGAGGACATCCCTCCATCCTGGTTCTCCTTGACCTCTCAGCGGCTTTCGATACCATCGACCATGGTATCCTTCTGCGACGACTGCGGGAGGTGGGAGTGGGAGGCACCGTGCTGCGGTGGTTCTCCTCCTACCTCTCGGACAGGTCGCAGTCGGTGTTAGTGGGGGGGCAGAGGTCGACCCCTAGGCCCCTAACATATGGGGTGCCTCAGGGTTCGGTCTTATCCCCCCTACTATTCAACATCTACATGAAACCGCTGGGAGAGATCATCCGCAGGCACGGGATAAGATACCATCAATATGCGGACGATACCCAGTTGTATCTGTCCGCCCCGTGCCAACTCAGTGAAGCGGCAGACGTGATGAACCGAGGCCTTGAGGCCGTTATGGACTGGATGAGGGCTAACAAGCTTGTACTCAACCCAGAAAAGACCGAGTGGCTGTTGTGCTTCCCTCCCAAAGATTCGACCAATATTCCATCACTCAGGCCGGGGGGTCAAATTCTACACCCCTCAGAGAGGGTTCGCAACTTGGGAGTCCTCCTGGATCCACAGCTATCCTTTGATCACCACCTGATGGCTGTGACCAGGGGGGCATTTGCCCAGGTTCGCCTGGTGCGCCAGTTGCGGCCCTACCTGAATCGGGAGGCTCTCACAACAGTCACTCGGGCCCTTGTGACCTCTAGGCTGGAATACTGCAATGTGCTCTACATGGGGCTGCCCTTGAAGAGCATCCGGCGACTTCAGCTAGTCCAGAACGCGGCCGCGCGAGTGATCGTGGGTGCACCTCGGTTCACCCACACAACACCTATCCTCCGCGAGCTGCGCTGGCTACCTGTCGATCTCCGGGTGCGCTTCAAGGTGCTACTAGTCACCCATAAAGCCCTTCATGGTAGTGGATCTGCGTACTTGAGAGACCGCCTTCTGCCAATTACCTCCCTGCGACCAATTAGATCTCACAGATTGGGCCTCCTCCGAATTCCATCTGCCAGCCAGTGCCGGCTGGCAACTACAAGGAGGAGAGCCTTTTCAGTAGTAGCTCCGACCCTTTGGAACGAGCTCCCCGTGGAGATTCGTACCCTCACCACCATCCAGGCCTTCCGCATAGCCCTCAAGACCTGGCTAGCCCGTCAGGCCTGGGGACAAAGATAGCCGCCCCTCCCGAATGATGAATGAATGTTGCTCATTATTTTTACTCTATGTGTGTCTACGTCATTGTTTGTATTCCCCCCTCCTGATTTTATGTAAGCCGCCCTGAGTCCCCTCAGGGAAAAGGGCGGCCTATAAATGTTAATAAACTCAAACTCAAACTCAATATCTTCAAGTGAAGCACTCTTTTTCAGCAAAGTGCTGAATCAAAGTATGGTTCCCCCTTGGATTGAATTGATCTCTTGTGTTGCTATGGATGTAGAAATTGATTACTGTAAATATGCTCTATCTGTTTGTCCATCCGTCCATCCATCTATCCATCCAAACATTCATATATCTGCCCATCTTTCAGGCAATTCTGAGCAGTTCCCTGTAAAATCATTTTAAAAACTGGAAAAAAACCTCAAAATATAAACTACAAAACAATACAAACAATACAAAGAAAAAAAACTGATATAACTCCATGCAAACATATCATCATCTAATCTCCCAATGCTTGGGAGAAAAAAAGGAAATCTCTAAGACTTTATGGAAGTGTAAAAGAGTGGAGGTCTGCTGAACTTCAGTGGGCAAAATGTTCCATAGATCAGGAACTGCCATGGAAAAGGCATGCTTCCTAACTCAAATTAGATGACAATATTTGGGGGAGGGAACCAGATAGCCCGCCCACCTATCTGACCTGTTAGGACAGGTAGATGTCTTTAGGGAAAGGCGGGTCTCATAGATAGTCTCACACGGGGCTTTGAAGGTGATGAATAGCACCTTGAATTGTACCCGTAAAAACACTGGAAGTCAGTGCATCTCGCACAACCGAGATGTTACATGGGCAAACTTAGGACATCCCAAAACTATGTTCTGAATCAGTTGAAGTTTTCGGGTGGTCCAAGGTAGAGTTCATCAATGAGAGGGGACCAAGGCATGGGCAACCATGATCAAGGCCTCCTGGTCCAGGAAAGGGTGCAATTGGTGCAGCAGATGAATCTGTGCAGAGCCCTTCCCACCAGCAATGGCTGCTGCCTGCTCTCTGAGCAGGAGCACTGAATCCACGAAGACTCCCAAATTCTGGGAGGCTAGTGAGCTTCCTTGAACAATGGGTTGGCTGCTGTGAGAACAGACTGCTGGACTACATGGGCCAGGGGTCCAATGTAGCCAGGTACTGTTTATGCTCTTAAAGGAGCTTATTTCCAGGTGAGAATAAGATGATTTAACCCTTAGACGCTTAATATTTTTATCCCACTCTATTTTTTTTTATGATTTGATAATGGCCCCTGTTTAGGTAAATGAGTCTATCTGTAGTGCTTCTGATTATTTGAAGATGTGATTTTAAACAGAAATGTGATTACACCAGACATCCATCTAGACATGGCATAAATGCATTACACATATATTTTCTTTTTTGTGTTTCCACAAATATAACAATAAATAGAACAATCCTTAAAGGTCTAATATAAAACATTGGTTGCATAATTTTAGCTATCCCATCGTTATTTTACCCTGCTCTTCAGAAATATATGACACTCGGGATATGCCAAATATTCCAATATGTCAAAAAATATTCAGAATTATGTGGTTCATCACCATACTAACAATTTCATGTTAAATCGTTTAGATAATCCTTCTGAGGTGCCTGAGAAACTAATTCAGGATCGATTCCGCAAACTTGGTCTCTTTCCCGAATCCTTCAGCTCAATCCATTACAAAGGGATAAGGACACAAAACCCGCCAACAGATTTTTCTAGTCTCAGGCATTCTGTGGAGCTGCAGCTAGAAAATAATACCACCCGTTCTCCACGTCCTCCTGGAGTTATCTACAAAGCACTCAAAGTAAGTAGTATTTGCTCTATAGAAATAAGTCCAGATTTATAACTGAGACAGCAATGCTAATGTTTTCCAGTTTATATCCTGTGGAAGGAGCCTACATTCCAAAACTTACACTTGTCCCATATTAATTCATGGTATAATTTGAAATAATTCTTTTGCAAATGATATACCTAGTTTCTCATCCTGTGAATTTAAAAAGGAATCTAGAGCAATCGCACCTCAAGAATTGGCAAGCCCAGAATGGTACAGTAAGTGAGTCAAGCCATATGAGAAAAAGAATCAGATCTTCCTCATCTGTCTAGTCGGAAAAATGTGCCAGAACTTTGGAAAATCAACAGTTGGTTCAGATCTCTTATTTTCCATCTTCTGTTAAATAAATAAATGTTTGATTGTAACTTTTTATGTTTTAACTTAGATGTAACTAAGCCACCCAGAGTTATCCTAGAGCCATGATGGTGAACCTATGGCATGCGTGCCACAGGTGGCATGCAGAGCCCTCTGTGGGCACACGAGCCATTGTCCAAGCTCAGTGCATGAGCAAGGGGGCATGGTGGTGGTGGTTGCGTGCACATTGCATTGTGGGTTGCGCGCCCGTTTTTGGCATACAGCAACAAAAAGGTTAGCCATCACTGCCCTAGGGGAAGATGGGTAGCAAATAATTTTTATAAATAAAATAAAATATAAAATAAAAATAAGTAAATTAAAACAAACAAACAAACAAACATACATACATACATGCATACATACAAAATAAACTGAGCTAGAAGAAACTTTGATTTCGATGTAGAGCTAGTGAAGAGCCCATGCAGATTCAATTCTTTTTTTTTTTTGTCTGCTTTGGCAGAACTAGTTTTGATAATATCTGTAATCTAAACACTTAGTGTCTCAGGCTGGGTGCCAGAGCACTATAAATACATAAGCAGTCAGAACTGAGCTAT
This sequence comes from Thamnophis elegans, assembly GCF_009769535.1. NCBI lineage: Eukaryota > Metazoa > Chordata > Lepidosauria > Squamata > Natricidae > Thamnophis > Thamnophis elegans. Next base: position 114,827,260 of record NC_045541.1, on the reverse strand, counting down.
TGTAGTGCAATGGAAAGGTCCATATTGTTACCAGGGTAACTGACAGGACATGGTCTCTAGGCAACAACTCATTCATTGGTTTGCCTTGACTTTCCTCAATTTCTTTAAGCGAGAAACTAGATTTTTATTGATAGATACCAAAGATGTGGTACCTAGAACAAACAAGCTAGAACCAAGGCTCTTCAGGGGGCAATATAAGACGCTGAGTAGCAGCAGGGAAATGTAGCGGTACAAATCCTTTTGTACTTTACCATGTGGAGAAGTTTTTGAAGTGCAGACTCCTTGAAATGTTTCTTCACTAAAACTTTGTGTTTACCTTTCCTCATGGAGTGGATTTTTCATTTGTCCTTTCCTACAGAAAGGAAATGAAATGTAGGTGATATAGTCAGTGATTATTGTTACCTTCCCTATAGCTATTTGATGACTATGCATGATTCAATAAGAAACGTATTTGTTTATTCCATGAAAAAATAATACTAAACTACTAGTATTATTTTACTACCCAAATCCTTTGTAGTTTTGCAACATGGAACATGATTTAGGATAACGGCTGTGCTCAGCCATTAGCTTTTAAGATGTATTCGTTTAGGGTTTATTTCCTGATTAAAATGAATAAAAAAAGTGACACTGGATAGATAAATAAATAAAAATAACAATCCCTCAGGAAAATTTTCTCCTATAAGGTTTCCTTAAAAAAGTTCCAGCCTGGCTAAGAATTCTCAGGGGGTTAGGAGATTAGTGGCTTCTTTATGCTTGTATATGGCTGACCTCTGCAAAGTTCACATACTTCCTAAACTTTTGATTTTGCTATTAATACATTTCTTTTGGGGAACAAGTTTTTTTTTTACTCTTTTCTATGCTTATATCTCAGTTGATGGTTAACTTCTTCATTCATAACCATTGGGATGCTTCCTAGACTATTTAAAAAAATGCTCTGGGCTAAAAAATCATAATGGAAAAGGAATAATAGATTATTCTGATGTTAAAAGACAGATAACAAAACAATAATACTGGACCCGTGTCCCTCATGGCTGGTTACCAGCAGCAGTGAGGTGACACGAGGCTGGATCCAGGCGGTCGTGACCGCCTCTCTCCGGGAGGGGAACTTCCCCGCCGCACTGAAAGCGGCGGTGGTGAGACCCCTCCTAAAGAAGCCATCTTTGGATCCAGCTGTCCTTAATAACTATCGTCCAGTCTCCAACCTTCCCTTCCTCGGGAAGGTTGTTGAGAAGGTGGTGGCCTTTCAGCTCCAGCGGTCCTTGGAGGAAGCAAACTATCTTGACCCCTTCCAGTCAGGCTTCAGACCCGGTTACAGCACAGAAACCGCTTTGGTCACATTGACCGATGATCTTTGGAGAGCCAGAGATGGAGGATTTTCCTCCATCCTGGTTCTCCTTGACCTCTCAGCGGCTTTCGATACCATCGACCATGGTATCCTTCTGCGACGACTGCGGGAGGTGGGAGTGGGAGGCACCGTACTGCGGTGGTTCTCTTCCTACCTCTCGGACAGGTCGCAGTCGGTGTTAGTGGGGGGGCAGAGATCGTCCCCTAGGCCCCTAACATATGGGGTGCCTCAGGGCTCGGTCTTATCCCCCCTACTATTCAACATCTACATGAAACCGCTGGGAGAGATCATCCGCAGGCACAGGATCAGATACCATCAATATGCGGACGATACTCAACTGTATCTGTCCGCCCCGTGCCAACTCAATGAAGCGGCAGACGTGATGAACCGAGGCCTGGAGGCTGTTATGGACTGGATGCGGGCTAACAAGCTTGTGCTCAACCCAGAAAAGACCGAGTGGCTGCTGTGTTTCCCCCCCAAAGATTCCACCAATATTCCATCTCTCAGGCTGGGGGGTCAAATTCTATACCCCTCAGAGAGGGTTCGCAACTTGGGAGTCCTCCTAGATCCACAGCTATCGTTTGACCACCACCTAACGGCTGTGGCTAGGGGGGCATTCGCCCAGGTTCGCCTGGTGCGCCAGTTGCGACCCTACCTGAATCGGGAGGCACTCACAACAGTCACTCGGGCCCTTGTGACCTCTAGGCTGGAATACTGCAATGTGCTCTACATGGGGCTGCCCTTGAAGAGCATCCGGCGTCTTCAGCTGGTACAGAACGCGGCCGCGCGAGCGATTGTGGGTGCACCGCGGTTCACCCACATAACACCTATCCTCCGCGAGCTGCACTGGCTACCTGTCGATTTCCGGATGCGCTTCAAGGTGCTATTAGTCACCCATAAAGCCCTGCATGGTAGTGGATCTGGATACTTGAGAGACCGCCTTCTGCCAATTACCTCCCTGCGACCAATTAGATCACACAGATTGGGCCTCCTCCGTATTCCATCGGCCAGCCAGTGTCGGCTGGCAACCACAAGGAGGAGGGCCTACTCAGTAGTAGCCCCGACCCTTTGGAACGAACTCCCCGTGGAGATTCGTACCCTCACCACCGTCCAGGCCTTCCGCACAGCCTTGAAGAACTGGCTAGCCCGTCAGGCCTGGGGACAGAGATAGTTGCCCCTCCCGAATGATGAATGCATGTTGCCTATTGTTTTTATTACATGTGTCTATGTTATTGTTTGCATTTCCCCTTCCCTGATTTTATGTGAGCCGCCCTGAGTCCCCTCAGGGAAAAGGGCGGCCTACAAATGTCAATCAAATCAAATCAAATCAAATCAATAATGAAGAAACTAATAGGTTCTATGTTAAGGCACAAAGTACTTTGTTTGATACTTGCATAATGTGTTGTTTGAATCAAGCCAATTGTGGTTCATTCATAAGCCATTGTTAAACAACCAGGGATTTGTAGGAGGGTTGAATCCAATCCTGAATTCCCAATTGCTTTCTCTCCCTCCTCTTTCAGCAACTGTACACCTAAAATTCAGTTGTGCATTCAGAGGCATTGATGAGGGAGGGGAGGAGTTTTGAAGGTCACAGGCTGTTGGTCCCTTGACCTATAACTTTCCACAAAATTGTTGTGTATTTAACATATTTACCATTCTGTGCTTATTAATGATTTTTCTTTCTTGTTATCCAGGCATTAAGTGATCGGTTCTGTGGTGAAATTCCAGATGATCAGATGGCTCATAGCTCCTTCTTTCCAGATGAGTATTTTACCTGCTCCTCTGTATGTCTCAGCTGCGGGTGAGTATATATGAGGCTCAGATTTGAATAAAGTTTATCTAGTCCTAGAAAATGTATGTTGTAATGTTGGAGTGATTCTAAGAGTAGCAGGGCATCGTTTATTTTGTTGAAGAGTTTCTTCCAGTATATATTTCAGATCATGTCTGCTGCTAAACCATTGAGGTGTGGCTCATACATTTATGAACGTTGGATGACTTTCAAATTTGATTTTTTATTTGCTTTGTTTGTTGAGAGGTTGTATATGACATGACACATTCATTTTAAATGGCCTTGGTGTTATTTTAGATAATAATTAAGCTTTCTCCTTAAGAAGATAGGAGTTGGGGTATCATAAAAACGTAACAAATTTAAAGTGACTGTATTTGCTTTTGGATAACACTCAGTAGATTAATTTAGAAATGGAAGTTCCATTTGTTGCAATGTCATATTTCCAAGTTCAATAAATAGTTCTCTGGTATTAGAAAGACATTTGACCTTATGAAATGGAACTAGAAACCAGCTAAAATCTACACCTTTAATCATGCTGATTAGTGCTAAAATTGTAGTAATTATTGTAAGAGCAGTTCGCTATTGATACATATGTCTTTTCTTTATGTGAAATTTTTGTTGTCCTTTTCATTTCTCTTTCATTTTGTTGTTGTATAGATGAATAATTTCTCTGTGTACTCTTATGGTTGTTTCAAGGTAATCAAGTGAGCATTAGATTTTGATAGTTATAAAATTACCAGGGGAAACCAAGCTGTATATAAATATAAGGACCCCAAATACATCAAATATTCAATTTTAACCATTGTCAGTATAGCCAAAAGTGCAAAAAGATAAAGTAAATGTCTCCATCTTTTTGCTGATTACCTTTGAATAACTATTGCAGTAACATTTCCCCCCTTCCAATGGGGCTACTTTTTCCTGTCAAGATCTGCCAGAAATGATATTATTGTAAGGTCATATTATCAAATTATGTTGTTAGACTACACTATCATAAGTCTAATATAGAAACAACGTAGGGACCTTTACCTTTAGGTGAAGGAACAAAACTTAGTTTTGTCTCTTTTTCCAGTTCTTCCTTCCCCCATTAATTTTTTTTTTGAAAACTCACTTTTTCTGAGATGAAGTACAGTATGTAAAAAGAGTTTGATTCTAATGTTACTTAGGACAAGCTTGTAAAATTGAATTATTATACTGTTCTGAGATATGTCATGCCAGCTGTTTGACCCCTGATCCTTTTTTGCTTTATTTTGCAATTTTAGAAGTGGGTGTAAGAACAGCATGAACCATGCAAAAGAAGGAATGCCCCATGAAGCTAAGAATCGCTGTAGATACACTCATCAGTATGATAATCGAGTATTCACTTGCAAGGTGAGTGGAGCAAGGAAAGTGGCATTTCTGGTACTGGAGGAGACCATGAGCTGCTAAGCTGAAGGTGATCTACAGTTCATATGCAGTGGTTTAGCAGCTTGCAATTGGAAATGGGTGTGTACTGTTTTACTATTGGGCAAATGGGTTTGTATTGTTAAACTGTTGGTACCTTAATTAGACTGCCTCATTATTTCCACAGTCAAGAGGTCTTTTTGCCAGGTTTCTTGGGAAGATAGGTAATTGATGATTGTCGTCTAAAAGCACATTACTCCATTTCTCAAGGATTTTTTTAAAAAAATCCTTGTCTAGGCCTTATTTATTACTAATGCATTTTTTCAGGTGAATTAGAAGCGAAGCTGTTTGGAGCAATTATTTTAAAACAATCTATTTGGAAGTCCAGTTCTAATTCTCTACTATTCTTCAGGTGAATTAAGAGCAAAGTTATTTGGAGCACCAAATTTTGAAACTTTAGAGAAATCTGCATCCATCTGATGCTATCCTATCTGTGGATACTTGATATAAAATATGTGCTTCAACATGTCAGGGATTTTTTTTTCAGGCAGGGAAAGACTGCTTTAGAAATTAGCCATTTACAATACAATACAATAGCAGAGTTGGAAGGGACCTTGGAGGTCTTCTAGTTCAACCCCCTGTCTAGGCAGGAAACCCTATACCGTTTCAGACAAATGGCTATCCAGCATCTTCTTAAAGACTTCCAGTGTTGGGGCATTCACAACTTCTGGAGGCAAGCTGTTCCACTGATTAATTGTTCTAACTGTCAGGAAATTTCTCCTAAGTTGCTTCTCTCCTTGATTAGATTCCACCCATTGCTTCTTGTTCTACCCTCAGGTGCTTTGGAGAATAGTTTGACTCCCTCTTCTTTGTGGCAACCACTGAGATATTGGAACACTGCTATCATGCCTCCCCTGGTCCTTCTTTCTATTAAACTAGACATACCTAGTTCCTGCAACCGTTCCTCATATGTTCTAGTCTCCAGTCTCTTAATCATCTTTGTTGCTCTTCTCTGCATTCTTTCTAGAGTCTCCACATCTTTTCTACATTGTGGTGACCAAAACTGAATGCAGTATTCCAAGTGTGGCCTTACCAAGGCATTATTTCCCATTGTTCTTAGTATACTCTTTGAAATACCACAGAAAAAAGGAGACAAATCTGTAATAAAGCAAAGCTTTTTTCTTTTTTCTTTCATAGTTCAATTTCTGCTACTTTTTGAATCCCAGTTGCTTGCCAGATACATTTGCAACATTTCTTTCTCAACCACATTCCAATTTACAATAGTCAGATTTTTGGATTTTCTAGGTAAAATTAGAGTTCTTTTTTTAAAAAAAAATTTAAACCTCTCTCTCTGGGTTATTTCTGGCAATGTATTTTCACCTTTTGAAAATATTTTAATCTTTTTGGATGTCATGAATAGCAGTAAGGTGGTACAGATAAAGAAGGACCCTGCAAGCCCTCTGTCCATATTACATGATGTAGTTCAGTGGTCTCCAACCTTGGCAACTTTAAGACCTGTGGACTTCAACTCCCAGAGTTCCTCAGCCAGCAAAGCTTTGCTGGCTGAGGAACTCTGGGAGTTGAAGTCCACAAGTCTTAAAGTTGCCAAGGTTGGAGACCACTGATGTAGCTAATTCTAGCAGTCCTAAGTAATAGAAACGACATGAACTGGGAACTGGGATGTCATTTGGTAGCTCCCAGATAGTAGTTTTCAGCTAGAAATGTTGATGTTCCTAATTTATTTGTGGTTTCTATTCTCTGCTTAAAACCATGATACATTTTATATATGTTTATGTTGTCATAAAAATATCCATCTCATGAGATTTCTTACTACTTCTTTTCTAAAAAGAAAAAAAATATGTACAGAGTAGGCCCTGAACATTGATATTTGAAGAGAAAAGCTTTTCAACTGATGTCCTGCTTTTCAGGGTTGTTACGAACATGGTCAAGAGGTTAGAGTAGTGCCTAAAACATCTGCTTCGACAGATTCCCCTTGGATGGGCCTTGCTAAGTACGCCTGGTCAGGGTAAGTATAGGTCCATCCCTTCCCTTTCAGCAGAGGAAGACTCCTACTCTTATCACTTCAAGAGGCTGAAGTGAGCGGCTCTTTTCTTCTGTACTTGCAGATATGTAATTGAGTGCCCCAACTGTGGAGTTGTGTACCGTAGCCGACAATATTGGTTTGGGAACCAAGATCCTGTGGATACTGTGGTGAGGACGGAGATCGTACACGTCTGGCCAGGAGTAAGTTGGTTGGCAATGATTGGTTTCTAGCTTTTTTTTTTTTTAGAACCATAAGGTTTGGAAAGGACCACAGATAAAGGATGGACAAACTTTAATAGCAATAGCAGTAGACTTAATAGCAATAGCAGTAGACTTATATACCGCTTCATAGGGCTTTCAGCCCTCTCTAAGCGGTTTACAGAGAGTCAGCATATTGCCCCCAACAATCTGGGTTCTCATTTTACCCACCTCGGAAGGATGGAAGGCTGAGTCAACCCTGAGCCGGTGAGATTTGAACCGCTGAACTGCTGATCTAGCAGTAGCCTGCAGTGCTGCATTTAACCACTGCGCCACCTTGGCTCTTAACTTTGAGCTGAGGAGTGTGTGTGTGTGTGTGTGTGTGTGTGTAACAGGAAGGTATCCAGTGATGTCCACTGTTTCAGGCCTCCACAAAGTGATGTGGTCTGTTTTTTAACATTTTGGAAGGCTGTCGAAGGTGCATAATGAAAGCAGAGGTAAGCCATTCCCATTCACACCCTTAAACACTTCCCTCAGGATTTTGGCTAAAGTGCTAAGGTGCTAATACCCAAGCTGTTAAACTCACCCAATTTAGGCCACTGAGTTCAATTAAACCAATCTCAATATGACTGTCATTGATAATAGGTGTTCTTCATTCAGGGTTGCTAATTCCTTCCCTGGAATTGACATTAGAAAATAATTTCCAATAACTGGATGTTTAAAGGTCTTCCTAAGTGACATTCCAAGGCAACGGCATGGAACTTGTGCTACTTCTGATGTGCTGCACTTAGCTTAGCAGCAGCAGTCAAACAAAATAAGATGTTCACGTCACTGTTTCATTTCAGACTGATTGCAGCCTGAAGGACAATAACAATGCTGCTCAGCGCCTGATCGATGGGATGAATTTCATGGCACAGTCAATGTCTGAACTCAGCTTGGGACCTACCAAAGCCGTAACCTCGTGGTTGACAGATCAAATTGCTCCGGCTTATTGGAAACCCAATTCCCAGATTCTGGTACCCAACACCACCATAATTATTTGCAAATGTTTCTTCTTTTTCTTTACTTTGCTTTTTCCAAAGAGCTGAAGTCATGCTTCATGATTTGTTTAAAGGCATTTATTACAATGTATACATCTATAGACTAAAGGTTTTTTGTTTTGCTTTGTAGAATTGCAAATAGTTACTCTCCCTGGAATGAGTATAAATTGTTCCTAGGAGGTGTTTTTTGTTTTAAAGCCTAGGGGGTGTGATGGGCAGACTGTCTGAAACATCAGCCGGGTTTTCTGTTTTCTCTGTTCTTGAAATGTAGAATAACAATGGACAACTTTCATTTCTAGGGTGTAGTTTTCATTCCAACAAGATTTGCTTCTATATACCAGAGATGGCTAACCTTTTTGTCGTCGCATGCCGAAAGCATGCTCATGCGTGTGAGAGCACACATGTGTGGGACCACACCCATAATGCAATGCGCATGTGACCCCCCCCCACGTGTCCTGCGGACATGTGTGTGACCCCCCGTGCCCCATTTTGGGCCTAGCAGGCCTCTCTGAAGCCTCCTGGGATCAAAAATGGGCTGTGAGGGGAGCGCTGCATGCCCTGCACCCCATTTTGGGTCTAGCAGACCTCCCTGAAGCTTCCTAGGACCACAAATGGGGTGCAGGGGGGTGCATGCTCCTACCCCTGCGTATGCATGTGTCCCCACTCTTCCATACATGTGTGTGTATCTCTCGCATGCACCCTGACCCCTGCACATGTGCAGCAGAGACCTGAAAAGCAGCTGGCCTGTGGGAGGCACACTCATGTATGGTGGCGATAGGTCACGTGCCTTCATAGGTGCCTTCACCTGTGGCATACATGTCATAGATTCGCCATCACGGCTATATATTATATCCTAATTGACCAAGCCTATCTTTTTCTGCTCCTTTAAAGTCAGAATTCCTGACAGTAACCAATGGTTGGTTATTTTGACTTTCTCCTTCTCTGTCTTCAGGGCTAAAAACTAGCCCACAAGCGTCTTGAATAAGACACCAATACTGTGCCTAATAATCTCTATGCATCTGCCAAGATTCTCTGAGGAGGCCATCTTAGTGAAGATATCCATATTAGCGAGGAAAATAGCAATGTTGGTTTAATCTATTCTTCCCTGATTTGGTGTGATTCAAATATATTTAATTACAATTTTCACCAAGAACCATTGTCCAATGACAGAGCGTATATTTTGCTTGGAAAGGGCCTAGGTATTTCTAAATAGAACTGGAAAAGCTCCCGTCTAAATAAGTCAGTCAGCACAAATGCTAAGCTAAACAGATCAATAGATGATGCAAGTTGACAGACAACATTGTTCCTATCAGAAAGAGAGTTGAATTTGATTATTTTTGAAGGACATTGAGTTGAGAAAAGCTAGCTTAGCCAAAGCCAATTGAGCAGCTTAAATACATCTTCATCTACTTTTTTCCCTTCATTTTAATTGGACAGGCAGGGGGAAATCTTGCAATGTTTTGACTTTGTTCATCCTTTCTTGTTCAGAACTGTAGGAAATGTGGTATATCTTTTAAAGATAATGACACCAAGCACCACTGTCGGGCCTGTGGAGAAGGTTTTTGTGATGGTTGTTCATCCAAGACCCGCCCTGTCCCAGAACGTGGTTGGGGACCCACACCTGTGCGAGTATGCGATAGCTGTTATGACAACAGGGGCGTTCAGTTAGGTAATCTTGTCTTGATCATACTATGTGTGAAAATCAAAATGATGGAATCAACAATTGTGGGATTTTTTTTAATACTGTATTGTGAAAATGTAAATCTTGTGATATATGAAAATGAAATCAAACTAAACAATACCTGTGATCAGCTACTTGTAACTAACATACTCTCATTAATTTCACTGGGTCTTCTCCAAGGCTGAATTTGCACAAGATATATATTAATGGTTCGCTAAACTGCAATTCAATGAATAAAGCAGAAATGACTGAGCATGGTCAGCCTAAATACAACTGATAGTAAGGTTAATACTTTATATAAATTCAATTGACATATGACTTGGACAGAACCTTTTGGAATCTCTTTCCATTATATGCAGCTCATTTCAGTCACTGTTGAAGCTAATGCTATTATATGCTGTACATTATCTAAGATGTTGGACTTCACCCAAGGAACCTCGAGTTTCAATCCCACTCAATGTGTGGAGCTCATTAGATGATTTTAGGCTACTCACTCCACTGTGGAGTGAGTGGAGATAAAATTAAGGGTGATGCCAATTCATGCCATCTTAAGATTCCTGAGAAAAATTGAGATATAAATGTAAAAAAAATGCATTGAAGAAAATATAAGAAATTATAACCTCGGGACACGAAATCACATAAGCAGCCTGCATATTGTTCAGGTTACTGTTCTTGCAAGTCTATCATATTCATAATAAATTGTTAAAGCATGAGGGATTTTTTTCAGTAATTTATCTTATTTAGTTGGTGTCCTTGCTAGTTGCATCTTTTGTCGGCTTAAAAGCAAACCATTTTAAGTTATTTATTTGAATGTATTGGCTGCCCAACTCCAATGAACTCTTTGCAGTGTACAAACCTAGGAAAACTAAAGAAAAAAGCTAAAAACTTTGAATCCCACAGGCTTCAACAACAACACAAAACATGGGCCATTAAAACATAATAAAACCAATCCCAGACTGAAGATTTTTTGAAGTTTTCAGGAACCTCAGGAGAAAGAACTGTGTCCTTAACTCTGAGGGGAAAGTGTTCTAGTGGGTGAGAGGTGCAGAACAGAAGTCATGCTTCTTAGGCTCCAGACTGGCAAAACTAAATGGAGGGGACCTGGAGCACATCTATTCTGCTGGATTGTACTGGGAAAGCAGAAACATTTGGAGATAAACGAGATAATCACAATAGGACACACAATAACTGCTAGCTTTATAGGCTGCTGTGAGGATGTCACTCCTAAGTGTCACTTGTTCATTTGATAGCAGCTGGAAGTCATGAAGATTTTTCAAAGGCCAACAGAAATATGAGAAATAGTCCTCAAATTTACCTATGAACACATTCATTTGGAAAAGTTACACAAATTTGGTTGAAGCTCTTAAAACCGGTATTTAACTCTGAATGGATTTTGGCTTCCATTGAAGACTGACTAGGATATCTATGGGAGCTTCATAGAATCATATGATTAGAAGAAACCATTTAGCCTACTGAATCCAAATTAAAGAGTCTGACAGATGCCTGACCAACCTCTGTTCAAGTATATCCTTCAATGGGAAGTTTATCATCTTGATAAGATATGTCTTGTGAGGAAGTTTTTCCTAACATTCAATCAGAATCTGCTTTGGGTAACATAAGACAATTATTCTTACTTTGTGATGTTTTTAAAATAGTTAGGGGATTCCTCTGGGGTTGTGCTTTTGGTTTTGAGCCCTAACATCTGTTTTGCAGAAGTGGCTGAAGCATCAACAGATGAGGAAGGAGGGACACTGATTGCCAGGAAAGTTGGTGAAGCTGTGCAGAACACACTTGGGGCTGTGGTAACTGCCATTGACATCCCACTGGGTAAGTGCTACAAGTGGCTTTAGAAAGGTTCTGAGCTTCTTACTACTGTGTTTCCCCGAAAATAAAAAACCGGTCTTATTTTCTTTTGGGCTCCAAAATTAAGTGCTAGGACTTATTTTTGGGAGATGTCTTATTTTTTCCCCATGTACCTTAAGAATACATGGGAGGCCCACTTCTTCTGCTTGCTTGCGGTGGGGCAGGAGGCCGCAGAAGAAGTGGGCCGGCTGCCAAGTGAGGTCCTGCTGGACAGGCTGCTGGAGCTGCTGCTGTGAGGTGAGGCAGATGTTGGAGTGTGGATGACCTGGCTGCCGGGACCCAGAGGTAAGTTGGTATGGGGCGCGTGGGGCAGCTCTACCCCTCGCCTCGTGGCCACAGCACCACAAGCAACCGGTCGGAATGAGCGGGTGGTTGGCTGCACAGGCATGTAAGTAGGGCTCGTTTGGGGGATAGGGCTTATATTAGGAGCACACGCAAGAAAAAAACCATGGTAGGGCTTATTTTCAGGATAAGTCTTATTTCTGGGAAACGCGATAATTACAAAAACAGGCTGGAGGGAACATGCAGGGGAATGAACAGATCTGCCTCTGCAGCAGATGGTATTTCTTAATTGATGGGTTTATAAATTAAGTAAATTTGAGTTACCCTCCCTTTGTGATTATGGCCAGGTATTTTCAAATCTCAGTGGGAGGCAGAGACATTTCCGAGTAGTGTTTTCTTTCCTGGCTGTGTCAATAGACAGAGCCACTATACAGAGAGACTAACAGACATAACTTAACATAATTAAGGTATAAACATACGCAAACTTTAAATTTAGTTTTTTTGTAAGCAAACAGAACAGACTTCATAACTTTTGCCCTGCTTCACTGATAACAAACTAGCTTTGTGGGATTTTTCTGATCATTTACAGGTCTTGTGAAGGATGCCGCGAGGCCTGCCTACTGGGTACCTGACCACGAGATCTTATACTGCCACAATTGCCGGAAGGAATTCAACATCAAATTGTCAAAGCATCACTGTCGTGCTTGCGGCCAGGGCTTCTGTGATGAATGCTCCCATGAGCGCAGAGCTGTCCCTTCCCGTGGTTGGGATCATCCAGTTAGAGTCTGTTTTAATTGCAATAAAAAGCCTGGTGATCTTTAACCCCAACTTTCCTTCTGGGCACGCAGTAACACCATAGCTTCTCAGGGTTAAGATAAAAAAGGAAAAAGAAACACTAGGGAGAATGCATGCTCCTCAAGTCTAGCCTTCTTTACATGTGTAGATTTCAGTAATGTGGAATAATCAATAGCCCAGAGAAGGCTTTATTGCCAGTTGTGATCATGGAAGTTGGGGATTGGAGTATGTGGAGAAGCTTGCAATAAATTGAGGAATCCCAAATCCAGTATATACCAGTCAACTGTTATGTATTTCTGTATCCCTATAATGTAGTATGTTAAATGCAGTTGGCTGATGAAGCAGTTATAATTTACTGTTAACATTGAAACATAAATAGAAATTGGATTTTTTAAAAGTGTAATGGATCAAGCACAACCTCTTGAGTGCCTTGGGATTCATTTGTTTGAAGCATTCTGCTACTTACAGCATCATGAATTTCAATAATTGTGATTCTACAAGTTGGTCACTTGAAATAATCACCATTCATGAGCCTTGATTTTGGATACAGAGTACCAGGCCTTTGGTCTGGCCATTGCAACTCTATCACCCTTATTTATTTTATCCTTTTCTGGCTTCCTTCTGCTGGTAGGGTCTTCCCAGTCAAAGCTGGAAAGAGGAGGAATGCTGTTTATTACTTTGTTTGTGGTCTAATGTGCAAGATTGGAAGCTCTTGTATTAAACACAGTTTAAGTTTGGAGAGAAATTAAATTTGTGCCACAAACCCAAAATGTATCTATTAAAGCCATTCCAATTTAATTCTGAGGTGATGAATCCTTAACTTTTCTTATCCACAAACTTGTGAGGTTGTGGATTTCTTTGTGATATATTCTCATTTCTTCATCAAACATCTCCAGACTGAAAGCAGTGGTAAGTACGAAGCAAACTTCCATACCTAGCAGTGTAGTGTTTGTTTAGCTTCCCAAGCTTTAGTTTTTTGTAAGCTGGCAAATGTCTGAAAGGACCCTCAAAGCACTCAAACAAAACTGAAAATGGGCAATCCTCCAGGTGTACAAGCAATTGAGACAATGGCATTGAGACAATGGCATTTTTTTTACAACAGTACTGAACCATTGTGAGGCATTGATCTAATCACTGAATAAAATCATAGGATTAGGCTTTTCTGTGCATCTTGTTACAATGATAAGATACCATCAGAAGCTTAATTTTAAAAAATCCCTTTTTGCCTCTTCTGAGTCAAATGGCACATTCCTGTGGTGGAGACTATCTACATTAATAATGGCTGGACTTTGGCATGATATCTAACACTGTTTTCCAATTTATTAAGTATATTCTTGTATATCTTGACACCTGAAATCCTGTTGTAGGACTGTATTAAATTAAGTGCTATAAAGGACTTACCCCATCTGAACAAGTGTGATTTTTTTCTGAATGCCTGCCTAGTCTTACGCTGTCACTAGAGAGAAAATATAGTATTGACTTTGTATATCAAAACCGAATTGGATTATATAGTAACACATTTCTGAATTATACATGATTTAATATGTATTTTGTTATTAGAAACTGAATAGTCTTTATGTCCTCATATAATTCTATCCTCCAAGGTGGAGGATTTCCCCCCCAATATTATTTTTAGTTTTGACTTGTGGTGGAACATAAAAATGGAATTTGTTTGTACACTGTGTGTTCTTCATGCATGTAGCTATTCCACCATGTTATTGCACATACAGAAATACTGAACGTTCCTCATATAAAATATTCACTTGCAAGCTTGTTTTATGTAGTTGTTTTTGTTTTAAAAAAAAACCAAACTTCATTCTAAGAAGCTCAGTCAATGTTTGCCAATGCTGTCTTCACCATCTTGATATCTTTAAGCTATGTTAACTTCAAGTTGCATTGTTCCAAGTGACTAGGCATTCTACAGTGCAAGACATGGTAGACTCAATATACTACTGATGCTGTCGAAGGACTGAAGTTGCATGGCCTTCATTATGTCACTAAGTGGGCCTAAAACGTCATCTTTAGAATAGAGCCAAATATACCAAAAAAAGTGTTTTCTACTAAAATAAAAACTATTTTATTTTAGTAGAAAAACCTGTAATAACAAATTATATAATAAAATAGAATAACAGTTGAAAGGGACCTTGGGGGGTCTTCTAGTCCAACCACCTGCTTAGGCAAACAGAAATATGCTTAAGCTGTTGTTAAAAAAAAACAGTGGCAAAACACAAGACAATGAAAGCTTTGGAGGAAATCTCTTTCAAGCTATCCTACATTAACTGAAAACCAGAAGCTTCTCATCTCAGTTAATACCATTTTAAAGGTAATATTACACAAATAATATGCTCGACTATAATTATCTGCTTTACTTAATTTTCAAATAACAATGGGCTTGGAAAACGTCAGAAAAATATGTGCATCAATGTAGCAAAGCTTACTCTGGACACTTAAGATTTTGAGACCTATTTGTGGAACATTCAAATATTCTGCCATCTTAATGGTGAAACATCTGCTTTCACTTTAGTTGTAAGCTTTAGCAACTGTATTCGAAGTCCTAGAAATACCAGCAATTTGAGTTTGTTTGTAAATAATTACTATGAAAAGAAAAATGAAAATGTGCACTATTCATAATCTGTTTTATTTTAAACACTGAAAAATATAATTATAAAAGTCTTGAATGTTAACTATGAGAAGTACAGCACAACTATGCAGCACAACTATACCCATCTTTCTTATTTTCAGTCACTATGCAAGGTGGAACATTCCATGTCTTTAATATCCAGGCAATATGGATCATCTGTCTTATAGGAGAAATAATAGAGATCTTGTCTGACTGCCATAAGCAAGCCAGGAACACCTCGAGCACCACCAAGCTGTGAGGAGAACACCACACTTGGAATAGAATCTCTGGAGGATGGGGATGGAGATGGGATAGTTCGTAGCAAATGAGCATCCTGGAGACTCCAAATTCGCGTGTAACAGTCTTGACCCACTAAGAAATAAAAGCAATTAAAATATGAACATAAATTGTAACACTTGACTATTTACAGACATTTCAAAGAAACTTAAGTTCTTCATCCGCCGCCTTTCTCAAATTAGAATGCTTGCTATAGATTTTGGTAAAGGTGGCTGATGGCAATGAAAATAGATTAAATGGCCATACGAACTGACAACTTAGAGGGTGGAGATCATATATGTTGCCCAAGATGGAGAACAGAATGGTTTGCCTTCTGCCATTGAGCTAATAGATAAATTTGGGTAATAGCAATTCTAATCAACCCAGCAATATATATGAAAAGAGATATGCAAGTTTGTAGGAGAAAAACTAACCTCTTTAGAGAATAGTGGTTTTCTTGAAATCTGGATCATTCTCAAGCATATTATTAAGGCCAGTTAGGTACTCTTTTCATTTTGTCTAATGCTTAAAAGTTAGAAAGCAATAAATGCTGCTTCCAGAGTCTTTGGTTTGTTCTCAGGCCAACTTCATTTTATATACATGCGCCCTGCCTGTTTATTATGTAACAATAAATACAGTCTATGACCAACAACACCATACCTGCTGAAAGAAGCCCTTCCTCCTCATTGATGTGCAAAGGAAGAATAGTATGCTCATTTTTATGACCACTATATTCTTTTACACATTTTAGTTTCCTCAGGTCCCAGAGCTTTATCTGCAAGTGATCAAAGTAACAGAACTAATATAATTCTATTTTAAGTAGAAGATACTATTATCAGGAAAATTTTATTTTTAAAAAAAAATCCTACCTGGCCTAACATATCTGCAGCCATGAGATACTGCTCACTTTTCAGGAGATTAACAGAGGTGACTGCTGAGTCATGGAAAAATTGGCCAGCTTTCCATTTTTGCCCTTTATGGTTGCATTGACGGACATCAATACTGAAAATCTCCCCTGAACGACAACCATTATATAAAACGGGAGACTAGAAAAGCCAAGGAAGAAATGAAAACATTTTCAATTAAATCCACCCTCAAAAATAACCTTCAGTCTTTAATCATATCAGATTCTTTTTAAGGCTAAAGAAGCACATAATGGGTTGTTAATTCTAATAATATGTAAATCATAATATAAATAATGAGCTCAGTAATTCTATTTTCTCCAAATGACAGCCAAGGTAGTGATGATGCAAGCAGCTAAAGAAAGAGAGCAAGGTTTACATTCAGCTGTATCATGTATTTTTATTACATGTCCCAAATTGGTTGTCTAGCAAAAAGTGATTTAGTTTAGCAGCATATTATCTAGTGATCAAATATTCAGCATTAGTGGCATTATGTTATGTGATTATCTGAATAATAGGCAGCAGTTTGTTTTTCCTGGCATGCCATTCCAACAAATTTAAACAGCCATTATGTTCTAGCAGTTCATCTGTTTCTGTCCTCTCGTGCCCTTACTATGTCCTGACAGTATTAAGTTCTGATGAATATATGTATATCAAGCTGACCCTACCTGAGTGGCAAATTGCTGTGCTAGAACATCACTGTTGGTGTTAAATGTTTGATGATGCCCAGTCACTGCATTAGTAACAATGATTCGTTGATTTAAACCTAAGACAAACAAAAATATTAAGTGACAAGTGTATAATAAGAAGCCACCATAGTGGAAATTTGAATTACTAACCTGTGCTAAAGCAGTTATTAGCCTGAGGATTATGACACCAGGCACAAGACCAGGCTGTGGAGATGTTAAACCTCCATGACATTCCACGTTCAACTGCTAAAAATGAATAGGAAGATATTAAACGCCACTATGAAGTTGGAAATATGCTCCATACAAATCTATGTCATGACATTTCTGAACATTACATAATTATTTCAGCAGAAAATACAGCAATACTTGAAACAATATGTTTTTAAAATGAAGCAATTATATTGTTTGTAATTTGTAAGCCATGCAGAGTCACCTTGTAGGGGAAATGGGCAGCATAGAAATTTAATAAATAAATAAAGTTGTAAAGAATGCAAGTGATAATTAGAATCTGGGCAAATTTTCTATTTAGAGGGAGAGGTGTTTGTACTAATGCCTCGCATTAAAAACGCTTCAGATATTACACATATGATAGTTAACATTTTGTGGGAAAAAACTAATAATTAGCTTTTTTAAATGTAATGTTTCAGTATCATTAAAGAGTAATTTTTCCCCCAATATCTTGGTTAAATCATGTCTGTTTAATGTGTTTATTTTTTATGATTTTTACTAATGTTGGGCTTCACAAGTTTCTATATCCGTAACCTGAGATAGAAATCCAAGCTCTTACAATATGTGTGCATTGTGTAGCAAAAAAATGTTCATATTTTCCTTCTCGACCAATATTATTGTATTTTATCCTATTTCACACACATTATCAGAAGTAGTTCAAATACATTTTCCATGGAAAATACCTCTATTTTTTAAGATCTACAAATAAGAAAAAAAATGTTTTCAAATTTCAGTTCCCTATTAATATTCTCATGGATCAAAAATATATACCTATATGAGTAGGAATTAATGGAGCAGCAGCAGAAACAACATTCTCTTAAGAGATATATAAGCATGTATTGATATATTTAAAATATTTTTATAGCTGCCTATAGAATAACAAACTTTTCCTTTTCGTTCCGTCCTCAAACAAATATGAAATACCTGTGTTAGAGCTGCTGAAGAAGGAAGCTGGAAGCAGACTGGCACACCCTAGATTTTCTGCAGCACCCATGAGGCACAACTTGAAAAATGCAGTTAAGGATATTATAGATACAAAGAGCGTGCACAAAAATAAAGTAACATAACATCAGACTAAGATGCACAGTAGATCAACCTCTGCAATGAAAACACTGATAAAATCATGTTCAGACTATATTAAACCATACAGTAAAATATTCATTCACTGAAACTAATGCTTCCATTCTGTGGTTTTAATGATTTATTGCAATGACTACACTGTTCATCTTAAAGATTCTGGGCAGTTTTTGACACAATTAAAATTTCATCCCTCTCTTTTTAACAAAATGGGGAAAAATATTTTTTCTCTTTTATCCATAAAGGAGGGTAAGGGCAACAAAGGCTAACATCAGCATTTCTTAATCTGGTTTACAAACCCTAAAACAGCAAAAATATGTTTTTGTTTTTAATGTAGGATTTTACAGAGCTGCTACACTTTGTGGGAGATATGATCTTGACTTCAAATTAGTCTGCAGCTCCAAGCCTTCTCATCAAATAGTAACTTTAATACTTTTTAACTTTCAAATCAAGAATAAGTCGCTGCATATGAACCTCAACAAGTATTTTCTCATTCCCTTTTGCAACAGCCTCAATCCAGAAAGATTTAATATAATCAAGAAACCTTACAGGATTGGTTTTTAGTTTTTAAGAAATCAAGTTACACTGTGCAATAGTTTTGTAATGAACCTGAACTTAGACAACCTTTATTTAATAACAAGGATATAAAACATGAGAATCCTGATGTCTCAAAGAGGCCCAGCATACAGAATTCACCTTGGAAAATAAAAGACAAATACGCCTATTAGAGCAAAATAGGGAAAATTAGAGAAGAATGCAGCAAGTACTAAAAAACTAGAAAGACACAAAAATTTAATAGGAGATTAATACTTTGGAATGAAAGTAACTGTATTAAAAAAAAGGAATACATCTTTAAGGACTATGTAGGCCTCGGTAAATACTGTATGTTCTTAAATCTTTATACACTTCAAACTAAACAAAGCAAACCAACAAAAATAAAATAAAAAATATATTAAAACTGATTGCAGTATTCAGATAACCAGAAAAACATATCAAAATGGGCTCATAAAACCTACCTGGGGGAAAAGTCTGATTTTTACAGGCAGGGGTGGAACTGCTATACATCTAGCAGCAATTCTATGGCATTTCAGAATATATTAGTTTAAAGCATGAATCATTGATATTCATTTTAATTGTTTACTAGAAAACTACTCAGTGTTTTTAAAAAGACATTTATATCCTGTTTTTCAAAAACACTACAGGGTTATAAATATAATAAAATAATTAAAATTTTCAAAACGCTAAAGAGAAACATCAATGGAGATAATAATAAATGCCTAAAATAGCAGAATATTTACATATCATCAAAACATCAGTAAAAATGACTGTATCCCAAAACGATGCCCTTACTGAAGTGTACTTTGGAAAGCCCTTTCACTTTATGTACATCTAGTGGGGGTATTTAGGGAATCTACACTGACCTCAGTAGGGCCAAATGGAGAGAAGAAAATCATGATATCTTGGCTCTGCATGGTGAAGCCATGAGCCCCTGGGATTTGGACAGGGGCTGGAAAATCAATCAGGAACTATTATCGTTACTTAGAAAGAAATGGGTTCTCAACATCTAGAACACAGCAACAGCAACATATTCTGAACTACAAATTCTGAAGCAAACCAGATAAAATGAATAGTCTAAGACTGATTAGGCTATTCGTTATAGTAGGGTAACTGAGGTGCATCAGCTCAACGTGGTGGAAAACACTCTGGGGTATGAGCCAAGAGAACTTCCAAATATGTTTGGTTTTTTTTACGAAGAATTCATCCAACACAGGAGTTGTACTGAATTTTATAAAAACTTCTATCACAAAAGTTAAATGAATTCCTTTTGGGTGCTATACTTACCATTTTCAACTCTTAAATTATTCTGCATTGTTTCCTTTTAAAACTCATTTAACATTCATTTTGTAAAATCAACCAAATATTATTTAACTAAAACCATCAACTAGATTATAATTTACGTGATCAAAAGATATGAGTGATTGCAGGACAAGAATACCTTGCGATTTGTGAAGCAGGGGTTATCATACGTCTCTACGGTAAGAGAATTCTTTCCCAAACCACGGAGGTTGACAATTCCATATTTACATCCTTCTTGTTCTGTATCATTTACAGCGATTATTCTCTCGGAGGTAGTGTCTGCCTGCAAAAGATGTGAATTGTTCTTTAATGGTGTACTCCAGTTTTTCTTGGAAGGCACACCCACTGATATTCACTGATGGAGAATTGTATTCCTTTTAAATAGTTAATGTACCCAAATGTCATAGTTTAGCACATGCCAATTTTTTTTCCTATCTCACAGTCCTATTCTAGTTAGATGTTGCATTCTTCCAAATGTTTCTTAAAAGAATTTGTAAAAATATTTAAGAGGAAGAAAAAAAATCCTTAACATAAAATCATATTATAACCTTAATATAAATATTGTTTATTGGGCTTATAGGTTGCTCTGCTCAACTGACTCTAAGCAGCATACCATACCATAAATTTGTAATCTGAGTTAAAATAAATACATAATAAAAATTAAAATCAACAAATTTGCCAACATACCACAATTAGTTTAAAATTGTTGCTTCCAGAAAGCAACAATGAAGAATTGAGGTTCTCAATTTCTAATTTCCTTCTCTGCATGCAATTCACCTTTAATTCATGAATCAGCCTACATAAGAAGGCAAAAAAGGAAAAAGTTAAGTAAGTAAAAAATTGAAATTGAATGTCAATAGACACTATTACTTAGCTAAAAGGCAGTATTCAAATGCTCAAAAATCTGTAACCCTATTCATTCTTGTGTACGTTTTAACCAGACTATTTGATTAAAGTTAATTTTTATATAAGAGTATTAGAGGTATATGGGATGTTTTAAAATAACATTAACTGATCAAAGGTAAAGAAAAACCTAATAAGTACAAAGATAAATATCTATAGGTTTACACTTTCAGGGAAGAGCATGGTAGACCTGACTGCATCAAACATTTTATGCCTGTCTATACATGTGGCCCCGATTCATTCTAACCTCAGGAAGCAAGTTAAGGGTACTGATACAGCGTCCTTTTGACTTACACTTTTGTTTGGATGATCTTCTTATAAGTATTACTATTTCAATTGATTTTTAAAAAATGCATTATACTTAAAATATTGTATAATGCTGAGTATCTATATAGATTGGACAATTTAATAAAACCGTCAAATATGTAAATCAGGATAAAAATACTATGTCTCCAGTAAATAGGCACACTGGTACTAGGTTTT
This sequence comes from Thamnophis elegans, assembly GCF_009769535.1. Taxonomy (NCBI): domain Eukaryota; kingdom Metazoa; phylum Chordata; class Lepidosauria; order Squamata; family Natricidae; genus Thamnophis; species Thamnophis elegans. The sequence continues at coordinate 114,805,809 of NC_045541.1, read as the reverse complement.
AGTCTAGCAAATATATTCTCTTTTCTACGGGGCTATTAAAATCAACACTATAGTATAAAAGCTCTGCAACATAAACACATTTTAAAATATCTTACCTGCAATAAGTGATAGAACTATAGAAACCCAATTGTTTCTTGCGTAAGATAATTGAAGAGTTTAGCCCAGATCTGGGTGTTTTCTGTTGAAAACAATAAAAAAACAAAATCATGTTTCTTGTTCAGATTAAATCATGTGTGGCTACCATTTTAATATCCAAAAATTGAATGGATTTTATACAATGGTAGATCCCTTTTCTATGGTAAAACCAATAATTAATGATTAATTACTGTCATTATCACAAAGATTTATAATGAAATTCAGATATTGGCCACAATGCATCACAAAACTAATTTTAATGAGATGGAAGGTTTTAACTAAATGTTAGCAGTGTGTGACTGTAATTCAACCTTACCTTTATTATTTTCTCATCCTCTTTTAAAAGTTTTAACCTTTGCCTTTCCATCTCTTTCTGATGAATACTCTCCTTGGTGAGAGGATTGCAGTTGTTATGCCCAGGAAGTAAGCGAAAATAGCGATTCTTTTCAGGATCATAATAAAATCCTGGTAATTCTTAAAAAAGAGAATGACAGATCCTATTATTAGAAAGCTCTTTCAACTTCTTCATAACTTACACATTATTCTGGTTTTAGGATCTGGAAAAAGAAACTTCATACTTCCAGTTCAAGTCAAAGAAGTTGCTCTTGTTTGCTATACTGCAAATAAGCATGTCTACTAAAATAATAAAAATCCAGTCTGAACATCTGGATCACTATGTGAGAAACCATGATAAAGGATATGAATCATTTACACTAGCAAGATTAAAATAACTCAAAATAAAATTCAGCAAGTTAAACAGCAATGGTTATTCTAAAACTTTTAAAAATAATAAATTTTATGTAAAAGTTAGCTAACACACTCTCTCCACCAAAAAGCAACTATTCCATGCTTATACTGTATATTTTTCTCAAAATATTCAGAAGCACCAGAACTAACCAGTTATGGTAGTTATGTCAGGCACGCACATTTGCTGCAATTAGCAAAATATTTGCATCAGAGCTATTTTATAAAATTGTCTTAACAATTACAGTCTGAGAAAAGAGGAAAGAATATAAACTGTAAATTATGTGAAAAATTGTCTTCCTATTTTAATACTTGGAAAAAAGGAAATTGTTACTAAAAACAGTTATTTTCTACTTATCCATATAATTTGTCATTTTGAAAATTAATTTATTTTTTAACCATGAAGGAAAGTCATGTTTTGAAAAGTTTAATGACTTTTTTTGGCTCAAACCTATGGAAATAATACCTGGAACTGAAGAACTTTGGCATGAATGGGAAGATGCAGATGATGATTCAGCTTGGCCTCTACCTGAGTTCTGCAAGCTTTGCAATTCTCTTTGTTCAGGCCTATGAATATGTGAAAAAGAAAGAATTAAGAAGATAGTAGATAAGCTAAATAATGAAGCAACTCTCAAACACAAAAATATTAAAGGGCTAAAAGTTTACAAAAAGCAGAAAATGATGTTAAAAATTCCATTACTGTATATAGCATGATATCTCATCTGAACAACCATATTTTTCGGAGTGTAAGACGCACCTTTTTTCTGCAAAAAAGAGGCTGAAAATCTGGGTGCGTTTTATACATCAAATACAGCATATTTTTGCCTCCTGAAGCCCCGCCCCTTCACCAAAATGGCCGTGCATACCCTTATGGAGGCTTTCAGACAGCTCCTGGGGGCGGGGGAGGGCAGAAATGAGGAAAAAATAGGCCGTTATTTGCCCCACACAGCCCCCAGCAGCACTCTCTATAAGCCTCCATAAGGCTATGGCGTGCAATTTTTTTGACCAAAAAATGGGCCTTTTTTTTTGTTCGTTTTGCCCCCCCCCCCTCCCCCGGGAGCACTCTGTAAGCCCCCCCCCCCCCCAAGGCTATTCATGCCTTTTATTTGAAAAAAAAACAACAGGCCGTTTTAGGGAGGTTTGCAGAGTGCAAACACTTTTTTTCCTTTCGGAAAGCTCTTTAGAGCGATTGATGAGAATTACATTGCTCAAGTGCTGTGCCAGCAGAAACAAGTTTTAGGTGCTGCAGGTTGTCAGCTATTTTCTTCTCCAGCACATGGATAAATACACCCGGAAACATCTACCTACCTACCTACTCTCTCCCTACCTACTGTATTTCTCTCTCTCTCTATCCCTCTACCTCCCTACTCTCTCTCCCTACCTACCTACTGTATTTCTCTCTCTCTTCTACCTACCCACTCTCTCTCTCCCTACCTACTGCATTTCTCTCCCTCTCTATCTCTTTATCTACCTACCTACTTACCTAACTACTCTCTCTCCCTACCTACCTACTGTATTTCTATCTCTTTTATCTCCCTCTATCTACCTACCTTTTTTAAAAAATTGCCTCTTCAAAACCTTGGTGTGTCTTATACTCCGAAAAATATGATAAGTCTTTAAATTTGTTTCTCAGGACTTTCATTAATTTACTGAAGCAGTTGACAGGGTATGAAGGGTACTGAGAAATGGTCTCAATTAGATTAGGTGATGATGAACCTATGGAACGCATGCTGGAAGGGGCACACAGAACCATCTCTCCGGGCACGCGAGCAGTCGCCCGTTGTTCTTCTGGGTTCCAGCGTGCCAGCCATCTGGTCTTCACATGTGCATGTGCACTGGCCATCTGGTCTTTGCACATGAATATATGCCAGAAACCGGAAGACTAGGTAGCTAGTGACATGAACACATTGGAACCCAAAAGATCATCTTCCTGGCGCTCACATGCACACAGGGCAGCTGCTCTTCTGGTTTCTGGCATGTGCATGCATGTACCTCTCGTTTTGGCACTCAGTGTTCACCAACACTGGACTACGGAATCCTGGAACTGCAGGAGAAATTTATAATTAATAGAATTCTTGGTGTCTGCCAAAAATGTTTATGACAGTGGTTAGCATTTAGAAGAGGATTTACCACTGTGCCCATAAAAGCTCTCTCTGACATGTCTTCTTAAATCAGAGAAGGGTGATGATGGCACAGCAATTTCAGGTGCTACAGTGAAAAAGAAAGGAAGTAACCTTAATATATAGCTGAAGTTCACAAGCTGAATGTATCAGCATTTCTTAAGGACTATCTCAATGGGTAATAATAAACCAATACATAAAATGTTCCAAGTACTATAGTAAAAGGATGTGATATATTAAAACCTTATTTATTATAAGATAAATGATTTATTATAACCTTAAAAGTAGCAAAGTATTTCTAGTAAACAGCAACCCATACAGTATAATCAAGGTGATTTTCTTTTCATCAACTTCTGGCACCCAACTTTTAAATAATCTACTCTTTTTGAAATACATTTTTAAAAAGCCAAAAATAAATATTTGCCTTTCAGTAGAATGCCGATGGTGGAATACCATGTAAGGCTGCCCATTACATATCCGTCTATGATTATGCTGTACATGATTTCTTCTACCTCGCCATCGGTTTCTCTTCATCTCTGCAATGAATAAAGATACTTTAAAATATAACTTAAGCTTTTTTAGTAATATTGGAATTCAATAATCTATCAGAAAAATAAATAAGCATGTGCAGTTAAGTATTTTTAAAAAATAACTGGTGGTCACCACCCTGATCTGCAAATCTAACATGGACGGGATGAATTGTTCCATACTACGTACAAAAGTCTTAATTAGGCACAAATTGTCCACCAGTTCGTAAACAAGTTCATCAAATTGATCCTTTCTTTGTACAAGTTTAATCCAAGTCTACACCATATTCAAGAATTATACACAAATAGTCCATCTTAGAAACATTTCATTTTCAATAAATTTATTTACAGGAAAAAATACCGGAAGAAAAGTCAAACTTAAGTCATTGTCACTATATATGAACACAGATACACCTTTTTTTCCATAACAGTAAATAGATTGTTGTTTTTTACTTCTCAGTCTAGCCTACCTATTGCCCCCAATCCAAAAACTACTGTAACTACTAGGACTGACTCTGTTTTGAGCCCAGGTAAGCTCAATATAGGGGCTACAAGTTACTGAAAGGTAGTGATCTGACTTTTTTGAATTTGTTAAATTTGAACTTCTGCAAATGCTAGCTGATTGTTGATCAAGCTAGGGTAAATCATCAAGATGCTGTTTAGCATGGCAGTTTTTATCTGCAGTGATTCAGGCTTCACATTACTACTCTGCCCCAATTGTCTGTTGCCTCCAAGGATTTCTCCGTCTTCATTTTATTTTTAAAAACAATCTGCTTAGTTAGCTCATGCAGAAAGGGATTACCATACAATCATCCACAGACTTTAGGGTTTAAAGATTTTTTGATTCTGAGTTTCCTCCACATCTAGCCTTTCTTATCACAAAGTGCTTCAAAGTTCAAGGAAGATGGTTAACAAAAAACATAATCAAAGATGCTCACATAACAAGCTCAATGCTTGGTAATCCTGCAGACAGATCCATCTTTCTCTTGGGAAAACATTAAGCATTAAGCGTTTGCTATTGTGGGGTCCTTGGTGTCCCTCTGAGCTTGGTGGTTTTCTTCCAGAGGGCTCATTACCAGCACCAAAGATAAGATGGGGACGCAGTGGTTAAGTGGCTAAGACACTGAGCTTGTCAATCAGAAAGGTTGGCAGTTCAAATCCCCAGCGCCGTGTAACGGAGTGAGCTCCCGTTACTTGTCCCAGCTTCTAGCAACCTAGCAGTTTGAAAGCATATAAAAATGCAAGTAGAAAAATAGGAACCACCTTTGGTGGGAAGGTAACAGTGTTCCTTGCATTTAGTCATGCCCACTTGACCACGGAGACATCTTCGGACAGCGCTGGCTCTTTGGCCCCCTAGAGTTGGGAACGCCTAGCACATATGTGCGAGGAAAACTTTTATCTTTTTAAGATAACTTTGTCATTTTTTAATGCGAGTACACCGCTCCACATTAAAAATGAAATTATTGCCTGCTCTCAAGAGAAAGTGTATACTTACCCAAACACATACATAACACACACATATATACATATACACATAGCAGATAGTTCAACCCTGAGCGCCAAATATTGTCTCCTATCGGTAGTTTGCTGTTGTCTTCGTCCAGGATTTTTTAAAAACTTTTTTTTGTTTCATTTGGGCAGCCTTCCATCCAAGGCCGACCCTGCTTTGTTTCCCCCGAAACCAGCTAAGATCAACGAGGTGACTCCCACAATCATGCAATTATGCAGATCGCTCTTTAGGTAGATCGTCTGTTCGGCGCAATTCAAACCCTCCCAAGAGAAAGGGGGGGCTGCCCTCTGCTTCAGCCAAGCCACCTCTAAACACCCCCCCTCGCCCCAATCCGGTTCCTGGGTGTAAATGCTGCCGTCTGAAATGCCTGCCCCCTCCTCCCTCGTTGTTTAATCGCAGAAGAGCCCTCCCGCTCTCCTCATCAATCTAAACTGCCACCCCTGGGCGCCAGGAAGGCCCTGCCTCTTTCTCCCGTCGTGAAGCAGCCGACAACCTCACCTTCGCCACCAACCGCTTGCCTAACCCGTCGCCGAAGACTTCGTTTTGGTCCTCGGACTCTTCCAGCATACCTCTCAGCCCCCAGGGGATTTTAATTGGCCAACAGCGGGCGTCCTATCCCGTCGCGCGTTCTTGCCACAACGCGGAAACAGACGCTTCCGATGTCACGTGGGCCTCGTTCCCTCGCCCATTGAAGAATCGGGGGTCACGCCGGTGTCCGGCTTTGGAAAGGGGCGGGACTTACTAAACACATGCAGAAGTAGGCGGGGCGTTCGGGGAGAGAGAGTGGTTTTGATTGGAGAATATGTGGACGCGGCTCCGAGGGGGAGGGAGAGAGAGAGAGAGAGAGAGAGAGAGAGAGAGAGTATGACGGCATTTCTCAGTCTCGGTAGCTTAAGGAGGTGTGGATTTCTGTCGCAGTGGGTTAGGGAATTCTGGGAATTGAAGTCCACCTCTCTTCAAATTGCCAAGGTTGAGAAACACGGGTTAGAGCAGGCGTCTCCAACCTTGATCACTTTAAGACTTGTGGACTTCAACTCCCAGAGTTCCTCAGCCTCAGCAACTTTGCTCCCAGGAATTCTGGGAGTTGAGTCCACAAGTCTTAAAGTTGTCAAGGTTGGAGACCCCTGGGTTAGGGGACGACCCTGTCAGGATTGTAGAGGTGAAATATACATTTTCTTTTTTAAAAAATCAGTTGAGAAGACCAGTTTGGGAGCTATCGTTATTGGTGCATGACTTCTGTTTTAAGGACATGAATGAAAATCCTACCAAGTGAATAAGGGAAACTGCAGAAGGAACCTATGGTCACCCAGTTCTCACTGGCTTTCCTTTGAAGAAGTGGAGATTTTTAAAGAAGAGATTGGACAACCATTTGTCTGAAATGTATAGGGCTTCCTGCCTGAGCAGGGGGTTGGACTAGAAGGCCTCTAAGGTCCCTTCCAACTCTGGCATTCGGTATTTATTGCTGGGTATCTCAAACATTTTGGATTTATGAGGTGGCAGAGTTTTCATAAAGTCTGTTTCCTTGCAAGAAATAATATAGAAGAGCCTTGCTATTTCTGTGATGTAGGTTTACTTATAAAGCACTTGGAAACAAGCCAGATAAATTGGGCTAATAGAAAAAGCAGTGTTAATTCCACTGTCTCCTCAAGGACAGCCAATAGTCTGTTTTTCATCTTCATTAGACTAGACATGCCTAGTTCCTGCAACCATTTATTGTATGTTTTAGCTATCAGCCTCCTACTGATCTTGTTCTCTGCACTCTTTCTAGGATCTCATCATCTTTTTGTGGTGTTGTGGTGATTAAAACTGGACACAATATTCCAAGTGTAGTCTTACCAAAGCAGCATACAGCAGTACCTAACACTTCATGTAATTTTCATATTATCCCTCTGTTGATTCAGCCTAAGACTGCATTGGCTTTTTTGCCAGTTGCCGCACACTGCTGACTCATATTTAAGTGGTTGTCCAGTAGGACTCCTAGATCCCTCTCACAGTTACGGCTGTTGAGCCAGGTACTGCTTATTCTATACTTTGTACATTTGGTTTTTCTTGCCTAAATGTAAAATCTTCCTTTTCTCACTACTGAATTGCATTTTGCTGGATAGGGCCCAGTGTTCAAGTGTGTCAAGATCCTTTGAGATCTTGTGCCTCTCTTGTAAAATGAAAATATCTATTCCCTCTGTGGCTTGCTGTTGTCTGCAAATTTTATGAGTTTTCCTTCTGTCTCCTAATCTAAATCACTTACAAAGATTTGCAATTTTGATGTTCAATTCATCAAAGTTTAAACTTGCTTGGGCCAATCACTCTCTCTCAGTCTAGGAAGGAGGCAAAGACAAAACCACTTCTGGAAAATATTGTCAAGAAAACTGCAGGGACTAGATCAGGCAGTTACTAACAGTCTAGACTGAGAGAGAGTGATTGGCCCAAAGTTACCCAGCTGGCTTCAACTTAAAGTGAGACTTGAACTCACTGTTTCTCTGTTTCTCCCCTGGCGCCTTACCTGCTACATAATTTGGCTCTCAAGATTAATTAACACACTACTAACCATATCTATGATCTTTATGCTGCTTCTTTGAAGACAAGCATCTAGGAAGATTGAAGTGCCTCAGGTTTCTGTTTATATTTCTGCTTGTGTCTCCTAACAAATGATGAATTAGTATTTTTAAGATTTATAGATATTCCAAGTTTATTTTCATATGGATTAAGATTCTGTGCATTGTAGTTCACTTCTGTATGCAAATATACAATACATTTAGCAGATATGTTTTTAAAAATTCAATTGGTTTGGCATATTGATATTAAGAAGTAACACAAAGGTCAAGTCCAGAGTCCAAAGGGGACAAAAATAGCAGAAGCAAGTACCAAATAAAGCTTTTGCAAGAAATAAGCAATGGGTATGCTCATTGCACGACTATCCTATCCTTTTACCTTATGTATGCTCAGACAGGTTTATTTATATTACAGTGCGTAAAACTCCATACTTTCTTTGTACATATTCTTATACTTGACTTGCCTCCATTTTCCCCAACTTAGCAATGGATGTCTGTTCTGAAGCAGGTAATTATGAGTTTATAAGAGGGGTTTTTTTTCTTTGTTGTTTGGGTCAAATACTTGTGCTCCTTGGATATCTTTGCCTTGCCTTCAAAATCTTGAGTTACATAATTCTACTTATTGTGCTCACTTACTTCTGCTCTATCTTCTTTTGAGGCATCCGTCCTCATTCTATGAATATATCTGAACTTTTAAAAAATCATACCGTAGACTTTATTTGTGGAATTGGTACTGTTTTTAAATAAATATTTAGTGTGAACTAGTTTGATTACACTGGTGAATCATGACTTGAATAATATTAATCTGAAATGAATATGCAACCTAATTATAAGGGTCAAAGTTTATGATTCTAGGCTGTCAGCTGTATTAAAATGTTGATTTTGGTCTAATAAATTATGTGGCAATTGATGTAGCAGCTCTGTTTTTTCCACTTTGGTATTTTTCAGTATTGGAACTAAATTGTCAAATGTTTACACCCATAATAAACAGCTTCATGTTTAATATCCAATATATAAGTCTTCTAAGACTTTTCTGATAAAATCTGTCATTTCCCATTGTGACCAGTAGAGAGCAGCATTAACATAAAGATTGCCAAATGTGCCCTCCATATCTTTCCCCCCCCCCTTCTTTTTTAACAGATGGCATGAAAGGACACATTCCTTTACAAATTAAAGCATAGGAACAAAAATTTGCCGGGCAATTCAAAGATATGTTTGAAAAATAGATTCAGTTGTATTTGTGGCATTTGTGATTGCAGTCAGAAAAGGACTCCTAGCAGCTCTTTGTATAAGTGTGTGCATGGACCTTGGGGTTGACTTGATTACTGGTGATTACATGGGAAAGTCTGTGCAACTTGCTTGGCAATATTTTTTTAATGGTTTCCTCTTGTTTTCTTCTTAGCATCTGGGAGAGAGTGACTGGCCCAAAGTCACCCAGTTTACTTTATGCCTAGGACAGAAATAGAATTCATAAATCCCTAGTTTCTGCCCATATTGTCAGCCTCTAAAGTGTTTGTTTTTTTCTTTGTATCCAGAATGGCAACACAGGATGGTCTAGAAAGGAATGTTGTGTTTTTCTTCCAGAATGTTATGTTTTTTCTCCTGGAACACATCAATGTCACTATTCCATGAGTGGTCTGTATTATTCCAAAAAGTATGCTGGCATGTTCTGCTTCCTAACATATTTTTAAACCATGAACACAGTGGATGATCTTTACTTATTTTGCACAATCCTTACCCTTAAATGAACTATGTAGGATAATTTTTAGCATCCTGCAATTAATTTGGTATACAATTTTCTTTCAACTTTCAACCTAACCTACAGGATGGATATTGACTGAGGAAATACATTTTCTGTACCTTAATTGGGGTGATCTGTGATATCAAAAAGCAAATCCCTCTTGCCAGCCTTGCTGCTCCAATTCTAGTCAGATCTTTCATTTCCCCCAATCAGTATATGCTCAGGTAAACTTTTCTGAGGATTGGAGCCAATTTCAAGAGGCAGTAGCGAATATTCTCCCCCACAACTATAAGCAGACAGCCTGATCGGGTTACCAAATCCTACTTCTCCAGAGAATAGATTTGGCTCGAATCTACATCTGTACATTTGTCTGCATCTGGATGCAATTCTTCCAAAGCAGATGTCCTCTCTGGAGAGTTTCCCTTCCAAAAGAGGAATCCCATGTAAGTCCACAGCAGGGGGGGGGGGGGAGCCAGCTAAACGATATCTAGTAAAGCCTTTGGATACACATGCTGGTGAACTTAATGCTGTTTTTATGGGTGATAATAAATCATTCAGAAGAAACCCCCTCAGGATGTATTCTGAATGTGTTCCATTCAACCTCTGCAGTTTTCATTATTTTGGATTTGTGAAAAAAGTCTACTCCGCTAGTATAAATAAACACTGTCAAAAGCAAAGTAGTATTTTTTACTGAGTTTTGAGATTTGCATTCAGTTTAAGTTACATTATATCTTGGCTTCAATGTATTGGTATTACATCATGACACAGCAGTTTATCCTAAGCCCTTTCTTTCATTTAACCAATTAAATGAATTAGAAATCCTCAATTGTCTCCCCATTCCACTTGTTTAAAGACATCAATAATAATAAGCTTTCTATTTGAATTGACAGGACAAAATCTCCAGTTTATAGATCTTTGGCCTTTTGTCACTGAATAAAGAAGCATAAATTGGTTAAAACACAGACATTTTCACTTTTTTTGAGAAGGAAGTTTGATGCGACAAGAAAGGACAATTAACTGCATCCATAGCTTTGTCTTCCTTCTTCCTAAGTTTAATTGTCATTAAAACATAATGCATGATTTAAAAAAGGAATGCACATTAAAACTCAAAATATACTTGTAGTATGAAGGGAAAATATATTGCCACACAAAAATAGATTGTGTCATTTAGGGTTAAAAATTCTAAAAGTCAGTCTGAGGAGGATGTGGATGGGTGGGAAGAATGGCTGGTTTCAGGTTGGCTGGAAGCAAATTATTTATATCTCCAATAAGAACAATGTATGACTACCATAGAATATTTCTGTGTTCAATAAGTAATTGTATCTTATAAGCAGTGAGTGTAAGCAAGAAACTTGCTTGGGGTCAGCTACATTTTGTGATTAGCCAATCAGATCCAATCCCCCTTCAGTGTATGGAACATTGAAATCATCTATTCTAAAGGTTCCACCCTTGCAGATCAATGAGTAAAATAAAATCCAATAAGATCACTTTTCTTTGATCCCAATCTTGGAATATCTTCAACTAGGAATGATCCTAATCTTGGAATATCCTCAACTAGGGGATTCGTATACTGCACAATGTATTCTAATTTTTGTTCTGTTAAACACACATTCTGTGTAATTAACATTTTTTTCCATTGAATGCTGTGCCATTTACAAAGTTTCCTTCTCACATTATTTTTATATATACACACACACACATGGAGAGACTGAGAGAGGGAGAGACAGAGAGAGGGATGGGGGAAAGAGAGAGAGAAAGAGAACTGTACATTTTATTTATTTTTATTTGAAAGTTTATTGGCGCCCATCTTATCACAGGGCAACTCTTTTTATATTTTATAACATTTATATTTTGTATTTTATAATATTCAGTAATACAAAAGCCATTTGAATGACTAAGAATTACAGTAAAAAAAACTTCTTTTACCAAGAATATTTTCTAAAGGAGAAAAAGTTGTAGGTTTGTTTTTAATGAAGACACTGTTGTACAATCAATGCTTTTACATGTAATAATTTCTTGTGTTTTGTTTCCTCTTCTGTGCTTTTCACCTTGTATGTGACACATACATTTCATATACATACACACCCATTCAGTTGTTGACTGCTACCTTTCCACAAGAACCACACACCTTCATCTATACTTGGGCCTTGATTACTGAAATGGAATTAAATATCAAAATAGTTGAAACATAAACAAACATTGTATTGCCTCAGTAATTCAGCTAGGTGTTTTGTTTTGTTTTGTTTTTGGTTCTTTAAGTCATTTTTTCATTCCTGGCAACTGCCTAGACAAGTCCCTATACTTTTTCTTGGCAAGGTTTTTCAGAAGTGGTTAACCATTGTCCAATTTCTAGGGCTGAGAGAAAGTGAACGGTGGGGAGTGGGGGTGTCACCCGGCTGCCTTTTTGTCTAAGGTGGGACCACAACTTATGATCTCCTGGTTTCTAACCTGATGATGCCTTAACCACTACACTCACAGCAAATAATGAAAGTTTTCAAAGTTACAGTATATAAAATCACAGTGCTGTCCCCACCTTGTAAGGCGATGCTGTTATATAACAAATCTACATGATTTGTCTTTTACTGTGATCTTTTATAGTCTATATTTAGCCACAATAAGTATTTTAAGCTACATGACAGTAAGTGACATATAGTAAAATTTGGAGATGTGGTTTGGAATCAAAGATCTCTTAAGGATCCCTTCCTATTCTGTAATTCCCGAGTGCTAAAATATTTTTGTGAGTACAGCTTGCAATGTGAATGACCTGAAGCTTTGTATTTTCTGACAAAGGGCTGTGCTTGTATTTCAAAGGCCTCAAGAATATATATGTGATTTAATCATATCTTGCCCAGGCATGTACTGAATTACCTGAATGTAAGGATTCATTCTTTTTTTCACCCTCAGATTCAGGAGAGAGGGCTTTGTTGTTAGTTGTTTCGGGTCTCTGTTAGAAAAAGACAAAATAAAAAAGAGCTGGCTTTATTTTCTACAAGAAATCTTATGGCCTTATTGCTTATTGTAAAAATCAGATATGGATTTCATGTGCAGAAACTGAATATGTGTGAGTAAAAGCAATTCAATAACTTAGTACAGCAATCACAAATGAGTTTTTCTATCTATTTTTTGAAAGTCCTAATTAAAATATTGTAACAACATAGCCAGTAATAGCTAAATACTTGAATTATCCATGGATTCTTCATTGGGTAAGTTTTTCAGCTAACAGAATCATTCATAGCAATCATATTTTATTTTTTAAGTATGAGCAAATCAAATGATTCTATTGGCTGAAAATCTAACAGTACTGAGCATACCACTTTCTTCATTGACTGGAGAAAGTTACAAGCAGAGATATTGCTGTATATGCAGTAGAATTATTCTAAACAATATATAGTTCAACATTTAAATGATAAACAGTAGCATATAATGGGGCAGCCTTCTTTTGAATTTTGTTGCAGGAGAGATTCTTGGCAAGTGCAAACTGAGATAGATATTATCCTGTATATCTTTCAGTAGCTTCCATTATTTGTTGTTCGTTGTCTATCCCACATAAAGCAAAAAGATGGGAGAAACAACACTTCTTTGTGAGAATGTTAAAAGCTGCTTGTAAAAATTGCCAGTACATAATTAACAAACCACTGTATTTTGCTGTTTTCATATATTGGTGTGGAAAAATGAAACAATTTTATTTATGACACTTGCTGGCATATGATCAAGCTTTACTAAACAGCTTAAAAGAATAAAAGAAATACCAAGGACAGATGTAAAATAAAAATCACTAGAATTCCAAAGTTCTACAAAACCCTGAAAACCCTTTATGCTATTAGAAGATCTAAAAATCATTTTTATTTATATGTAAATTTCGAGTTATTAATTTTATTTTAAACTTTTAAATAAAATTAATTTCAATAAATTATTTTAATTAATTTTTAAAAGCTGAGAAAATTATCTTCCTCCCCCCAAGAAACCCCTTCAATGTGTATATTGGACAAGAGGATGTTCTATAAATGGAATGCAATCAGTCAAAGAGACTCTATAGTCACTTGCTTCTCTTTTGGAAAAGATAACGACTTTAAATCTTTTTTAAAACATTACACCCATGCTTTCTACTGAGCTTGAAAATGGTCTGGAATCTGATGTGTGTTGTAACTAACTTTTTGCAATCAAATGTATTCATTTTGGTGGGGGAGGATAGTGGGATCCATTTGGAATATTAAGAATCTGCAATGGGCAGGTGTCAGTTTGAGAAAAGATGGCTCAATCCTGATGAGAAATCAGACAGTGTCACAGAGAAACTCAACCAGAGGTGGTATTCTACCAGTTCGTACCCGGCTACCCGCCCTGGCTCTAAGGCATCCCATTTAGGCTCCTTTTTTTTGCCAAAAGTACATGCACGGAAGGCTGCGCATGCACTCACATTTTTGAACCGGTAGGGAAGGTAAGTGAATACCACCCCTGAAGTCAACATTATCCTGCCTTGATTTTGTTGAGTAGAAGTTGAGACAGAGAGAAAGTTGGACAGGTTTCCAAGTCCCTGTTAATAACCTTACAATGGTACCATACAATAATAAATAGCATTCTTGGTATCCCTGCTGTGCTAGTTTCGCCAGCTGGCCTACCTCACAGGGATTGTCATAAAACACAGAAGGTGGACTATTAGTCACTCCCAGAAGGCTCTCTCTATGCCAGGAGTTTTCTGGGTCCTTATATCCTTGCTATAAATAGAGATAGGAGAATGTTAATTGATAGCACTCGGCTTTGCTGCGTATTAGATTCCTATTTATTTTTTAATTCAATTTCTGCAGTCGCTCATCTCAGTCAGTGATTCAGGGCACCTTACAATTTAATTTAATTTAATTTGCTTTCAAAATTTAATTTACATTCAAAAGTCAGGTGGGATAGAGGGTATGTCCCCGCTTAGGTATCTTGGGAAATGGGCTGTGTGTCCAGGTCATCCACCTCTGCTGTGACAAAATGAAATCATTTGGCTCTAGCTAAGAATCACCTTATAAGTATGGCAGCATAAAATACGGTTAGCAAATAAATAAATAAATCATGCCATCCTCTGCAGTAGTCACTGATGTCCCCCAAACCACTTTTAAAGGCAGCCTACATGAGATAGCTGAACAAACATCCATTTATCTTGCAAAAGAAGGACATTTGACATGAAAAATGATGGCAATATGATGTATGTCTGCAGCTGGAAAACGGACACTGGCAAAGCAGTGTACATTAGATATCACTATCAGTGAATAATTAAGGATCCAAGGGCTAGCCAAGACTTGTTTACCCTTCCAAATTTCCACTGCCTTCCTTTTGAACACCTACAAAGCCTCTGTCAACTGGGTATAGATTGTGCAAGATAAGGCATTTAACCACAGAAGAAAGGGGAAGGGGCCCAATCTTAAATTTCTTAACCTCATTGTAACAGTGCTGTTTCTGTTTTCATAGTTTCCTAAAACACCACTGGATGGGATTTAACAACTCTGTGAGCAAGGGCCAAAATGTTGTCAGTAAAAGCTGGGGTTTAATGGTGGTTGTTATTGTTGTTTGGTCACATTTTCAGTTGCTAGACTTTCCATTTTCTCATTTTGATCAAGTTAATTTTATCTAGAAAATGTTTGTGGTATGGTATTTGCCAAGTGTAATCATCTTAAGATAATATTCCCAAGAAAAGAACAAGAAATTAAGTACAGTATATATGTGTTACATTAAAGAATGAATTGTCCTGTACACTATACAGTACATTCTTTAATGTCACATGCATATACTTGCTCTATATAACATATAGTACAGTTGTGGTAAAATTAGATATTAACAGTATAGAGCAAATGGATACTAAGAAATAACTGAGCAATCAGTTCAAATGACACCAAAGTGTTAGATGTAATTATTCCAGAATATCTTCATTTAATAAATACCATTTTGCAATGGCATTTTCATATATAGTCTTTCCGCTTTGGGTGCAAACTATCCCACTGGTACCTTATATAAATTTGTCCCATCACATTTGTGCAAAAGCTGTTTTCAAAATGCCACCTAGGATAATGGCTATGCATCTCAGGAGCTTTTGTTTCACTGTCTGCAATCGATATCTTAGCATATAAGAAGGTGTGGAAATATTTTGGGCTTCTCTGGCTAACATGACAGAAAAAAACATTCCCATTACAGGGAAAAAAAATTCAAACCTAAGTCAAAGTTAAATTTAATTCCAAATAATTTGTTGTGTAAGATTTTGTCACCCGGGTCCCTCTTAAGGAAGCTACAGATGCTGTTCAGGCATATACCAAAATCGACAAAAAGTTGCATATGATACCTGCTAGTTTTTGCTGCTGCCACCTGTTTTCCAGGGAATAACTCACCTGATTCCTATTTGGTATCTCCAATGTGTGAAAAATAGGGCAATCACAATATGTTCTCTCTTTTTTGGAACATAATACATCTTTGGGTGGTAGATTAATCTCACCTAGCATTAACACAATCAAACTTTATTTAAAACTAGCTGATAACCTTGCCCATGTATTTATTTATAGAGGGGAAATTGTTCGGACCAAACATACTTTCTAATGCTGGATTTTCCCCCTTACCAGAGGGAGCCCCCTTTGGAGTACTGTGAAGCTGTTACCAGGGCAACTCCACTGTATTGTACAGTAGAATCCAGTACGGCAGAATGGCACAACAGGTTGTATCTTCACAGAACACCACCACCCCAAGAGGTGTTAGGGGTATCTTACCCCCATGGTATTTTTCTCTAGAGAGTAAGTCATCTATGTACCAAGTTTATTGGAATTGCTCAAGGTGTCTCAGAGTTATGCTGGAACACACACACACACACAGCCATTTTCATATAGTAGTAGTAGTAGTAGTAGTAGTAGTAGTAGTAGTAGTAGTAGTAGTAGTAGAAGAAGAAGAAGAAGAAGAAGAAGAAGAAGAAGAAGAAGAAGAAGAAGAAGAAGAAGAAGAAGAAGAATATAAAAGTATAATCACTGATGCCTCAGAGATGGAGGGATATTGGAGTTTTGTTAATACAAGAGGTTCAGACTAAAGTCCTTTTGGAGCGCTGGAACTATGATTCTGATTCTTTCTAGTTAGAACTAATGAGTGCTGCAAATTGGCTCTCCTTGGGCACAAATTCCCAGTAAAATCCAGCTAGCTCCAGGAATGACTGCATCTATCTTTTATTTGTAGGGAAGTGCCATTTTTGGATACTCTATACCTTGTCTTCCACAGGTGATATCGTCCCATGGCCCTAGTAGATACAAACTGAATAAATCCATATTGAGATGTGTTTCTAATGATGATGGTTTATGGATTTAATGAAATTACTGGGAATTGGATGAATTGCTGTGAATATGATAAATATTTTTAAAAAGAAAGTGGAAACATTCTGCACAGCCACTTAGAAGCGGATCTATTTAAAAGTTGGGCTCCAAATACCTGTTGTCAACTATTAATGTTGGTAATATGGATATAATCACTGTTGTAATGTCTCTTATTTCAACACACAATTTTTGTAAGCTGAGTACCTTTTACTGATAAATAAGGTCTTAAATAAATGAGAGGAACTGACATCAAATAATGTATTGCAATCATTGTCATACATAGATACAACAGATCCCAACGAGAGTGGTTTTATTCATGATAAAAATACCGTTCTCTTCCAAGACAAAATAGCAAAGATTCTGAACTATAAACCCACAATTCCCAACCATAATGAATCAGTTGGAATGAGTTGGAATGAATTCCCAACTCTAAGAATCAGACAAAATCAACCCTCCCTTAGTTTTTTTATTTTGTTTTGTATGTTTCCCCTAGCCACAATTTATTGTTAAGGCTTACTTCTGAGGGATTCACCATACCAATTTGTTGCAGTGGAAATGCTGTTCATATATCACACCAAGGAATCCAATGGGGACTTTAGGTTTGGATAAGAGTGATATATAAAATCAGCCACTGTGTTGTAAAATTTTGGTCATGCCTTAATGTGTGAACCAGCTTTTAATCCTGTCAGGGATTCTTGTGGCTTCTGTAAGGATTAACATAACGATTGTGGCATGTGTTTTTGTGGATTACCCACATGTTAATTTAACTTGTACACAGGAACGTGGTGATGGGAAATAGTAAAAAGTGAGTTGAAAATGAAATACAGGCATTCTGTATCTTCTGCAAGTCATTGAGTGCGCTTGGTTATAAGCTGTTGGTTGCTTGGTTTTGAGTGTATGCCTCACCACTTTTGGGTTTTTAAATAGGCTTAATATTTTTCATATTGCCAATTCTCCTGAGCCTGCTGATCTCCTTCTCCCCTCCCCTCTCTCTCCCTCTTCCCCTCCCCACTCTTTCCCCCTCTCTTTCAAAAGTCTTCTCCATCCTTCCTCTCAACTTTCAACCCACGGGTGAAATACTACCAGTTCGGGCCAGTTCACCCGAACTGGTAGTAAAAATGTTACTGGTTCTCCTGAACCAGTAGTTAAAAATGCTAAAAAAAAAAAAGTAAAAAAAAAAGTTCCGATTGCGCAGCTGATTGTCGGAACTTTTTTAAAACTTTTTTTTTTTTTAGCATTTTTAACTACTGGTTCGGGAGAACTGGCAGTTAAAAAAATGCTTTAAAAAGTAAAAAAAAAAAAAATAGTTGGCCATGCCCACCCAGTCAAATGAGCCACCACCACCACCAAGCCACACACACAGAACCGGTAGGGAATTTTTTTGAATTTCACCACTGTTTCAAACCCCTGAGATCATTATTTAGATCAGTGGTCTCCAGTCTTTCCAAATTTGCAGGTGGAGGATGGGTAGAGGGGATGGTTCCGCAGGAGCAGCAGTGAGCAAGCACATGAGCATGCAGTTCCACGTGATGGGCACACGTACCCCCTGTTCACATAAATGGAGTTGAACGCACACACTCATCTGCCTACTATGTGCTCAAATGAAGCTGCTTGTGCAAGTGGAGCTGTGTGTGCTCTTGCCTGCTGCTTCTGTCGCTTTGTTCTGAGTGGGCCATGGCCCGGTAGTGAGCCACAGCCCGTGGGTTGGGGACCCCCGATTTAGATCATATAATTTGTAGGCTTCTTGCAATGTACTTTACCAGTGGCCAGGCCTCCTATCAGACACGCCTCTTCACAGACAAACAAGCAATAGCTCTTCAAAACTATTGTACCTCTGTAACAGTGATGGCCAATTTTTTTACTATGGTTCGGGCATGCTCACACGCACGCTTGCGCAATGCTTCTGCGCATTTGCAGAAGTGTCCAAGCGGGTGGGAAGAGCCTCCCGCCACCGTTACTACCGGTTCGCCCGATCTGGGCTGAACCGGGAGCAACCCACCTCTGCTCTGTTAAGTATTCCCAGCTGCACTCACCTGACCAACAGTTTCTAGAGCTGCATAAATAAAAACAGCTAGGAGAAGGTTGTGTTGGGGGAAATGACTAGAAAAAGAAGGGTTAGGCATGTTCTGCTTGGAAAAGATAGATATTCTTTCTAGCACCCATGCCGCTGGGCCATGTAGGACAACTGGGCTAGTGCCAGGGATCTTTTGAATATAATATGCTTACTTCGGGATTTGGAGTACAAGTGAAATTCCCATGTTCCATAAATGCAGGCTGTGATTGAGTGAGAGAAACAGCTGCGTAGCTTTGGCATCAGGCTTTCCAAGCTGACCCTTAGTGTGTAACCTCTGTCCTCTGGAAAAGCGGCATCCATTTCAGGCAGTGTGGGCATTTATTTACCAGGGGAAGCATTAGGTGCTGAATTGTTCCAAATGTATAAATAGCGTGAGGCGTCTCCAGCATGTTCAGTGCAGACGTGACTTGCAAGTACCTTTCACTTGCGGAGGATGAGGCACATTCCCATCATAGATTTAAAAAGCCAGGATTTGGACTAACAAATATGTTAATCCATAATCTAGATACGTTGATTATGTGATTCTCAGAGGATTTGGTTTCAAATTTTGGTCCTCGAGTAGCAGTGAGTAAAATGAATGAATGCCACCTCTGTGAAATATAGGTCAGGAATGGGAGATGATTCTGGGACACTCTTTACTAATCTTGGGGCTTCCAGAGGGATAATGACCACAGCAGCTGGGAATTCTCCACATGTAGAGGACTTCCAGTTGGACGAAGCTACCTTAGAGCTATTTCCATTTAGAACTCTAGTGAGTGAAACGGAGTCCTAAAGCTGATTCTGCTCTGAGGTGGAGTAAATCAGTTGCTTGTAGATGTCATGAAAAGCTTTGATTTCTTAAGGGATCGAGTTATCATGACTGTGGATTACAGCTGGGAGGGAAAGCACTCATTTCTACCTCAGGGACTATGAGTTTACTTGATCTTGGTCCTAACACACTTTGACCTAGCCCAATGGTAGCATTCTCTCATTCTCTCTCTCTCATTCTCTCTCTCTTATTCTCTCATTCTCTCTCTCTCATTCTCTCCCTCCCTCTCTTCTTCCATGTATGTATGTATGTATGTATGTATGTATGTATGTATGTATATGCCTTTAGAAATTCTGGGTACATACATTTGCATGTATGTACACAGATACATACACATACATACATACACACATATATAGGCAACATATATATGTACCCAGAATATCTAAACTTCAGTTTTATTATTAGTGCTTCCAGAGATTAATATGGCTTTACTTCATCTAGTACGGAACGATATGTTGTTTTTGCAGTCCAAGGTATTATCAAGAATTTTCTCCAGCAGTATAATTCAAAGGCATCTTTTTTTTGTTTTTCATTCAGCCTTTCTGATAGTCCATTATCTCAGCTCAACATATCTATATCTTACAACCTAGAAAACCATGACTTTGACTTAGATCCTGTTATTGTCACTGTGATGTCTCTGCTGGTTTATATTTTGTCTAGAGATGTCTCATATCTTTCTCCCCAAGTAGCTTTTATTCCATAGCTTGCGTCATGATCCTTGTAAATTTGGGAGGGTAAGAAGATAAGGCTTGCAAGATTTTCAACAAATTCTTTGCCTGTTTGCCTTGGGTTGACTTGGCCTGTTATGGTAACCCCATGAGAGGAGGGGGAGTTGGTACTCAGCTGCAGTCTGGCCTTTGCACTTTCTTCTTTCACCTTCAGCAAGGGGTTTCCTCAGTTTCTTTGCTTCTAGCCATCAAAGTGGTGTCATCAGCATATCTGAGGTGTCTCATACATGCAGTCTTTGACTTACAACAGTTTGTTTAGTGACCATTCAAAGCTACACCAGTATTGAAAAAAGTAACGACCATTTTTCACACTTATGACCATTGTAGCATCTCCATGGTCACATAATCAAAATTTGGGTGCTTTTGCAACTGGTTCATATTTATGACGGTTACAGTGTCTCAGGGCCATATGATTCCCCTTTGAGACCTTCTAACATTAAGCTGTATTGATTCCTTTCTGTAGGTTACATTGGTGGCTTTTTTATGTACAGCAAATGGTTCGTTATCATTATGTGGCATACTTAATGGTGTAGATCAGAGGTGTCAAACTCAAGGCCTGGGGGCAGGATAAGGCCCATGAGGTGCTCAGAACTGACCCACAGGGCCACCCTGGAAACAGCCCATTTTCGCTGGTAGAGCTCTCAGGCCACCACAGGCACCCCCGACACAAGTGATGTATAGCTGGCTAACCCCATGCCACCTCCTGGGGTCAAACACAACATTGATACGGCCCTTAATAAAATTGAGTTTGCCGCCCCTGATGTAGATGGTCTGATTCATCCATGTATTTTTTTTAAGAAGTAGGTCTTTGAGTTCATAGGACTTAAATTTTAGCAGAATAATAGAATAACTGAACTGGAAGGGATCTTGGAGGTCTTCTAGTCCAACCCCTGCTCAGGCAAGAGACCTTATTCCAGACAAGTGGCTGTCCACTATCTTTTAAAAAAAACTTCAGTGATGGAGCATGCACAATTTCTGATGGCAAGCGATTCCACCGGTCAATTGTTCTCACTGTTAGGAAATGTCTTTCTTTCCTTGATTAGTTTCCATCCATTGTTTCTTGTCTTGCTTTTTGGTGCTTTGGAAAGTAGGTTGACCCCTTCTTCTTTGTGGCAGCCCCTCAAATATACGTAGCAACACTGCTATGATCTCACACCTAGTCATTCTTTTCACTAGACTAGACAAACCTAGTTCCTGCAACTATTCTTCATAAGTTTTAGCCTCTAAGGAAAAGGTAAAGGTTCCTCTCGCACATATATGCTAGTCATTCCTGACTCTAGGGGGCGGTGCTCATCTCTGTTTCAAAGCCAAAGAGCCAGCACTGTCCAAAGACATCTCCATGGTCTGTGGCCGGCATGACTAAACACCAAAGGCGCACAGAATGCTGTTACCCTCCCACTAAAGGTGGTTCCTATTTTTCTACTTGCATTTTTACATGGTTTTGAATTGCTGGTTGGCAGAAGCTGGGACAAGTAATGGGAGCTCACTCTGTTATGCGCACTAGGGACTTGAACTGCCGAACTGCCGACCTTCCTGATCAACAGTTCAGCATCTTAGCCACTGAGCCACCGCATCCCTCTCTAGCCCTCTATTAATCTTTGTTGCTCTATTTTGCACTCTTTCCAGAGTCTCCATATCTTTTTTATAATATGGTGACCCAAACTGGATGCAGTACTCTTAAGTGTGGTCTTACTAAGGCTTTATAAACAAAATTTGAATTTCTGTGTTTCTTTAGGAAAATATGTTTATATTTAAAATAAAACCTACATTGAAATTGGGTCACTTGAGTATTTCTCAGCATCAGTGTAGATACAAATATGGTTAGCTCAGGCTTATGTTATATATTGTAATGGCCTTAGTAGTTAAACTTAACAATGGTTTCAGAACAATGAGCAATTAGCATTTGTTTTGCTTTTCATCCACTGGAGTGCAAATGAGCAAGAGTGCAGTTCAAGTAAAAGTAATTGGTGGTGTACCATAAATTGAGTGAGTGGGTCACTCACATGCTTCAGTTCTTGAATAATGCACCTCAATGGATTCTGTGGCAAAAGCTTGCAAAATGAATGCCAGGGCTGCCTCCTGATCAGCAGCAAAAAGGAACACCTGAGACTTTAGCATATGTCCTTTCAGATGCATCCATCACTGAGTAGTCCATAATAATTCTTGACAAGCCATCTGCAATATTTCCTTACTAAGGCAGAGAGGTCGAATGGGGAAAACACCACTCACTTGGAAGAGTCTAAGTTACAATCTCAAATGACTCTCTATTTCAGCAGAACACGGATACTGCAGAAGAGACTGCATGCCAAAATATCTGTTTGCTTTAATCCTATGCTATAGGAAACAAGGATCTATCTCTTCTCTCCTTGCTCCATTACTTAGCAAATTTGAGAACATATAAGTAATTGAAACTTGGTATTATGTTTCCACAGCATGTACACGTAGCAGACAATTTACCATTTGGGGATAGGAACTCCATGGATGGCTGATTTTGCCATGTTTGCCAATAAACCACCTCTTTAGATTTGTACAACTGAAGTCAAAAACAGCTCAGGAATCTGTGTTCTCTGCCTGGTGGATGTTTTTGCTCAAGGTGGCATAAAGTCTTGAACTTTCACCACAGGAAATATAGTAGTACATGGCTAGTTTGGTCTAGTGGTTAAGGTACCAGGCTAAAACCAGGAGACTATGAGTTCTAGTTCCACCTTAGATATGAAAGCTAACTGAGTGACTTTGGGGCATTCACTCTCAGTCCAACCCACCTCACAGGGTGGTTGTTGTGAGGAAAAATAGGAGGAAAGAATATTATGTGCCGTATTTTTCGGAGTTTAAGGCACACCTTTTCCCTCAAAACAGAGGGTGAAAATCTGGGTGCGTCTTATAAACTAAATACAGCATTTTTGGCCTGCCGAAACCCTGCCCCCTTCACCAAAATGGCTGTGCATAGCCTTTAGGAGGCTTCTAGAGGGCTCCTGGGGACTGGGAAGGCAGAAATAAGTGAAAAATGGGCCGTTTTTTGCTCAATTTTGCCCAGCCCCCAGGAGCACTCTGCAAGCCTCCTAAAGGCTATGCATGCCATGCCCATTTTGACAAAAAACAGGGCCCGTTTTTGCAAAAAATGGGCCTTTTTTGCTCGTTTTTGCCCCCCAGGCTCCCTGGAGTACTCTATAAGTCTCCTGAAGGCAATCCATGCCCTTTTTTTTTGACAAAAACAGGGCCCATTTTCATGAAAAATGGGTGGTTTTGGGGAGGTCTGCAGAGTGTAAAAACTTTTTTAAAAAATTTGCCTCTTCAAAATCTTGGTGCGTGTTATATTCTGGTGCATCTTATACTCCAAAAATATGGTATGTTCGCCATCTTGAGTTACGTATGAAGTAATAAGGCAGGATAAAAATCTAATCAATCAACCAATCTTCTTAAGTTTGGCTCTTGATAAAAGCAGATCTCACCTCTCCCCACCCAAAAAAAATCCTCTGTGCTCTCTCATTGGTGTGTGGGGAGCACTGTTCCCTCTAAGGTGCGCGCCTGCGCGGCCGCGCACCTTGCAAGAAAGCCCCGCGCAGAGTTTCTATCTGCCGCGCAGAGAAAATCTGTAAAGGAAACGTTTTGCAGGCGGCCGGCTACAACTGGATCCGGCAGTGCTGTTGCCTGTTGGAGGAGGAGGAGGCGAACCAGCCTGCCACCACCGGCCACAGCCAGCCCCGCCGCTCTTCCCGCCCCCTTCCCAGCCCCACAGTCCAGCGGACGCAGAAGAAGCAGCCCCGGGGCTCCGCTGCCATCCCAGGGGAGGAAAATCGTGTTGGACCAGCCTTGGCTGCAACAGTGAGGAGTTAGGAAGTGGGGGATGCAAATGCCCAGCTGTCCGCAAGGCATAGAAATCCTCCCATTCCCCATAATCCTGTCAGAGCTGAAGAAGCTCTGTGCAAAAACCCCCCTTTGTTCCCATCTTGCCTGAGCTCAAAACCGCAGCCTTTAAAGGAGGCTCAGCGTAACGCGGAGGAAGGAAGACGTTTCCTTCTGGGGAAAGAGCTGGAGGCCGGGAGAAAGATCCAAACGCGGACCCTGGCTATCTCCCCTCCCACCTCCTCGCTTCCAGGAACTCCCCGCAACCCCCCCCGCCCCACAAGAGAGACATCAGCGCCGCCCCGAGGGACACGCAGCGGCATCGTCTCCCCCCCCCGCCCGAATAGGGACTCCCAAGTTTTCTAACATTATCTGTTTCTTCTGTTTTTCAATGCAATCAGAGACAAAAATGTTATGTCTGAAATTAAAACACAAGAAGATTGGTATAACTTCAGAATATAGGAGAAATATAAGCTTATTTACTAGATATTCAGGATTAAAACCAACGTTATGAATAGCTTTCACACAGGATACAATATTTCAGAATGCAGAAATGAAGAAGCTGGAGACTTGCTTTGCAACATATTTTACGCACCAATTAGGAAATTTTAATTTTAAAAAACTTAAGAGAAAAAAATACCCCTCACAATAACCCATATTCTTAGAGACTTTCATTTTGGATCTACAATACATGAGGGTGCCTTAGCACCTTGGAGCCATACAGTGGTAGGAAGGGACTGTGATAATAGCTGAATTCTATTTTAATCCACTCACACTTTATAATTCTATGCCTAATGTTAATCTTTATTTATTCTCAATAACACATTAAAACCTTTAAAATGCTTTTGTATGAAATCATGCTAGAAAGAATCATGTGTCTCTAACAATTTTATTGAAATTATAAAACAGGCAGTGACATTTTAATAATTTGAGACACAGTTTACAGAAAGCAAAATTGATTGGGGTTATTATAATTCCCCATTTGTTACCAGAGTTTACTTCTGACAAAAAACAGGAGGAAGCCCTAGGAAGGGCTATTTTACACATTCCTTGAGGGGCTTAATAGTTAAGGTGCTGGACTAGGATTTAAGAGACCTGGTTCAAAACTACCCTCAAGACACAGCCACTTTTTTTCGCAGGAAGGGGGAGTTGAGCTGGTGCTCTGCAGATTTTGATTTTAGAAAAAGAAAATAAAGGCTGCTTGGTCCACATGGACCGGAAAGTCAAAATCCAGAAAATTAACCTTGTTTAGGAAAGTTTTGCACTGATGGAAAAATAGTGTTTTCCAGTGAAAGTTTTTTCCCTACTTTTCCTTGTTTGCTTTTTTGGCCTTCTCTTCTCTCCTCTCCTCTTTTCTTTCTTCCTTTTTTCTTTCCTTCCTTCTTTCTTCCTTTCCTCTTTCTCTCTCTTTCTTTTTTCTGCCTCTTTTTCTTATCCTCCCACCCTCCACTCCCCTTTCTTTTTCTCTTTCTCCTCTTTCCTTTTTTGTCTCTCCCTCTGTCTCTGTCTCTCTCTCCCTCTCCCTTCTTTCCTTCCTCCCTCCCTTCCTCTCCCCTCTTTGTTTGCTTCTTTAAATGCTCCAATTGCTAATCTATATCAGTTGGTAATTTATTCATAACTTGCTAATATCACTGCAGACTATTGGATAGTAAGGGGGAAAGTATAGTCCTCAACTTACAACAGTTCACTTAATGACTAAAGCTACATCAGCACTGAAAAAAGTGAATTACAGCTGTTCTTCACACATGATCATTGCAGCATCCCCATGGTCATATGATCAAAATTTGGATCTTTGGCAACTGCCTCATATTTATGACGGTTGCAGTGTCCTGGGGTCACCTTTTGCAACCATCTGCCAAGGAAAGTCAGTAGGAAAGTCAGACTGACTTAACAACCAGGTTACTGATTTAACCGCAGTGATTCACTTAACTGTAGCAAGAAAGGTTGTAAAATGGGGCAAAACTCACTTAACAAATGTCTCCCTTAGCAATAGAAACTTTGGGCTCAATGATGGTCGTAGATTGAGGACTACCTGTATAGGGAGATTTCGTTACTTAATGGATATTTACATGGTAGAATTGAGTTTCAAATAACACTAAGTTCGTTGTCTTGGGTGACATCTATGGAAAAAATCCAGGTGCTCAGGTATGAAAATGTGCTGCTCAAACACTATACTTTTCCGCTCACACGGAAAAAAAATTAGAGGGAACATTGGTGGGGAGGTGCATTCTTTTTGGGGCAGAAGTGCAAAAGATGCTAGGGAGGTAGAAGAGCTCAGTAAGAACAGCAAAGATGTGGGCAGGGGCTGGCTGTGGAGCAGATCATAAGCTTCTCAAGCGCAAATTCCAAGTTAAAGTAAAGCAGCAGAAGAAACCAAGCAGTTTCCACAATATGGTCTTGATCATATACCCATCATTTTCAAGAGGAACATTAGGAATCATTTTGAACACCTTTCAATAGATTTCTGAAATCAGGAGAAAGTTCTAGCAATAGTATTTAGACTTATATACCACCCCATAGCGCTTTAGGGCACTCTCTAGGCAATTTACACATGTAAGCATCTTGCCCCCAACAATTTGGCTCTTCATTTTACTGATCTTGGAAGAATGGAAGGCTGAGTCAACCTTGAGTCCCATCAAGATTGAACTCCAGGCTATGGGCAGAATTTGCTTGCAATACTGAATTTAACCACTGCATCACCAAGGCTCCTTCTATCCTCAAACCTATATAGCAATAGCAATAGCAGTTAGACTTATATACCGCTTCATAAGGCTTTCAGCCCTCTCTAAGCGGTTTACAGAGTCAGCATATTGCCCCCAACAACAATCCGGGTCCTCGTTTTACCCACCTCGGAAGGATGGAAGGCTGAGTCAACCCTGAGCCGGTGAGATTTGAACAGCCGAACTGCAGAACTGCAGTCAGCTGAAGTAGCCTGCAGTGCTGCATTTAACCACTGCGCCACCTCGGCTCTATATGTTAAAGCATACTAATGGACAGGTAGTAATTAATCACATGGGGATGTGTTTTCCAAATTTAGGTACTCGTTAATGATCTGTTTTATATTTTCTCTGGACAATCCCACCATCCTGTTTAATTGTATAAGATTAGGCAATGGCTGAGATGAGGGATTAAGGAAATAAACAATGTCCCCCAATATCTTCCTGCCCTTATAAGTTTCTTCCTTGCTGTTTTTTTTTAGAGTAATACTGTATATTGATCAAGGTGCCAGTATTGACGTTGACATAAACTCCATGGGTCCAAGTAATCATGGAAGACAGCTATGGGTAGGAGGTTGTTCTCCTAACTGAAATATTTAACATTATAAGATTCTGTTGAGGCATAATATGGATTATTAGCTGATGGCCAAAAATTAAAATTATATTTTTATAAAAATTCCTACCAGACACTTTTTTTATAACCCATGAAACTAATAATCACATTTAATAAAACAGTTACTGTAAAGTCTTTAATACAGATAGTTTTAATATCAAGAAATTATATATCTATATAATAGTAACATGTTAATAGTAATATCACATATACTCACAAGTAGTGATATCACATATAATAAGGTTATCAGAATCTTTATTAGTGCTTTGTTCTGTGGAAAATTCTGAATAGTTTTCTCTATTCACCACCTAGACATGAGATTTTGATATATTATTAAATGAAACAATTTTTCTAGAGGGGTGGTTTTTTTTTTTTTTGGTCTAATTTTTCTGTTAGTAAAAATTTTGCATCTCATGGATGAGGCTGTCACAAATGGAAGGAAGAAAGGAAGAAAGCCCTTATTTGGTCTTAAAGTTTGATCATGTAATTTCAGCCGAATGCACTGCTTTCATCCTATGACTATGCATACTTATTATGCATCATATTTAGAATATCCATTTTTGATTTATGTTTTATATGTGTGTCCATGTCCATGTGTGTGTGTGTATGTGTGTGTGTGTGTGTGTGTGTGTGTGTGTTGTCTGTAAATTTTACCAAAGATCCCCCCTCATGTACTGATGAAAATGCAGTTATTATTTTTATTCAAGTGAGTCAAATATATTGCCAGCTAAATATCTGTCCTGTGTCTAGTTTTGATAAAACATGCTTGTTCTTAACTATTGAAGAATTGCTTATTAAAATCTATTTGTTAAACTAAAATTTTAATATTTACATTAATGAATGGCATATACTGATAATTAGTTACCTATCTATCTATCATTTATCTATCTAATTTAGGTACTGCCCACCTTCCTCTCAGATATATGATGTTTTATCATGCATCGATATGATTGTAATATATACTTCATTGATAAAAAATATAAAATTCCTTTCGCAAAGATCTCATTAGATAGTTGATACAGTTTAGGAGCAAAAATACCAATAAATGCTTTATAACATTCCACAGGAAAGCCATGCAGTCCTGGTGCTTTAATTACTCATAATTTAAAAAATCATTTTTTTTAAAAAAAAGCTTTTCCATGGTCAGAAGAGTAATTGTTGTTGTGAAGAATCCAATTGCAAAAGATCAATTTTAGATTAAAAGACATTTATATCTTCATCAGATAATTCTCAGGGTTGCTACATAAATCCGAATAAAAAAACTTAAAGATGTATGTCCCTGGCAGTTATATATTTTGCTTATCTTATTTTCTTTTTTGTTCCTAAAATTCTTCATTCCCACAAAATTCCACCACTGCTTCTAAATTCTATAATTTGTAGGAACTGCTATCTTCCTCCTCATTTCCACCCAGAGCTGCTTGATAGAATCAACCATATAAATTTAATAAATAAATGTCCAAACCTTTGGAATATTTACAGAAAGGCTGCATCTTTATCAAATTAAGTATCAGGGTAGTTTACAACTTAATTTTCATAAAAGGATTCAAATATTTAACTGTTTTGTATTCTAATTATGTAAAATTAAAATTCAATATCAGCAGTCTTCCAAAGATTCATGAATCGTATTTTTTTCATGACCTATTGTTTATTTTAGATAATTTGCTAATTTACCTGAGGATCTCACTCTGAAAATGAAAGAAGAATGGATATCCCTACAACACTACACTAAGATGAAAAATGCACCTTTGGTCTGCCTGTAGTGAATTATTTGGGCCAATACACTTCCTCAGAAGGACTTTAAGGGCAGAGGTGGCGCAGTAGTTAGGGTGCATTACTGCAGCCACTTCAGCTGATTGCTAGTTCTGCAGCTCGGCGGTTCAAATCTCACCGGCTCAGGATAAAATGAGGACCCAGACTGTGGGGGCAATATGCCGACTCTGTAAACCGCTTAGAGAGGGCTGAAAGCCCTATGAAGCGGTATATAAGTCTAACTGCTATTGCTATTGCTATTTATGGATCTACATAAAGCTGAACATGTCTCAGGCTAGAAACTGGGAGGCTGTGGGTTCCAGTCCTGCCTTAGGCACAAAGCAGCTGGGTGACTTTGGAGTAGTCACTTTCTCTCAGCTATAAGAAGGAGGAAATGGCAAACGACTTCTGAAAAACTGTGCCAAAAAAACCTAGAGGAACTTGTCTGGGCAGTCTCTGAGCACGAGACTCAATTAAACAGAAGGGGGAAAAAACCCTTTATCTGGTTTTTAACTGACTGTCATTAAGGTGAGATTCGGAAACGCTAACAAGTCCCAAACAGATCACTTACAAGAGTACGTTTCCTCAACCTTGCCTTTATCATCCAGACCCCCACATTTCCTTTTGTGGTTCAGACTGACAATTCTAATTTGGATGTGTATATAGTATGCGTATTCAATCTACTCCAGAGTTGGATGACAGCTTCTTGTGATCTTTTTCTTTCAGACAGCTTCTTCTAGCTGAATAAAATGGTTATATTTTTTAACAAGGAACTTTTGGCCACCAAAGACACACTTCAGTGTTGGCATTATCTCCTTTAAATCATAGAATGCCCTGTGAATGTCAGAACTGACAGAGAAATTTGGAACACTTATAAACCTCTAACACAGGGATCCTCAACCTCTGGTCCGTAGCCTGGTATTGGTCCACTGCAGTTGTGGGTTCCTACTAGTCGAACTGGTAGTGGTTTGGTGGCCTGGGTCACTGGAACTGGCAGTGACCTAGGCCTGCCATGCCCACAAACTGGTTCTCCGGGCCATCTTGTTTTTCAGTTCTGTGTAGGCGCAATACAGTTTTTATTGCACTGTGCATGCATGCGCAGTGAACTACTGCCGGAACCTACCCCTGGTCCACGGCCCATTGGGAACCAGGCCATGCAAGTGGGGTGGTAGAGTGCAAAGCTCCATTTGTGCATACATAGGATTAGGTGTGTGTCAAACCATCCTCCTGCTGCCGCCACCACATGCCGCCACTACTGGTCTGCAGAGCCAGGAAAGTTGTGGATCACTGCTCTAAGAGATTCGCACAGCATCAAGGTAGATGGGCAGAATTCTCTTTCCATTTTAACTTTTCTATCTCTTAAACGGTATTCCTATCTCATAGACCAAGCATGGTGATAAGCCAGAATATTCCTTGTCCGTTATCCTTCCCCTTATACAGTACCTGTTAAGTGGCTGGAAACCTTTGGGTCCCCTATGACCTTCTTGGAGTGCAAGAGAGACTTGTTCCGTAATGGACAGAATCTGTATTCAGTAAGATATGTGTGGACATGGATGAATGACCTTCAGCAAGTTTCTCATCCTTCACATTTCCTTTTTCTTTGGAATGGGGAGAACTGCATCACAATGACTGGACATACAACTTCTTTTTCCTTGAGGAAAAAAATAGTGCCTTGTGCTTCTGGTTTGTCCCGGTTCGGCTGAACTAGTAGTGGTGGTGGTGGGAGGCTCTGCCCACCTACCCAGTTGCTTCTGTATATATGCAGAAGCATTGTGCACACACACGAGCACAAGCGAACTGGTAGTAAACCGGCTAGCAACCCATCACTGCTGTGCCACAAGAATTGACTAGTTGGATATTTCAGAGCATTGAAAATGAACTTCTATCTTCTTCCCTGTAACTTTTGATGGCCTCACGTTAGAGCTGATATCAAGGGCGATGTTTAGTCTTGCCATATCTCTCACAATGTTAGCACTTTTATTAGCAAGTGGATTGGACTGTCCTATCTCCACTGCTCCCCCACAGGGCCTTGAAATATAGTTTCCTTGAATTTTATTACCTTTACTATTTGTCTTATACTTTATCACATTTCAAGGATCTGGATGCCATTCCTTTGGTAGTTGCTTCCCTCCCCCTATGATGGCTCATTTAATTTCCTGCTGTAACCTCCTGTCCACTCTTGAAACAGGCTTGCCTATTCATTCAACAGAGTTTCCAGAACCACAGCTTGCCCAAGCATCACATTTCAGTCCACACAGGTGTTAGACATCATCTCTGGTTTTCTAGGGGCTCCTCTGATTGGAGGAGGGGGAAGGGGATGCTCTTGGCACTTCCACATTTGTAAAAGAGGGAAGTTAAACCGAGGCAGAGGAGTAAGAGTTGCAGCTTGTGAAGCAGGGATCTCTGATTTTTCATACCAGTAAAATCCAGTTTGTAAACAAAGAGAGAGATGGCGGAAAACTTCAAGGCTAGGAAACAAGCAGCTACAATCTCTTTGATTCTAAAAGGGGCCCTGGATTTAAACTTAGGGGCTCACTTGATTTACGACTACAATTGAGCCCAACATTTCTGTTGCTAAGCAAAATGGTTGTTAAGTGAATTTTGCCCCATTCTATGACCTTTCTTGGCTGGTGTTAAGTGAATCTGGCTTCCCCATTGACTTTGCTTGTCGAAAGGTCACAAAAGGTGATCACATGACTCTGTGACATTGTAATCATCATCAATGTGAGAGATTTAATAGCTACCAGCTGATATAAGGTTGTAAACTATAAACTGTAAGCTGATGCAATGAGGATGATTCAGCAATAGAGGTGTCTATATATAGATGGTCATTAGAGGGTGTTTCTCTCTCATCGTGTATCTCATTTCTCTCCTTGTGTCTGTAGCTGAGTGGTAAGGGATTTATTTATCATGTGTAGGTCTGTATATAAATATATATAAACCACTATTAATTGTCTAAAGTCTCTGTGTGCTGTATTATACTCCTGGGTTTATCTCATAATAATAGTCTCACTGCCAAAACTCTGACAGGTTATGGGCTCTGTCCAGAGAGCGGGCCAGAGTGACTTGAGAGCCTAGTGTGAGCTTGCACCAGAGTAAGTGGTTTATATCATGGTTAGCAGGCAGCATGACCTCTGCTGGTATAATGGGAGGAGGTTTCCTGGTGTCTCGGCTGAATAAGACCAACTACCTCTCCTGACATGATCACAGGACCATGAGGATTCTGCAACACTTGTAAGTGTGAAAAACAGTCATAAGTCACTTTTTTCAGTGCTGTTGTACCTTTGAACAGTCATTGAATGAACTGTTGTAAGTCGAGGACTATTTGCATATGTAAAAACAGGATTCTAGATGGAAAACGTCTTAATTTGTATGGATTCCTCAGCAGGAAATTGAATTTTCCTCTTTCTTTAAGAAGGTAAGAGAAACTATATGAAATGAAGCCTTGATTTCTACAGTAGTTACATGATTTGAAAAGTTTATAGAATTCCAAAGATGGTGATGTCAGGATAGAACATAATTCTATTCATCAGAACAAGCACAAGGGCTCTAAATATAGATGGACCGGCTTACTACATTTTGTAAGAAATGTAATACTGCATATCATTATCCAAACAAGTTCTTATCCCACAAGATTGTGGGATAAAAACACAAAGTAATGCATAATTGTCTTGAAAAGTGAGAATCCCCTATAAGATGATGCATGACAACATGTAAAATAACTCAACCACACCATTACTATGCAGGTGGGCCTCAACCTGTGACCATAATTAAAGCTGGAATTATGGTCATAAGTTGTACCAGTCATTAAGGAGGTCACAATTTAATCACACCTGATTTTACAACCTTTTCTGTAGTGGTTGTTAAGTAAACCACCATAATCATTAAAGAAATGCGGAGATTGTTAAGGAAACTCATTGTACACCGGGGGGGGGGGGGGGAGGTTTGCCAGAAACTGGAAATAAACTCTGGTTTCTGATAAAAAAAAGTTGTAAATTATAGTCATGCGACCATGGGACACTATAAACAATTATAAATGTGGAGTAGTTGCTGATTTCCAAAATGCAGTCATGTGATTGCAGGGGATCCCAGCCATTGGAACCCCATATCCAATTCATAAATAACTTTGGGGAAGTCTGTCATTAACTTTGAATAGTCGCTAAAAGTGGTAGGTTGGTGTGGGTATGTTACGGTACGGCTGTACTGGTACTAGCCGGGAGCAGCTGAGAGCGTACCAGTATAGTGGCTCATTTAGCCCACCCTGTGCTCTATAATTATTTTTATAGGAAATGGCAAAGTGCACACCTGTGAACAGTGTGAGGCACCTGCTCGAGCCCCAACAAGCAGCTGGTTGTCACAGGGATGGTGTAGTGCACATGCGTGCACAGCGCACGTCAGGCGCGTGCATGAACAGACCACGAGCAGCGTACCGGTAGCGACGGTAAGAACAACCCACCACTGGTCACTAAATATTATAAGTTGAAGACTGCCTGTAGATATGTTTATATGGATGAAATATTTTCATGTAGAATAGATTTATCAATAGCCATTACTCCTGATATTTAAGTTTCTGTTGTCTTCATGCTGCACTACTGAAAAACCTAGAAACATTAGGCAGGCTATTGTAAGAAAGAGATTCCTGGACATTTGTTCTAATTCAAGAGTATCAAACTCGACTTCATTGAGGGCTGCATCAGGGTTGTGTTTGATCTTGGAGGGCTAGGGGTGGGCGTGGCCAGCATGGGTGTGGCCAGCTCGACGTCACTAGTGTCAGGGGCACCTATGACAGCCCGAGTGCTCTGCCAGAAATAAATGGGCTCACAAGCTCTGTTTTTCACTGTGAGGGCATCCTGCAACTCTCTGCCAGTGAAACAGCCCTCCTGAGGTCCATTTTTCCTGGCAGAAGCACCATAGGCCAGTTCTTCTCTGTTTCTAGGATGGCCCCACGGACCAGATCTAAGCATCCCGCACGCTGGATCCGGGCCGCCTTGATTCATGAAAAGATACTTCTTATACAGTAGTGCTAAATGTAATTTGCAGCTAATTATGAACCTTTTAAAAAAGACTCTGTCTGAGCAGGATACAAACATTTGCACCCGCATGAACACTGATAGGAAGTAATCTAATTTATATTTCCTGCATTGTTTCAAATATCATTAATCAATAACACATGGCACTATTGATTAAAAAAAGACTTAAGAGCCAAAGAAGCTTTACACCCCCTGTAAGATGCCAAGCCATAAACCAATTAAAGGCATGGTAACTCTTTTACTAGGTGACTGAACTCTATAAATCGTGGGAACTGCAACTTCTTTGAAAAGCTTAGTGTATCTGAAGAGAGAATGTGGAATGTAAACCACTTTGACAAATATCAATTATTGTAAGAAAACATCTTATACTTCTGGATACCAGAGCAACACACAAGATAAGTGACAGTTGCTTTTCTCAGAACAGCATTTTTGGACTTTATAGCAGCCTTTGTGTGTATATTTTTCATCTGATGCCTCTCTGTTCCACAAAAAGCTGGGCCAGTTCCAGATTCTCCTTTGTATTAGTTGACAAACAAGTCCTCAAAGAACTTTTTACAGCAGCCAAAAATAAATCCTTTAATTACGAGGTAGCTTTACAGCAGACATTATTATATGCATCAGTATTATGAGAGTTGATATTTAATATCGAGCTTAAGATACAGGTTGATCCCTGGCTGTTACTTTTTTCTTAATGAAGCAGGTCTTTTAGTACTCTACACTTTGCTGCATAGAATCATTTACCTTGACTGAATTTCTAAATTCTGTCACAAAGGATAAACAAAGTTGCTCGAAGTCTATTAGGGCTGATAATTAGTTAGACGTGTAATAAAAATATCACTGTTGTTCACATTTTTTAAAGAGATAAATCAAGTGTTTATTTTTAAACAAACATTTATTTCAAGCCACAGCGTAATGAAGTGAAAAACTATCTACTTATACTTTATTATCAGTCCTGTACAACTTGAGGCCTGGCACTGTGAGGGTTTTGATAAAACTCCTTCTCTAGGACTGCAAAAAAACAGCATAATTATCATGTCAGATACCTTGAAAAATAGCTTCTGTGGCCGATAAGCTGCATATCACTTGTAATCCAACCCCATTTTCCAGAACTTCCATATGGAAGAATTTCAATAGTGAATACAATACCATACAATAGCAGAGTTGGAAAGGACCTTGGAGGTCTTCTAGTCCTGCCTAGGCAGGAAATCCTATACCGTTTCAGACAAATGGCTATCCAACTTCTTCTTAAAGACTTCCGGTGTTGGGGCATTCACAACTTCTGGAGGCAAGCTGTTCCACTAATTAATTGTTCTGTCAGGAAATTTCTCCTCAGTTCTAAATTGCTCCTCTCCTTGATTAGTTTCCACCCATTGCTTCTTATTCTACCCTCAGGTGCTTGGGAGAATAGTTTGACTCTCTTTTCTTTGTGGCAACCCCTGAGATTTTGGAACACTGCTGTCATGTCTCCCCTAGTCCTTTCTATTAAACTAGACATACCCAGTTCCTGCAACCATTCTTCATATGTTTTAGTCTCCAGTCCCCTAATCATCTTTGCTGCTCTTCTCTGCACTCTTTTTAGAGTCTCTACATCTTTTTTACATCGTGACGACCAAAACTGAATGCAGTATTCCAAGTGTGGCCTTACCAAGGCATTATAAAGTGGCATTAACACTTCACGTGATCTTGATTCTATCCCTCTGTTTATGTAGCCTAGAACTGTGTTGGCTTTTTTTGCAGCTGCTGCACACAGCTGGCTCATATTTAAATGGTTGTCCACTAGGACTCCAAGATTCCTCTCACAGTTACTACTATTGGGCAAGGTACCACCTATACTGTACCTGTGCATTTCGTTTTTATTGCCTAAATGTATAACCTTACTCTTTTCACCAACGAATTTCATTTTATTAGATAGTGCCCAATGTTCAAGTTTGTCAAGATCCTTCTGTATCTTAAGCCTATCTTCTGGAGTGTTGGCTATTTCTGCCAGCTTGGTGTCATCTGCAGATTTGATGAGTTCCCCATTTATTCCCTCATCCAAATCATTGATCAATTATATACAGGTAGTCCTCAACTTATGACCACAATGGAGCCCAAAACTTATGTTGTTAAATGATAAATTTGTTAAGTGAGTTTTGCCCCATTTTACGACTTGCCTCATTTGATAACTGAATCACTGCTGTTGTTATATTAGTAAAACAGTTGTTAGGTGAATCTGGTTTCCCCATTGACTTTGCTTGTCAGATGTTGCAAAAGGGGATCACACAACCCAGGGACATTGCAATGGTCATAAATGTGAGTCAGTTGTCGAGCATCCGAATATAAACCACATGACTGTGGGGAGGCTGCAATGGGCATAAATGTGAAAAATGGTCATGTCCTTTTTTTCAGTGCCATTTCAGTGTAATTTTGAATGGTCACTAAATGAACTATTGTAAGTCAAGGGCTACCTGTAGCCAGTTTTTCAGAAATTTAGAGTAACAATAAAACAAAACACAATATAATAAGCACAAAACCCAAATGACTGAACTTTCAATAGTAACAGCAGGCTATTCTGAACATCAGCCATTCAGGATGAGAACTAAAATCTGTCTAATTTAGCATCCTTCACAGGTAAAACTTAACCATTTAGTAGTCTACACAAAACATGAGGATAATAGCAGGAAATGATATTTAAAGATATGAATATTTCTGGAGTTAATATTATTGCTTGTTACTAAGAACTCCTGAAAACCTTATTTTTCACATCTTTGTTTAATCCCTTGTATAGATAGCTGTTTAATTTAATGATTATCATTACAGATTATTGGAAGTGATTTTTTAAATTTTGGTTATATAGTGTTTCATGTTTTCTACTGGACTGTCATAAATTTAGATTCACTAAATAAGATGAAGATTTAGAGGGGAAAATGTCCACTTTATTTATTTTTAAAAATAATTTTATTAAAGTTTTAATAAACATATATTAGCAAAAACTAATATAAACTAAATTAGAAGCAAAAAGGAAAGTTAAATAAGAGTTCCAAAATTGCAGAGAAAAAAGAAAACAAGTAGATGGGAAAGAAACAAGAAACAAGACAGTAATAAAGAAATAGTTCCCAACCTTAATCACACAGAGTGTAAACTAATATAATTTTCACTCTCTCATTTAAAATTAGAAATAAAAAATATTCTTCCCATAGCCTAACTTTTATTTATGTGCAATCCACAAATCATCATCTTTTCAGTCCTGGTCAGCAAAACATTCATTAGGAATTACCAGAAATATCAAACTAATAGTTCGTTCCTGATCAAATAGTCCAACTGTATATTCTTTCTTTTCTTCACAATCCTGACCTTTGAATTATTCCAATAGCATGGCAAGATTTGATCTTTCATTAATCTTTGGCATTTAAAAGTAGTTTTCAAAGCTTTCAACAGCCTACTTTGTAAATCGCATCTAGAAGCATCATCCAGAATTTCTTGTCACAGAAATTCTTGATTTGTCTTTTATATTGTAATTTTGGTACCTCAATTTTATTGTCTTCGATACTTTCAAATTCCCTAAGTCTACATCAGGTAAGAACTGTTTTTAAACTCTTTCTAATCTTCTAAAGGTTTAATCATTGAAGGGCTTTGTGCTACCACCCCCTACCCCCCAGTCAACCTTCTTCATCTTTCTCTACCCCAACCCTTCCTTATCCTCCCTTTGCTGGATTTTCTGATACCTCAAACTTCAGTGAGGAGCTCTGTTGATGCTGGGCTCACTCCTCTCCCTACTGAGAGAGAGGGGGGGGAGGGAGAGGGAGAGAAGCCTGGGGCCTTCAGCAATCTGAGCCCACCCCAGATCCTACATCAGCCACAGCACTACCATGGAGGAGGAGCCTTGATGCCTAAAAAGCCCTAAGAGCTGAGAATGACATCACTCACACTCTACTTTCTCAGTTGTGGCCTGTGCTGGTATGCTGCCAATTTAACAACCAGTTCAGTGAGCAAGAGCTTTGCGGGCATGCATGTGCTGAAAATGGAGCATTTAGAAGCTGCTTACCTTCCAAGTCAGCATTGGTAAGTAAAACAGCTGGGGGGAAATCAGCTATGCCACGTGATTGAGATGAGCTAGAAAGCTAGACAGGATAGAGCAGGAGCAGGAAGGCAGGCCCAGCTGATCGTCTGAGGTACCAGTTTGCCAGAACTGGTCCAAATTGATAGAATCCCACCCCTGCTTGTGGTCTTCCTGGCAATGATGAGGAACTAGAGGCCCAGGCAGTGGAGGAGGAGGTGATAGTGAGGGATGGGGGCAAGCACACTGCCAACAGAGTCCCTCTACCATAGTGCTTAAGATATCACTGATCCTAGAAGAGGGGAAGTTGAGGAAGAGTAAGAGGAAGGTCCAGTGAGATGATTACTCCAAGGAGAAGGAAAAAGGTCAGCAGGAGCGGTATTGGGGGAAATGATCATAAATACAGATAGGTCCAAATCATGTGACTGCAGGGGTGTTGCAAAAATTATATGTTTGAGGACAAGTTACAAGCAATGTTCCCTCTAATTTTTTTTCCGTGTGAGCGGAAAAGTATAGTGTTTGAGCAGCACATTTTCATACCTGAGCACCTGGATTTTTTCCATAGATGTCACCCAAGACAACGAACTTAGTGTTATTTGAAACTCAATTCTACCATGTAAATATCCATTAAGTAACGAAATCTCCCTATACAGGTAGTCCTCAATCTACGACCATCATTGAGCCCAAAGTTTCTATTGCTAAGGGAGACATTTGTTAAGTGAGTTTTGCCCCATTTTACAACCTTTCTTGCTACAGTTAAGTGAATCACTGCGGTTAAATCAGTAACCTGGTTGTTAAGTCAGTCTGACTTTCCTACTGACTTTCCTTGGCAGATGGTTGCAAAAGGTGACCCCAGGACACTGCAACCGTCATAAATATGAGGCAGTTGCCAAAGATCCAAATTTTGATCATATGACCATGGGGATGCTGCAATGATCATGTGTGAAGAACAGCTGTAATTCACTTTTTTCAGTGCTGATGTAGCTTTAGTCATTAAGTGAACTGTTGTAAGTTGAGGACTATACTTTCCCCCTTACTATCCAATAGTCTGCAGTGATATTAGCAAGTTATGAATAAATTACCAACTGATATAGATTAGCAATTGGAGCATTTAAAGAAGCAAACAAAGAGGGGAGAGGAAGGGAGGGAGGAAGGAAAGAAGGGAGAGGGAGAGAGAGACAGAGACAGAGGGAGAGACAAAAAAGGAAAGAGGAGAAAGAGAAAAAGAAAGGGGAGTGGAGGGTGGGAGGATAAGAAAAAGAGGCAGAAAAAAGAAAGAGAGAGAAAGAGGAAAGGAAGAAAGAAGGAAGGAAAGAAAAAAGGAAGAAAGAAAAGAGGAGAGGAGAGAAGAGAAGGCCAAAAAAGCAAACAAGGAAAAGTAGGGAAAAAACTTTCACTGGAAAACACTATTTTTCCATCAGTGCAAAACTTTCCTAAACAAGGTTAATTTTCTGGATTTTGACTTTCCGGTCCATGTGGACCAAGCAGCCTTTATTTTCTTTTTCTAAAATCAAAATCTGCAGAGCACCAGCTCAACTCCCCCTTCCTGCGAAAAAAAGTGGCTGTGTCTTGAGGGTAGTTTTGAACCAGGTCTCTTAAATCCTAGTCCAGCACCTTAACTATTAAGCCCCTCAAGGAATGTGTAAAATAGCCCTTCCTAGGGCTTCCTCCTGTTTTTTGTCAGAAGTAAACTCTGGTAACAAATGGGGAATTATAATAACCCCAATCAATTTTGCTTTCTGTAAACTGTGTCTCAAATTATTAAAATGTCACTGCCTGTTTTATAATTTCAATAAAATTGTTAGAGACACATGATTCTTTCTAGCATGATTTCATACAAAAGCATTTTAAAGGTTTTAATGTGTTATTGAGAATAAATAAAGATTAACATTAGGCATAGAATTATAAAGTGTGAGTGGATTAAAATAGAATTCAGCTATTATCACAGTCCCTTCCTACCACTGTATGGCTCCAAGGTGCTAAGGCACCCTCATGTATTGTAGATCCAAAATGAAAGTCTCTAAGAATATGGGTTATTGTGAGGGGTATTTTTTTCTCTTAAGTTTTTAAAATTAAAATTTCCTAATTGGTGCGTAAAATATGTTGCAAAGCAAGTCTCCAGCTTCTTCATTTCTGCATTCTGAAATATTGTATCCTGTGTGAAAGCTATTCATAACGTTGGTTTTAATCCTGAATATCTAGTAAATAAGCTTATATTTCTCCTATATTCTGAAGTTATACCAATCTTCTTGTGTTTTAATTTCAGACATAACATTTTTGTCTCTGATTGCATTGAAAAACAGAAGAAACAGATAATGTTAGAAAACTTGGGAGTCCCTATTCGGGCGGGGGGGGGGAGACGATGCCGCTGCGTGTCCCTCGGGGCGGCGCTGATGTCTCTCTTGTGGGGCAGGGGGGGGGGTTGCGGGGAGTTCCTGGAAGCGAGGAGGTGGGAGGGGAGATAGCCAGGGTCCGCGTTTGGATCTTTCTCCCGGCCTCCAGCTCTTTCCCCAGAAGGAAACGTCTTCCTTCCTCCGCGTTACGCTGAGCCTCCTTTAAAGGCTGCGGTTTTGAGCTCAGGCAAGATGGGAACAAAGGGGGTTTTTTGCACAGAGCTTCTTCAGCTCTGACAGGATTATGGGGAATGGGAGGATTTCTATGCCTTGCGGACAGCTGGGCATTTGCATCCCCCACTTCCTAACTCCTCACTGTTGCAGCCACTGCTGGTCCAACACGATTTTCCTCCCCTGGGATGGCAGCGGAGCCCCGGGGCTGCTTCTTCTGCGTCCGCTGGACTGTGGGGCTGGGAAGGGGGCGGGAAGAGCGGCGGGGCTGGCTGTGGCCGGTGGTGGCAGGCTGGTTCGCCTCCTCCTCCTCCAACAGGCAACAGCACTGCCGGATCCAGTTGTAGCCGGCCGCCTGCAAAACATTTCCTTTACAGAGTTTCTCTGCGCGGCAGATAGAAACTCTGCGCGGGGCTTTCTTGCAAGGTGCGCGGCCGCGCAGGCGCGCACCATAGAGGGAACAGTGGTTACAAGTCTTATTTTTTCATCACTGTTGTAACTTGGAATAATTGTTGAACAAATAGACATTAAGTAAGGAATATCTATAATACATCATCACTATTACATATCATATTTCTTTTCTTACAGAGGAGTTATTTAAGATCTCCAATACATTTTGCTTTTGCATCTCTATATTAACATTTTTGAGATGCAACTGGAACTAAGTAAAATATTCCCATGTATGGCCACACTATGGGTTCATATAAAGACATTATTTCTAATTCTTTAAACAATTCAAAACATATTTGTCCTTTTCACCCACAACTCTTGCCTACTTGAAGTTTTCGCTGAGCAATCCCTGATTACCCCACAATCTCAATGTTGGTTTATTACCAAAGGCTTAAATCTCTAGAGTATTATGGTACTGAATCTACTATTTTTTTGTCCAGAGCAGGTATGAAAATTTTAAACTAACTTTTGTATTTAGTCCTGCACATATAAGATTGAACAAGGTAAGATTTGTTTTTAAATGCAAAATGGAAAAACAGTCTATGGGAGGGTAATAGTTTGAATTTTAGTCTGCATTGTAATTTATAACAGGCCCTAGAACTGTACTTTTCTGAAAACTATGCCATCTCTTGGGCCATCATAAGATATTGATGTACTCTGGTCAGAGTTGCTTGTTAAAATAGGTGGCTACAGAAATCAAATTCAATAAATCAATCAAGTTGATTGGAGTATTCATATATGAGTGCAATCTTTGCATGGAATTCTGATAATTCTCCAATGAATCATTGTCATCAATCATTGCCTTTTCTTTCAGCAGACTAAGAACAAAATCAATCTTGGTCTGGCCTAAAACAATTCACATAGATTTGTAAAAGTCAGGAATTAGTCTTGAGCTACCCGAAATTTCTCTGATAGACTTCTAGGACATTAGAACAACACTGGCTGTGCAGCAACTAATAGGGCTGTTCCTGGTTGAGGCAACCCTCATCACAATCACAATACTAGATGCATTATGGCATTCTGCAGCTTTGTTAGTTGTGCGTCCATGTGCTGTCGATCTTGTCATAATCCCTTGCCCACTTGTTCCGCAGATCAGTGATGTGCAGTCAGGGGAGGCAGAGCCTCACCACTGTCATCATGAAAGGAAAAAAAATGTAAAAGGAAAAAGGCAAGAGCTGAGGTCAGGCTGACCTAGTTGCTGCCAGAGTTACCGTGGATGATTCTGCTTAACTGTTTAAAAAAGCCTCTAAAAAAGTGCCCTCTACAGGAGGCAGGAGAACGACGTGCCTCATCTACGTCAGGAATTTTTCGGCTTTTAACCCTTGCTTAACTCTTCTCGAGTGATCATAAAATGCCTAAAGTCAGACTAGATGAGGCACGTTGTTCTCCTGCCTCCTCCTGTAGAGGGCACTTTTTTAGAGGCTTTTTCAAACAGTTAAGCAGAATCATCAGTTAAGCAGTTAAGCACTAAGCAGAGTCATCCACGGTGACTCTGGCAGCAACTAGCTCAGCCTGACCCCAGCTCTTGCCTTTTTCCTTTTACATTTTTTTCTTTTCATGATGACAGGCAAGAGCAGAGTTGAAATCCTCTCTGAAACAGCTGGAAAAGGTACGTGTGGGTCAGAGGGAGGGGGAGGAATTCAAACTTCATCCTCCTGGTGCGGGCTTTGGGCAAAGGCTGGAGGGAAGTGCTCTCCCTCCCCAAGTGTAATTTGATTGCAGGCAGAGCCACATTGTCTTTTCAAACCTGTAATGAGTGAAGCTGGGCTGGATCCTTCCAGGGCTGGGGAAAAGTGTGTGTGCTCCAGTATGGCTCTTTGACTGGCTTCCTGCCTCCTCCTGTGGTCTCCCTGACTCTCTCCAATCCAACTTTGTGTGTGTGTGTGTGCTTATTTGAGAGAGAGTTTGAGTGAGATAGGGAAGGGGGTAGGAGAGATAGTCCAATCCAACTTGTGTGTGTGTGTGTGTGTGTGTGTGTGTGTTTGAGAGGGGGGAGGGAGGGAGAGAGGGAGGAAGGAGGGGAAAGGAGAAGAAAAAGAAAAAGAAAGAAGGAAACTTATTTTACAAAGGAGAAAAACAAATGCTGTCGCTTTAAATTGGAACTGAGCATGCCTGGCTGTGGAATTCTGGGAGTTGAAGTCCACAAGTCTAAAAAAAATTGTGTCAGTGCCTCACCAGCCATAAATCTCACCGCAGGTCACTGCCGCAGATAGATTAGTGCCTTGAGGATTGATTGGCATATCTGTTGCCAAGGTTAAGGACCAATGCCTCTCTGATGAGACAGTAGGGAGGTTTTCAATCCCTCCTCGCTTGCTTGCAGATGTGCCCAGCAGTTTGCCAAGGTCAACAGTCAAGATTTGCTCTTTCCTTCCTCATTCCCAGGGTCAGGCCTATATTCTATCATTTAAAATAAGGCCAGTGAAATTGTGATTAAAATTCTTCTAAAGTGAAGTGTAAAAAAAGATTGCAGCTTTACCATTGGACACATATACAGAAGGGAGCATTGCTGGTTAAATTCAATGGAATTACTTCCTAATTTACAGTATGTGCCTGGAAGAATCCCTTGGGGGAAAAGAGAGGACTTCTTTTGCTGGACACAAAATAGGGTTACAACTGAAGATATGTAGTAAGTGATAAAGAAGAGGCTTATCAAAATTATCATTCATCTTCCTGGGGATAGCACCTTCAAGCAATCCTCAATCACATTTTTCTGTTTACTAAGCAATCCTCATTCACATTTTTCTGTTTGCTAAATGCACTTTTACTCCACTCTTCTTCCTTTCTATTTATTTTGTAATTTGAAAGAAAGATTACCATAGCAGTGGAAAAACATGCAATGATTATAAATGAATCATCCAAACTCTTATAAATTCTATGAATGAGATAAAGTTATGGTCTTATCTGGAAACATCTTAGCCCATTTTATTATATACAATTTTTTAAAAGTAATAATGATCCCAATACAAATCACTATTTACATTGATAGAATTACCTAGGGAATTC
Source organism: Thamnophis elegans (assembly GCF_009769535.1). Taxonomy (NCBI): domain Eukaryota; kingdom Metazoa; phylum Chordata; class Lepidosauria; order Squamata; family Natricidae; genus Thamnophis; species Thamnophis elegans. Next base: position 114,761,546 of record NC_045541.1, on the reverse strand, counting down.
AAAATTATATCCAAGATAAACTCTCTCATTAGCAGCTAGTAGCTAATACTTACTACGGCCTAAATAAATAAATACTCTGTACTTACCTGTATCCTAAGACAATTTTTAAAATAAATATTTGTTTTATTTTTAAACAAACACAAATGAACAGAACAAAAAACATAAAACCATCTTCTATTACAAATTATAGAAAGTATGTCAGTTGGTTACATAATTTCTGTGCATCCCTTCCACAGTCATCACTTACAATACTTACATATCAAATCACATTTTTTAAATCAAATATATTTATATATTACTGTTATTGTACCTCAACCTTCATTTGACTATAATTGTTTTTTAATAATTTTTTTACATTTTTAATTTAAAACAAATACAACATCCTTCTTCACATGCTATAGAAAGTGTATCAGTTGGTTACAAAAAGACTTTTGTGCATCTCTTCCACAGTCAACAAACATAATTCATATTAACTTAAGTATTTTAACTCAAATATTCATACATGTCACCATCATCATATATCCATTTTCATTCGACTATAATTGTTTAAGCGTCCTTCATCATAAAATATACCAAAATTTAATACATAACCACATACTGGCCTTTCAATTACTATTTCTAAAATCCTCCACTAACACTAAACCTTTATGTCCTATTCTAGCTAAACATCCATAATATTTAATAACAAAGTTTTGTAATCCTCCTTTCAAAATCACTAAAGTTTACATCCAGTTTCCTTATGTTATACCCATATCTATATATACATTGTTATTCTTATCCCTCTTTTATTTGACTATATCGTATATCATAACATTTTCCCCCTAGTAATCAAAACTTTAACTGTATCTAACTTAATTCTATTATTATTATTGTACAATTGTATCACAGCGGCCAGTTGTTTCGCCGGATTTGGCATTGGTTACTAGTCGGGCCCCACCCAGGGGCCTAGGACGTCGTAACGTATTTTCGTAATATGCGTGCAGATCCAAGCAGTGCAGCTTTTTGCATTTGACTGATGGTGATTTTGTCAATTTTTAACTGTTTTAAATGTAATTCCAGTGCTTTTGGAATAGCACCCAGTGTGCCAATTACCACTGGAATTACCACTGCTGGTTTGTGCCATAGTCGTTGAATTTCGATTTTTAAGTCCTGGTATCTTGCGATTTTTTCATGTTCCTTCTCGGCGACCCTGCTATCACCTGGTATTGCGATGTCTATGATTGTGACCTTATTTTTCTCAACCAGTGTGATGTCTGGTGTATTATGCGCCAGTATTTTGTCGGTTTGTATACGGAAATCCCACAAGATCTTGACCATCTGATTTTCTGTGACTTTTTCAGGCTGATGTTCCCACCAGTTTGTTGCTGTTTTAATATTATAATTTTTGCACAAATTCCAATGGATCATTTGTGCTACTGAATTGTGCCGCAATTTATAATCAGTCTGCACGATTTTTTTACAGCAGCTGAGTATGTGATCAACAGTTTCGTCAGCTTCTTTGCAAAGTCTGCATTTGGCATCATCAGAGGATTTTATTATTATACAATTGTATCACAGCGGCCAGTTGTTTCACCGGATTTGGCATTGGTTACTAGTCGGGCCCCACCCAGGGGCCTAGGACGTTGTAACGTATTTTCGTAATATGCGTGCAGATCCAAGCAGTGCGGCGTTTTGCATTTGACTGATGGTGATTTTGTCAATTTTTAACTGTTTTAAATGTAATTCCAGTGCTTTTGGAATAGCACCCAGGGTGCCAATTACCACTGGAATTACCACTGCTGGTTTGTGCCATAGTCGTTGAATTTCAATTTTTAAGTCCTGGTATTTTGCAATTTTTTCATGTTCCTTCTCAGCGACCCTGCTATCACCTGGTATTGCGATGTCTATGATTGTGACCTTATTTTTCTCAACAAATGTGATGTCTGGTGTATTATGCGCCAATATTTTGTCTGTTTGTATGCGAAAATCCCACAAGATCTTGACCATCTGATTTTCGGTGACTTTTTCAGGCTGATGTTCCCACTAGTTTGTTGCTGTTTTAATATTATAATTTTTGCACAAATTCCAATGGATCATTTGTGCTACTGAATTGTGCCGCAATTTATAATCGGTCTGCGCGATTGTTTTACAGCAGCTGAGTATGTGATCAACAGTTTCATCAGCTTCTTTGCAAAGTCTACATTTGGCATCATCAGAGGATTTTTCGATTTTGGCCTTAATGGCATTTGTGCGGATAGCTTGTTCTTGCGCAGCCAGGATTAGTGACTCTGTTTCTTTCTTTAATGTACCTGTTGTTAACCATAACCAAGTTTATTCACTGTCCACTTTATCTTTTATTTTTTCCAGAAATTGGCCATGCAGTGCTTTGTTCTGCCAACTCTCCATTCTTGATTTTATCACGTTTTCTGTATTCTTGTTTCGTCTGTTGGGCCTTCAATAGTTTTTTGTTTTTTACTTCAATTAATAGATGTTCTTGACTTTCTTTTAAATAATCAGCCAGTGAGTAATTTGAAGGTTGTTGGCAAGCGTGACCCGTCAAAAGTGTGTTCCACAAAAGTGCGGTCGACGAAATCGCGTATGTGACATCATCATAACGCGACGAAAAAGATCGAAAAATTGAAATAAAAATTAAATTACAGCAAGCCGATTCACATAAAGGTAAGGCTTAGGTTAAGGGTTAGGGTTAGGTTAAGGGTTAGGGTTAGGGTTAGAGCGTTAGCGTTACGTTTAGCGTTAGGTTAAGGGTTAGCGTTAGGTTTTTCGTTACGTTAAGGGTTAGGTTTAGGGTTAGGTTAAGGGTTAGGTTTAGGGTTAGGTTTAGGGTTAGGTTTGGGGGGGTTAGGGGAAGGTTTTAGCTTTATTTTTACATTTTTCGATCTTTTTCGTCGCGCTGTGATGACGTCACATACGCGCTTTCGTCGACCACGATTTTGTCGTCCGCGGTTTTGTGGTAGAACCGTTGGTAGAACCAGTTTTCAGGTGTTGTTCCTTTAGTTGCATCTTTCTGAATCAAGTATGTTTTTCCAGTTGTCAACCATTCATTAATTTGGCCCTTTTATAAAATTTCATTCAGTTGCCTGGCCAATATTGCATGTAAACTGGTCAGATATTTGAGCCAGAAACCATGTAATTGATCCTTTCCAGGTGATGTCCAATTCTTTACCTTTTTTACTCGATTTTTGACCATCTCAGTTGTTATTCTAATACTTGCATTTGTTTGTTGCCAATGCTTTTCTCAAAGTCATGTATCCACTTTGCTTCCTTATTGTAGTCCTTTGCATTTTCCCACAATTCTTTCCAGAATTCAACTGTGGCCTGCTTTTCTGGTTTTTCACTTTTGGTGTCATCATTCATATTAAGACTTTGATAAAAACGCCGTTGGTCTGATCGAAATTGCTGATTTTGTTTATATTGGATGATTCGTGCCTCGAATCATCCAATATAAACATTATTACTATTATTATTACTATTACTATTATTATTATTATTATTATTATTATTATTATTAATGTATAATCCAAAGGGATTGCTAATCTTTCTTACATGGGTACCATTCAATATTCATATCCAATTATACTCATCATAACACTACACATTATATACATTAGTAACATTATCAGTTATTTATTTAAGCTATATCTATTGTCAATAAATTTCACTAAGTTTAACTAGTTTTTAATTATATTCTTCCATCTGTCAACCTGTATATTTCCAATAGCAAAACAGTCTCATATTTTCTGCCATTTGTGGTGCCAGTCCTCTAATCATCTTCTTGATCAATTTTGTATAGACTCCTCTTAGCAACTTCTTGCTTATAAGATCTCTCATATAATCTTGATGCCCTCTTTCTGTTTCCTTATTCAGCTTATCTTTGATTGTCAGCAGTGTTATCAATGCTTTTGCTAATAGAATTTCTCTCTTTAAATCCATAGATTCTTTGGTTTCTTCTTCTTCTGTATCTTGCCCTCTGGAATAAATTTCCTCTCCATTTAATTCGTCTTTCAGTATTCCATTCTTTCCATTTTCAGAGACAAACCAATCACCATAAATATCAACAGGTTTAATCTCTTTATATTCATTTTCCACTTCATTTTTTGAGTTTTAACCACCACATTTTGCATTTGATAGACATCCTCAATATCTTCATCATATTTTGCTGTTATATGCTCTATGTCTTCCAGTTTCTTCTCTATCCTTTCATATGTATTTGATAATTTTTGTATTTCTGAAAGTATCTTTTGCAAGCTTGAGATTTCTGTTTTCTTTTGAAATTGTGCCATTCTCTCAGCTAACAAACACAGCTGCTCTAGCTTGGAAGGTTAATAAAATTAAAACATAGATTCACAGAAACATTTATTTTCACTTTTCTCTGATTAAAGATATACTTCAAAGGGACATCTGTGTGCTTCCCTTCTTATCACTCTCTGTAGCCAAACAGTGAAACCTTGTAGTGCCAAGTCAAAACAATCAGTGGAGAAAAAAAGTGTTCCATTTCCAATACATAAACTCCAATCCACAAACCCTCCCAGCCTCCGAGCAGCAGTGATACCGTTGCAAATATTATTTCTTTTGTATCTTTTTTGTATTTCAAGTTAGAAAAAAGAGTCCAATCTTTAAATGAGTTAGAAAAATACCCACAGCAATGAAAGAGGAAAACTTTAGTCCATAGGTTACAGAGAACAATAAAAGAAAAAATAGAAGAAAACTTAATCTACCCATTTCAAAAGGCTTGCATAAATTCCATCAATGAAGATAGCATTTGAAAAGTAAGATAACCACAGTTCAAAACCATTCCAAATTTAATTCCGCCGCTTGATTCTTCTGTTCTCCAATTTAAATTAATTTTAAGTTTTTTATAGGCAGTCTCTTTTTAAAACAGTAAAAGTTCCTCACCAACTGGAAACACTTTCTTTTTCCGTATCCTTCCATTTTGGAGCCGGCCTGTTTTCGTCAGCCTTGGCTGGATTTTTTGTCGCCGGTTTGAAGAGCTTCTCTTACCTGCATGAGGGACTTTGCGATGTCCCTGAGGTCAGCAAAATGTATTCTTGCTGTTCTCCCGTCTCTTCGGGATGGTTTAGGTCCGATTGTACCACCCAGCAGCAAAAGTATTGGCTGCGGCCTCGGAGCATTGAGACCGCACGTCCATATCATTGTGACATTGGCTCCTCCTCTGTCTATAATTGTTTTTACGTCCTTTTATATGAAATATTCTAAATTTAAAGTAAACTATATAATGGCATTCCATTAAATCCTCCTAAAATCATCCAATAACATTATATCTTTATAACATGTTCTAAATAAAAATTGATTATATTTAATAATAAAGCTTTTAAGCCTCCTATCATAGTCTCCATTTGTAGTTTATATAAAATTTCATAGTATCAAACTAATATACATCTACATCTACATCTACATACATCTACATACATCTACATATATCTACATACATCTACATACATATACATACATATACATACATATACATACATATACATACATATACATACATATACATATGCATTATTATTGTTATTAATCATTTATTTGACTATAACTATTATCACTTCATTTTATACATAATACTCTAAATTTAACTAAGTTTAACTTAATTTTTATTATACACATTCATTACATCAACCTGTATCTTTCCAGTAATAGTGCAATCTTATGTCTCTTGCCATTTGTAGCATTAGTATTCTGATTGCTTTCTTGGTAAGTCTTGTATGGACTTCTCTTCACAACTTGTTGTTCATTTCGTATCTTATGAAAACTCGAAATCTGCTCCTTCCATCAGCTTGTCTTTGATTATCACTGGTGCTTCTGTTAAGATTTCTGTTAAGATTTCTCATCTTACCTCCATAAATTTTTCTCTCTTTTCTTCTTCTATACTTTGAAATCTGGGGTAGAGTTCCAGTCCATCTACCTCCCCTTTCCATATTCCACTCTTGCCATTACCAACCACACTCAGTTTTCTGTCAGTATCCACAATTTTCTTATCTCTTTGCTCATTTTTTTCTTCAATTTTTAGAACTCTGTCCTCCACTTTCTTTGATAAACATCCTCGATTTTTCCATCAAATTTTTCTGTTTCTCCAATCTCTTCTCAATTTTCTCTGTTACTACTAATATTTTTTGAATTTCAGACATAATCATTTGCAATGTTAAAATTTCTTTTTCCTGTTGCACCATTCTTCCAACTTGTAAACACTGCCACTATAGCATTCAAAGCTTTTTGTTAGATTTCAAGCAAGTTCATTGTAATCTTTCAAGTCAAGGCTTTGTCTTTCCTCCAATCCAGCTGTTGATAGCATTCCCAAAGAACACCTGTGTAAACAACCTATGCTGTTCCTACTATCACTCTCAATAAACAAGCTGAAAAGCCTTGAAGTGTCAAATGATCAGAGAGAAAAGAAAATACAATGTTTCCAAGCCTACAGCCTCTAAGTGGCAGTGTTACTTCTTTTCCCTCTATTGTTACAGCCCTCTTTATATTTCTCTCTATATCTTCTTTATGTTTCAAACTTAAAGAAAAAAAATCTTAAATGGAGAGAGAAAACAATCCAATCAAGCATTATAAAAAAAGAAAAAATTTAATCCATAGGCATAAAAAGTAGTAGAAGAAAAACTAATCCATTCAGTTTAAAAAATAGGGAACATTTGCAAAAATTCCACTCATAGAAAGAAAAATTAAAAAAAAGATAACACACAAAGTTTAATGTACTTTAATTTCGCCACTTACTCTCTTCTGTCTTCAATAATTTAGCTTTATTTTTGGGGGGGTAGTCTCTTTTCTAATAATAAAATGTCCTCACCAATTCGACACACTTTCCATTCCGGAGCTGTCCCAACTTCACCAGCTTCAATGGCTGTGTTTCTGTCGTCAGAAATAAGAGCTTCTTCTGGATCAATCGGACTTTGCATTGTCCCTTAGATCAGCAGGATGTACTCTTTTCTATCACCATCTCTACAGGATGGTTTAGGTCCAAAAGGACTGTCCAGCAGCAGAAATATTAACTGTGATCTTGGAGCTTCAAGATCGCACATCGTGTTGTCGCGATGTCAGCCCCTCTTTCCTCTCCTAAGATGATTTGTTTCTTTGCTATCATGGCACAGTGCCAGGATCAAACCTATATTCTGATTCAAGGTCAGACTCTGCTTCTAACTGGCAAGTCAGACTTCTAAAATTTCTCAATTTGACTATTGCTGAAAATTCTAACAATGGAAGTCCAGTTCTCTGGAGGATGCAATGGTCAAAGGTGGCTATGCTTGGACTGGCTCCTGCCACCCAGGATAGCCAGTGGATCTTTCTTCCACTGAGCTCTGTGTTGCAGCTCAACCTTTCTTGAGCAACAAGGTATTCTCAGGTGATGACATGTTACCTGATTCTTGTTGATTTGTTGTGTTCTTGGCTATCCTGTGAATGTTATGCAGCTTCCACTGGGACTTTTGAAGCATGGATCAGATATGTGGAAGGAGATGTTTGAAACATGAAGTGGATTGGTTGCCTTAGCAAGGTTACCATAAAAACAATACTAGCTTTGTTTTATTTCACACACACACACACTTATCTGTTGCTCTAAACAATGTATCCAATTGGCTCTGATTCCTCCATCAAGTAATGGAAAGACCATTATGGTGGGAGCAGGAATAAATCTATCCAAGTCCTGCTTTAGCCTTCCAGAGAGATTTCCCAAGCTACTACCATGTTTCCCCCAAAATAAGAGAGGGTCCTATTTTCTTTTGACCCTCAAAATAAGTGCTTGGCCTTATTTTCGGGGAGGTCTTATTATTTTTGAGGTGCAGGAGGCGGGGAGCATGGTCACCTCATAGCTGCTGCTGTGTTGCAATATTTTCATGGAGGGCTTATTTTCGAAGAAGGATTTATTTTAGCGCATGTGCTCAAAAGCCTGATTAATCTTAATATCCGGGGCGATCTTATTTTTTGGGAAACAGGGTGCCATTATGATCTTTTCATGTTAAAACTAAGGTCTCACTGAGTTAATTTGAGTTTTGAAGGGAGTAGAATAATGGAATGATAATCCTGAATATGTGAAAAGAGTGGGAGATGGATGGGGGTGTAAAATGTATGCTGGAACAGACTGAAGTGATGTCATTTAGAGTATGAGTATATAGGAAAGGTGGAATCCACAGCATGATAATAGTTACGTTATGGAGGTGATTTTGCAAGCTGGTCCATATCATATGTATCTATACATTTGTTAATATTAGATTACTGACTTGTATTGGTTGAGTCTCTGAATTTTTAAAATTTCCTGTCTTCTGCTCCTCTTAATAAAAGGCCAGCTGCAACAGCCTTAACCGTTGTAGCTTTTTCTCTACCTTTCAAGCCAGCTCCCTTTGTCATGTTCTCCTTGAATTATACACTATATGGTTTTGATTTAGAAACTGCCTCCACAGCTGCAATCTCCTCAAGGATGCAGATAAGAAATGCCTTTACAGCTTCTCCGCCTGAGGTGGGTTGAGGGTCAAACTGTTAAAATAGCAACACATGGCAATGAACCTGGCATCTGTGTTATTGTTAAGCTAAGTGCTTAGCGCTACAGAATATTGCTGTACTAGACTGGAGGACGCCCAGATTTCCCAGCATTTCATATTATTTGTAAACTCTTTCCCATAACAAGATCAAACGAGGCTCGCACCCCTTTCAATTCTCAGTGAGCTTCATGTACAATCTGTTCTGATCAGCCTCTGCGCTCTTAGCTTTTGTGGGTTAGGAGACCAGTCATCACTGTAACTTAACAGAATACAGAATAACAGAGTTGGAAGGGACCTTGGAGGTCTTCTAGCCCAACCCCCTGCCCAAGCAGGAGACCTTCTACTATTTCAGACAAATGGTTGTCCAATCTCTTCTTTAAAACTTCCCACATTGAAATACCCACAACTTTCTAGCCAGCTTGGATTTCTCCAATCACGTTGATTTGTTTCTTAAGGTGGGTTTTTGGCTACCACAGTACGCAATGCTCCAGAGGGCGGTGTTAATCCAACAGCCAGATTTGGGGAGAAATTGCACAACTTTCTGAAAGGATTCAATTCAGGACAAAATCTCAATCTAAAACTGTCTATCGTGGACCTCATCAGTGGTGGGTTCCTACCAGTTCGGATGGGTTCTCCCGAACAAGTAGTGCTGCCTTCAAACTGAGAGCAAAACAGTTCTCTGTTCCTTTGAAAGTGGGCCTGCCCACCTGCCCCTGGATTATACTTATCTTTATTTCAGCTTCTGAAGCCCAGCTGATCCGGGGCAGCCGCTCCTCAGTTGTTTTCCTTTTTTTCTGTGTAATTTTCATTCAATTGTGCATGCGCACACAGCAAACCGGTAGTAAAGCTTGTAGGAACTCATCACTGGACCTCACCTCATTCTTAAGATGTCTGTAAAGGGGGTGTGCATTGGCGGACCAGCATGCCTACTGTCCCTGTCTTACTGTCCCCATTTATCTGTATTTACTTCCCTTTCATGTTTATGTTCATACCTATACTTGTTATCTTGTACATGTAGAATAGAATAAAATCGAATTTTTTATTGGCCAAGTGTGATTGGGCACACAAGGAATTTGTCTTTGGTGCATATGCTCTCAGTGTACATAAAAAGACAAGATACATTCATCAAGAATCATAGGTTTGACATGTTTGACAGATAAATAAAATCATTTCTTCTAAATTACATGAATGGATGGATAGATGAGTGAAAATGAGACAAGCGAATACAGAAAATGACTGGGCCATTTGAAGACTGAATGAGAACAATGACTGATAAATATCAGTTAAAACCCCCATCTCAGATACGTAGTTTAGTCTCTTTGTTAGTAGATAGCAAAAGAATACATCTCAAGGTATAATTAAATATTTGTGATAACTGGCTGAGAATCAAAGAAGCATGCAAGAGTATTATGAAGTTCTGAGTACTGAATGGGACATAATATTATTTGGTAGTTTCAAGAACGGAATTTAGAAAAAATGGAAGAAAAAGAAAGTGAAAGAAACTAAAGTTCAGTGACTTCAGAAAATATGAGTTTTCTATGAAAAAATACAGATAGTCCTCAGATTACAATATTTCATTGTTCGAAGGTCCAACAGCAATGAAAATAGTGACTTACTTATGACAAGAGCCCCAGGGGCGCAGTGGTTAGAGTGTGGTACTGCAGGCTACTTCTGCTGACTGCCTGCCGCCTGCAATTTGGCAGTTCAAATCTCATCAGGCTCAAGGTTGACTCAGCCTTCCAACTTTCTAAGGCCGGTAAAATGAGGACCCAGATTATTGGGGGTAATAGGCTGACTCTGTAAACAGCTTACAGAGCGCTGTAAAGCATTATGAAGCGATATATACATCTAAATCAGTGATGGGTTCCTACCGGTTCGGCCCAGTTCGGCTGAAACGGTAGTGGTTTGGTGGCCTGGATCGCTGGAACTGGCAGTGACCCAGGCCTGCCACGCCCCCGAACTGGTTCCGCGGTCTTTTTTCCCATCATAGGCATGTTTCTGCGCATGCGCATAATAGTTTTAAGTAAATCTTTTTGTGCACGTGCAAAACTCCCTCTCTTAGTGAACCAGTAGTAAACCAGTTAGGAAACCACCACTGGTCTAAATGCTGTTGTTATTACTGTTTTTCACACTTATGACTACTGCAGCATCCCCATGGTCATGTGATTTACATTTGGATGCTTGACAACTGGCTCACATTTATGACAGTCGCAGTGTCCCGGGGTCACGTGGTCCCCTTTTGTGACCTTCTGACAATCTAAGTCAATGGGGAAACAGGCTCACTTAACAGCCGTGCAACTGCAGCGATTCACTTAACAAATGTGACAAGAAAGGTTGTAAAATGGGGCAAAACTTCACTTAACAAATGTCTTGCTTAGCAACATAAATTTTGGGCTCAATTGTGGTTGAGGAGTACCCAAACTAGGAAATATATTCCCATCAGAACAAATGGAAAATGGATGCAAGGACAGAGGATTGGAACAGGCTGTCTGCGATCTGCTAGGAAAGAATGCTACTATTACCAGGAACACCCCACCGCCCACCCCCATGTATCCATCAAGAACAGATCATGAAAGAATTATTAGTTTGGAGACCAAAGAAATGCTATAGGATATTGTTCCTTGAGCATTTATCTGAGTGTAAAATGCTAGAGAAGTCTGGTGTAACAAATCATCCATATCAAAAGAGTAAATGATTCTGCATTGTTCTGGAGGGAAACTTATGTGGTGCTTCTTGGCTTCTGATCTCAGCCCAGTGATTCCACCATTTTTGAAAATGTCCATCCTCTGCCAGAGAGGATGGAAGAAAGAACTGCTTATCAGATCTGCAGATGACACCAAACTGGGTGGATTAATTTAAAGGGCAAAACGCAATAAAAAATTACCATATTTTTCAGAGTATAAGACGCAGCGGAGTATAAAATGCACCATACTGGGGGGGGGCAGCAAAAATAAGCAACAAATGGTCCATTTTTCACTCATTCATGCCCTCCCCAGCCCACAGGACCACTCTAGAAGCCTCCTAAAGGCTACGCACGGCCATTTTGGAGAAGGAACAGGGTTTCAAGAGGCCAAAAATGCTGTATTCAGTGTATAAGACACACTCAAGATTTTCACCCTGTTTTTTGAGGTAAAAAGGTGTATCTTATACTCCGAAAAATACGGTAACCTGACAGACTTCAAACTTAGGCCAAATTACTCAGGATGATGATCAGCTGTGATAAGTATAAAGTTTTTCATCTGAGTAAGATACTGCACTGGAGGCAGATGAAGAGGAACTAAGAATACTAGTAGCTACCAATTGTAACATAAACATAAACAAATAGTCAGATGACCAATAAAGTCTAGCCATGCATTAACCGATCACAGACACAAGTAATAGAAGGCAAAAGTGCCATTGTGCTAATTAGGCCACACTTGTGCTGCACTTTAAAATGACATGGGGGAAATTGGAGTGGATTCAAAAGAGAGCTGCCAGGATGATAAAGGGGTTTAAAATCCAAGCCCCATGAGGAATGGTTAAAGCTGCTGGGCATGTTTAATTTGCAAAAGAGAGGACTAGGGAGAGATGTGATAGATGTCTATAAATATCTCAAAGACTGTCATTTGCAAGAGGGACAGACCTCTTCTCTATTGAGACCGAGAACAGCACAAGGACGATTGGTTGAAATTAAAAGAAAGAAAATTCAGGGTGAACATAATGCAGAATTTCCATGATGGTAGGAACTGCTTTATCAATAGAGCAATCCATCCTGGCCTAGATGTTTTCAAATTAGAGCTGGAAGCTTTAATGGAATGGCTTAGTGGCTTCCTGCCCTGAGCAAGGACTTGAAGGAGACTTGCTCTGCAGCAGCTTCATTGCCAGTTATGACCAATAAACTGTAGAAGTTGGCAGGAGTAGCCAGGACATTTTGTTGCTTGAAAAAAAAGAAAACATTCCCATTATGCATACCATGCACAAGTTATTAGCAGTAGGTGGGATCTTAGTTCAATCCTTGCTGATGGAACAACATCCTTCTTCCTCCATTCTGCCTCCATACTCCAAGGTTTAGGGAGCACTAAACAGAGTGCATAACACACAGAGGAGGACTCCAGGGAGCAGATGGTTAGAGAGCAACCATCATGACCTCCCTCTCTCCTCAGTATTCACTGTCTTTCATGATAGGCCTCCAGCAGTTCTGACCAAGTCATTATTTGTTCCAGGTACACATAGTTTGTCATGGGTTATCTTTCAGCTAAGTGGCTCTCTTTGGTTTCTGTGGTCCAAAATAAAGGGGTGGTATATTCTACAACACATATGCTTTGTCTCCCTGGGAGTAAGCAACAGAATCCATGCTTCATCTGAAGCCTTGAAGCTCTTCGGAAGCACAGAGACTTTTAGTCTGCAAATCCAGTACTCAGCCACTTGCTTATGGAAGGGTGAGATAGCCAGTAGTTTTCTCTAGGGAGACTGGCCTGGAAAAACCTTTGTATGCAAGGAATATGCTTGGTCATAGGTTGCAACATAGAGGAGCAACTGCCAACCAAAGCGTTCAGCACTGAGCTAAGTGGACCAATGAACGGACTTGTTGCAATATAGCTTCCTGTGATACATGGATATTCAGAATGGAGCATTAGTGCAAGGAGTGGTGGGGAGGGAAGCAGATTTATTTATGTGAGTTCTTAATGATGTAATTGTTGGAATGCTTACTCAGTTGTAAATTATATTAATCATCCCCCTCATAAGTTTAGTACATGATTGCAATAAGTTTCCTATCAGTAAGGTATGTCTCACGGACACTTTGCATAGGATTGCATCCTAGCCTAAATAGGTTTAGTCTCAAATCAGTTTAATTTGCAGTCTTAGCGCATTAAACATCTTTTTCTTCTTCTTCTACTGGATAATTAATTCACAGACTAGTATAATTAGCAATAGGTAAACTCAGACGCCTTGGAGTTTTGATGATTTCCCCAGAAATGGGGTTATGTTTCCATTTCTTTTGTTGCAGTTAATTTTTTTTTAGAACTCTACATATAGTTAATGCTCCTTCCTTTTCCTTGCCTCATGTCAAAAGATCAGAGAGGTCAAGTCTCAACATGTTAAACAACATGATCACTTCATAAACTCCTTTTGAGTGAAACAAACAGGCGGTCGGTTTGACCACTGTGCATTATATAACTAGTGCATGGGCTGCAGAGCTTGGATGGCTGTCAGAAATTCCGAATGGAGGGGGAAGGGTGCTGCCCTAAACTCGGTGATTACAAACAGTTCCAAGAAACCTAAAGGGAAAGTGGCTGTAGATCAAAGGAACCAAATGGGGATAATTAAACTCCTGTATGCTGCCTAAACAGCTTGCTTTAAGTATGCAGAAGGAGATTTCCCCCCTCCCTTCCTGCTGAAGTGATATGAACCCATTTCTTGTATAGGGATAAAAGGGAAGGCATGCTACTCCGCTAGGGAAATACAAACCGATCATGAATGAATAAGTCTGTTTTATAGCTGTCTCTGTGCGTGGGAGAAAAAAAAACAAAAAAACAAAGACGGAGATGACTATAGAAAGTGTTTAGTTGTCCTAAAATTTAGTGACGATTGCCCTTTTGCTTATGTTGCTGTCTCTTTAAGACCTGCTCTCTGAACAGTTGCACAGAAAGGGAGTGACCTCTGGGCTTTGACAGCTCCCCTAATAACTAGCAGAACCCTGGCTCCTCCTGTATTCTTTGATTGGACAGCGGGCCGGTATCCACTTTCCCGATTGGCCAACCGCTTCCCCTGAGCGAACCTTTAGAACTCTGAGACACAATATTCTGTTACATTGTAGCAAAATGGCGACTGTCATTCACAACCCCCTGAAAGCGTAAGTAGGAATCAAAAATGTACATATTCCGCGTGGTTTAAATATGAAAAAGGGCGCCTTTCCGATGCTTGCTGCCAGACTGAAGCTGGTGCGTCTCCAGACTCCCAGCTGATCTCGTCTCCCTCTTTCTTTTCTTTCCAATATCCTCATTATTATTATTATTTTGTGCAACACACAAAAATCTTTCGCTCGGAAATTAATAAGAAATCTATATATTTGCCCTCTACTTTATTTATCGGTGGGGACGGGGAAAAACCCTCACAAAGAGTTCGGGGCTTTAAGAAGGCACGGATAAGCGCTTGCAGTTTTTTTTCCTCCCCTCCCCGGATTCTTGGCTGCTGGAATTGGCCAGGTTTTTTTTTACGGATTCCGGAGTGGGTGATTGTGCTTGTCAGAGTCCTGTGTGTGGCGTCCGGCTCGGCTTCCAGCGCCGTCCGCACGGTGTCCAGCAGAGAATGATCGATTGTGGAAACTGGGTGCATAATGGTTGTCTTGGCATGCAGTCGGACTGCAGTTTTAAAGAGTTTTGCTTTTTGCAAAACGCTCCAGTAGTTTGAAAGGCTTTGACGCGCGAGAGGAAAGGAGTTTGGAGGGGGGGGGGGTTCCCCTCAGGCTTCTGTTGGTTCCTTTTCTATATTGGCAAAACAGGGGTGGGTGGATTGCAGCCCGCCCGGATCGAGGATTTATTGGGCAGGAAAAGGAGAGAGAGAGAGTTGTGGTCCGAGAGATAAATAACTCCGGTTCGTGGATGGTTGCTTCCAATAAAGCGCAGGAAGTCCGGCGGTCTGTTTTGCATGTCGTTCGCTTTTTCGCTTTTCTAAGTAGGCGATCCCACCCCTCGTCAGGATGTTAGGAGAGCAAGTCCCGGGATGGAGAATAGATCCGATGGACTCTATAGACCTCGCGGGGATGCATGCGGCCGAAAGCAAACTCTGGCTTCTGGCCAGAAATCCTCCAACCAGCGCAGGTGCAGGTGGACCAGTGCGGAAGGGGGGATGTTTCCCCAAAGCAGCCAGGGGACGGGAGTGGGAAATGTCGCCTTCCCTTCGGGAACGAAGGTAGGGGCAGTTAAAAGTCTTTCTTTAACGAGCCACCCGATTTCCCAGGTGGTCTGCAGGCACGCATCGGTGGCTAATAATCCCCAAAGCATTACAGAAGGTGGGGTTTGGCACACGGGTCCAGAGGCGGCTGCCTGCGGACGGGCGCGCGCGGGCGCGCTCTCGCTTTCTTCTCTCCCGCCCCCACTACCTTGACATAGGAGTTTTGCTCCTGGGGGTGGAGGCTCAGAAAGCCAAGCGAAGGGAGTTTTGAGCCGGGCACTTGGCGCAGCGGGGGATCTGGCTGTTGCGGCTTTCTCGCTCAACAACACAAGCCCACATTTCTTTCCTTGGAGTGCTTCCGACTGCAGTTTTCTGCCAGTTTTAATCTTCCCCTCCGGAGTTGGCAAACACTTGGGAAGGGTGTTCCAGGCATACTTCTTGATGTGGGCAAAGGCTGGAGAGAGAAGAGCCTTTTTTTTTTCAGTTGAAAGGCGACGCGCGGGGCTGAGGTGTGTGTGTGGGGGGGGTGGGGGTTCAAGGCAGTGGCCCAGAGAATTTAAAGAAATGGACCTCCGCCACTCCTGTCCTCGTTTTGGGACAAAATAAGGAGGGGGAAACCCTGATAAATGCCAACCGTGGTCTAGGAAGAGACGTTTGCTTATTCTTCAGGACATCAACTCTTTTTTTTGTTGCACGGGTGGGGGTGTGGCGGCGACGCCAGGCGGGCAAATGAGCAGCAAAGGCTGGTTAAAAGGAATCTGCGGTCTCCCCCGGTTTGAAAGCTTGCAATTGCTCAGCTCGCGCCCTTCCTCTGAGAAGCTCAGGGCGGCGCACGTGGCTTTCGGGATCCGAAGCATCCTCGCCAAGCACCTGAGGACAGCAAAAGGCTGGAGGAACAACCTGGGGAGTTCCGTGGGAAACCCGAAGCCTGGCAACCTCGTTGACTAGATACAAGCACACATGTATGCAAATCCCGATTGCCCTGAAGGAAAGGACGCCGAGGACTTGGCCGGGCTTTGGAGGGAATTGCCCAATCCTTGGGTATCCCATGGGTTTGGCATGTCCGGGGGAAGCCGGGTGGGTGGGGAGAAAGCTCTCTTTTCCTTTCCTGGGGATGACCTGCTCGGCCCTCCTTTTTCCCGAGCAGTGGCGGGCTGCTGGTGTGGGGAAGTGCTCGGTCTCAGCCCCCTCCCGCTTCTTTCCGTCTCCTGCACTTGGGGAAGGAGGCGTTGGGGGGGGGGGAGGTTGGTTGGCAGTCAACGACCGATCAGGCAGCCCCGATCGGGGGGGGGGGGGTTCACACTAAAGTCCCGCTACCTTGCCGGACACGAACGCGCTGGGGATGAAAATAACTTCAGGGATTTCTCTATACCTCGCCGAGACAAATGAGTGGCGGAATGGAGTTTGTTCGGGAAAAGTCACTTGCGTTTGAGTTTTCCTCCAAGGAAGGGCAATATTTTCGGAGTGAGATGAAGGAGGGAGGGAGGGGGAGGATCCGGAATCGATTCTTGCTTACATCATAGGTGCAAATGAAGCGTGTGTCTATTGGAGCCGCCGAAGGTTTAACCAGTGTGGCGCGGGTAGAGACAGACAAAAAGAGCCGAGGTCTGGAGGGAAGCCGCTGCCCTCTGAACGCTACATCATTAAATTTAGTCCCAGCAAGGCCTGTTCCGCATCAATCATTCCCGACTTCTTCACCCGGCCAGGCTGAGGCTCTGGAGCTTCATTCGTCTTGTGGCCCAGAGTTCTCGCCCCTAAAATCTTTCATGATCCAAGGCAGGCTTTTAATATAATTAGCTCTCCCTTCTCTCTCTCTCTCTCTCCTCGTCCCCCCACCCCCCGGACTGGGCCGAGAGGAGAGGAAACAATAGATACCAAGCATGGCAAATGCGCTCTTTTTTTTTTAAAGTAATGTTGCTGGCCATCTGTCAATTCGCAAGTTGTTGGTTTATTTTAAAGAGCATTGCTTTTCGAAAGTTGGTGATCGGGAAGAAGAATGGAAATTCGTCCCGAGAGTCAATGATAAGCAAAATCGGCCAGGCACATAATAATTGTGGGGAGGGGAGAGTTGAAGGAAAGGGAGAGGAGGGGGCGATATGGCGTGCAGCGTTTCAGCCCCGTGTGTCCTTCTGGACAATGAAAGCCAGGCGAATGACATTTGCATTTGCTCCGTCTGCATTTTTATTCCCTCTTCAAAGCATCATCTAAAAAGATTGCGCTTCCTCTCTCCGCCTTCCCCCCCCCCCCAACCCGCCAGACTTTCCAGAAACTGGCACAAAGGTCCCCCACCCCCACCCCGCCGGGTTTGAAGATCAGCGAAATGGGCATCGTTTTCTAGACCTGCTAAATCAGGTGATCTCTCCAAACTCTTTGTGTCTTGGCCGCTTCCTTTGACTACGCAAAGACCCCTTTTAATTCCGGCGCTTGCGATAGGAGCCCCCTCAATTCCCGCGACGAATCCCTTTGGGCACAGCTTCCCGGAATATTCAGAAGAAATACTTTGGAGTGCCAGATCCGAGGCAACGACTCCTTTGTTAAATTTCCCCTCGCCGCCTTGTTACAGCAGCCATGCACGATCGTCCGGGGGTCTCCCCTGCAGCGCTTCGTTGCATCGCTCTTTTCCTTTCGGATTCAGCCAGGGATACAGGAGCGCGCATTGTCTTATTTTTGCCGTGGAAACACCTCCTTGCCCACAAGGTGTTAAAGGAAAAAAGCAGGAGAGGTTCTGAATCGATAAGACTAGGCGCCGAGGGGCCAGGGAGTAAAGGCTTCTTTAAAATTAGCACGCCCCGCTCCCAGAATAGAACGCGCTTTCCAAACTTACTTCTTTAGTTGCGGGAAGACTGTAATCTATGGCATAGTACTTGGTCCTTCACTCTCTCTCCCCTCCCCCTCTAACTCCCTCCTTCCCTCTCCCACTCTCTCCCCCGCCCTCCCTCCTTCCCTCTTCCCCTCCCTCCTCTCTCATTCTCTCATTCTCTCCTTCCCTCCCTCCCCTCCCCCTCTCCCTTTCCCTCCCTCCTTCCTCTCCCTCCTTCTCTCCCTTCCTCTCTCTCCCTCCCTCCTTCTCCTTCTCCCCTTCCCTCCTCTTCCTTTCCCTCCCTCCTTCCCGCTCCCCCTCCCCCCTTCTCTCTCTCCTTCTCTCCCTTCCCCTCCCCCTTTTATATACATCTTCCCTTTTCTTTGCCCATCTTTCCCTCCACTCCCCATCTCCCAGTTGCGTTTGGTGATTAAAGGACAAAACTTGTACCAAAACAATCTGAAGCAGCCACAAACAAGGGAGAGCTTTGCTCCTGTAAGGAAACAGTTATTTCTCTCTTATCTCCTGCAAGGCATGCCAGTGTGTTCGGTAACCTTTCCCAAATCCTTTCCTTTGACTTGTATTCCTGCCTTAAATCCATTCCATGCCTCCTGACTGGCAGTTCTGGGAGTTGCTCCAATACATCCCATGAGGATTACATTGGTGAAGACCACTTTAAATATTAGCTTCCAGGACAAATATTTAAGTGCTGCTATGTCCACTTCCTGCACTGGTTCCTACTCATCCATGCCTCTTCTTGCCTGATGTGGATCCTGATCTGCAAGGCTTGGGGCGCGGAGGAGGGGGGGGAATCATCTTGGCTCACTCCATTGTTTTGAATTTTGAGATTTTTCATAAGTGCTTGGTTATTGGTTTTGACCGGGTCCTACAATATTCTGTGGAGGACAATATGTACACCAACAAAATTCTGGGAAAGGTTTTCATTTCTTACTGCAACTTGGTGATGATATGAGGCAACTAAAGCACCTTCCTAGCGATTTATTTGTACTGTACAGTGGGCTTGCCTCAATCCCAGAACTTCATGGAATATGCCATAATCCTCCTGTAACCATCTTGTGTTTTCTTTCCTCTCTAGTTTTGCATTCCTAGCATCTACAAGGTGTGTTTAAAAATGTCATTAACATCGCCACAAAGGTGTGATCGGAGCTTCATGTGTTGTTATGTGCATCACAGAGCTTTGATTGCACTGTTGTGGACACCACCTGGATTCTGACTACATTTTGTGGACATCCCTGACATCTCCCTACCTCCCCCAGCTTCAGTTCTTCTGCTCTGGTTCAGTCTCCCCCACTCCCCAACCGCCATCACTCTGCTAAACAAGTAATTCCCTCAAACCATTCACTAAGGCTGCATTACTACTATTATCTTCTCATTGTTCCTATCACCCATCCCCTCCCACGTATGACTGCAAGACTGTAACTTTGTTGCTTTTATCCTTATGATGTATATTGATTGTTTCCTAGTATGATTTGATTGCTTATTTGTACCCTGTGACTATCATTAAGTGTTGTACCTTATGATTCGTGAGGAATGTATTTTTTTTATGTACACTAAGAGCATATGCACCAAAGACAAATTCCTTGTGTGTCCAATCACACTTGGCCAATAAAGAATTCAATTCTATTCTATTCTATTTGAAATACTCAGGAATCCAGGACTTGCAGCCCATCTTTCAACCTCTCTCCTCCCCCACCTTTCCTCCCAGCAGTATTTTGTGGCCAATAAACATGTTCAGTCCGCCAGAAGCTGTTTTTTGGAGCCCCTCCAAGAGAAGTTTCTCAAGTTAGTTGTGTACTTTTGCATACCTTGGGAGGCCCCCAGTCCCCCCCTCTTTACATCCTTCTTGCATTTTGGTTGCATAAGGGCAAACAAAAAAAGAATTGAGATGACAGTTACTACCCCCCCCCCACCCCAACACAATGTATGTGTGTATTAAATAAACACCTATACAAAGGAAGTCTGAAACAAAGAGTTGAAGTGAAAAATGCTGGTATTTCCAGGAAATTCCTCCTATTTTATCTCCAATTGCTTCCCTGGTCCCCCAACACATTCTGACTTCTTCAGCTGTCAACCCAATATAGTTAGTCCTCAACGTATGACCATAATCGAGCCCTAAATTTATGTTGCTGAGTAGGAAATTTGTTTTGCCCCATTCTAGGACTTTTCCCATTACATTTGTTAAGTGAACCACTGCAGTTGTTAAGTTAGTAACATGGTTGCCAAGTGAATCTGGCTTTCCCATTGACTTTGCTTGTCAGAAGGTCGCAAAAGGGGATCGCGTGACCCCAGGACACTGCAACCGTCGTAAATATGAACCAGCTGTCAATCATCTGAACATAAATCACATGACCACAGGGATGCTGCAATGGTCCTAAACATGTAACATGGTCATGAGTCACTTTGTTCAGTGCCATTGTAACTTTGGATGGTCATTAAATGAGTTGTTGCAGGTTGAGGACTACCTGTATATGATGGATTATATAGCTTACAAGCCTACCTTTACCTATCCCAAAGGTGCTTTTTCACAGTGGCAACTGGATTTTCTGGTTTTTTCTTTGAAGACGTTTCGCTTCTCATCCAAGAAGCTTTTTCAGCTCTGACTATCCGAAGCTTCTTGGATGAGAAATGAAACGTCTTCAAAGACAAACCGGAAAGTCCAGTTGCCTCTTGAAAAAGCACCTTTGGGATAACCATGACCTGGATGACAGAGAATCCATAGACATTTAGCTACCTTGACCTGGTTGTGTGGGTATCTGCCTGACAACTGCAAATACACCTCAGGCACTTGTGAAAGTGGGCAATCATGGACAGGGAAAGGGAAGGGGAAAAGCTGCCATAAGCCTGAAAGCGAAGAATATCAACTAAAGGTAGACACAGTAGCACAGAGTAGAGGGAGTCTGGAAACCACCAGGACCTTTGCACTGGGAAGGCTCTGCATATTTGAATCAGTCTTTAGGGCCTGCCACAGCCCTTGAAGCGTTCCTGATGCACCACGTTGCCTTGATGTAAATCTGAAGTATGCTGAAATACAAATGAAGGCAAAAATACATGTCCAAGGATAATGTTGCAGGATCCAATCTGGATCGGTCACTGGGGCCAGAGGTTTAATCTCCTGAATTTTTGGACGTGTGCTGGAGGGAACTTCTCTCTAGCAGAGTGTGTGTGGGTAGGCTCCAGCAATGAGTGTGAAAGCCAGTGATTGACCCAGATGGGATCCTTCACAACTTTTTAACTCTGGTTCAAAACTCTGGCACTATTCAAGCAGCTCTTCGGTAGACAAAAATTCAACTCTCCAGGCTTAAGACAAGGAGGCAGTTGTTTTGGGAATTTGGTGTGAGATACCAATACATTGTCACAATCATGTCACAGCATATGGAGGACCAGAGTCCATCCAGATAAAAGTAGCACCTCAAAAAATGAAGCAATGGTATGGGGCGAAGGACAGTTACAGGCATGGACAGAGGAAAGAATAAGGGATGCTATCCATTTTTAATATTTTAAAATAGGAAAATAGCTGTTAGAAATGTGATCTATCATTTTGTTTGCACGCTGGGAACAGGTCCAATTCTTACATTAGTATCTGTTAAGCAATTTCTGAAGGTACAGTAGCCAATTCTCTGTAGGCAATCCCAGAGAACTGGAAGAACGTCCGAAGGACAGAGGTAGAGATAGCTGTGCAATTGAAGCCCCGTCCTGTTCGGTATACCCACCCATGCATAGGATCCCCATCCCAAATGCTCACATGATCGTATCTGCCATCTTGATCTTCTCCCAAAGCTAAGGATGCCCTGAGTTTGTCTCAGTAAATATAGATGGGAGTTTCCAGCCTGCAAATGACTTCTTTGTTTTGCAGCATTGTAAAACAATGACCACAGAAATGGATATGAATCAATAATTGGACACAATTAGCATATTTATATAATGCATTATAAATTCCAAGATAGGCTCTGTTGAGATTCCTCATCCTCTCGTGAATCTTCTGTATATGAAATAGGATATATACTCTTCAAATAATGAATACATCTTAGATTTTGTACATTATATGGGATGCTAGTTTAAGAAATTAATAAAAAACCACTTGGTAACCTTTGTGTGATATGCTGGGGTCAACATGTGTTGTGCAAGTACACACTAACTCACTTAATCCATACCAGTGATCCTGATAATTATTTAGGGATAAATTAACATCTTCAGGTCATGGAATAATCCATGGTGTGGATTATTCACAAGAATGTTAATTGCCCTTCCTGAAACATTTACAGAGATGAAATCTAAAGAGGCTCCAGTAAATAAGAGTTTTCTTGGGAACTCTACTTCTATCTCTCTCTTACTTCTTCCATTCTATAGGTGTAAGAGTGAGGGTGGATGGGAAAAAGGAATAGAAAGCGGATTCATCTTAAGGTGTTTCCCTTTTGTGAAAGGGCTAGAAGAACTGGAAAATGGCTGACACAAGACTGATGCGATCACCCTGGGTGGAGTCTGCCGCTACCACATGGAGGACAAGCAGTTGGCTGGTTGAAGAAATTACCAATTCAGCTGTCTCCTGCAAACATGACCTTTTTATGCCATTGTAACAAGGAGCTTGCAGGATCAGCTTTAATGAAAGGAAAATATTTGAACTGGAGGCAGAATAATGGGTAGCGTTGGGACCCCTCCTTGCATGCTTTTAACTGCATCATAAATAGCCTGGTGGCTTTTTTAAATACCATATTCTCACGATGCTGCCTTTGCCCCCTTCCCAGCTCACACCTGAAGCAAGGTAAAGTTGTCACTAGGTTTTAAAATATCATTTTCCTCTCCTCCCTTCGCAGTTACTTATTTATTTATTGATCGTCGTATTTGCTCTGTATTTGCTGATGGGGGAATTCTGTCTAGCTCTTCTTGGTTGATTTAGGCTTGACAGGCCTAACTCCTTCCCTCTGGTCACTGAGGCTATGTTTCATGGCCATGTTGACTTCTGCTGCAGGAAAGCATTTCATACCTCCACAAAGACACCTGCCCTGAGTCCCCTTTGAGAGGCTTATTGGGAACACGGAGTCTCTTATAAAACTTGTTATTTAGGCATGAGTTTTGTGACCCTTTGAAAGAGCACAAGGTCTGTGTTTAAAAATACAGGATTATCCTCTCTGGAGAGAAAAAGTTAGTCCTGTGCTGCCTGACTGGCCAATCTTCAGTTGGCAAAGAACGGCCCATTGCCAATGATCTGTCATCATTGAGTGCACAATAGCTTTTCCACGGCTTTGTCAAAAGCAGGTTTTGCACGACTGTTCTTTTTACTGCTTTGTTACTTTGATGCTGGTGGTGGGGCAGTGCCTTTTTGACTACCTCGTTCCAGCTACTTGGGACATCCGTGGCCCACCCAGTTCCAGATGCTGCTGCCCACAAGGACTGAATAAGTTTAGCAGCCATCACGGCCATTCCCCTGAAGGCACAGCTGAGGGTGGAGCTCGCTTGTTAATGATTGCTTTCTCCTACTTCACCCTACCTGTCTCTGGTCTTTCAGAAGAGTGAGTGAGGTAGTTCAGAAGTGGCCCAACTGACCAGTCTTTAACCATTTGGTTGGGCAACTCAATAGGTGGCTAAACAGAATTTATTGTTGTTGTTATTTATAAACAATAATAATATGTATACTAGTTCTAATGCTTGTAAGCTGCTCAGAGTCCTCTTTGACAGGATGGATGGCACATAAATTAAATAAATAAATGATGAGCAGGTCATTCCCAAGCACCTCCCTATACCTGCCCACCCAACATCAGGAAAAATGATTGGTGTTCCCCCCACCCAATCAGCAGGGTGATGCTTGGCAGGAGTCAGCTGCTTCAAGATTCTAGAAACTCAAAGCGGTCACCTAGGGTATCAAAGTATAGGAGGCTCCAACCTTGAACAGACTTCCAAAATACACAATAGGAGTATAAGAATTGATCGTCTCTCCTTGTGGCTTTAGAGCATTTTTTTTCTGGTGCTTTTTGAAAAATACCCACTAGGTTGGTGAGTGATAGTAGCCAGACCTTGCAAGTCACAAAAAAAGAAAGTACAACTGTGGGCCTGAGGGAACGGAAGATATTGCTGAAGCAAGACAAAATGTACTGAGAGATTGACTAATAGCTTATCAAAGTTATGCCCAATAAAGCAGTAACCGGAATGTCTGCTTGAGAGTTCAATATAATCATAGGGAGCACCAGAATACGACTTTGGCCACGGTGCCAAAATGGGGCCAAAATGTCTAGAACCAGCCCAGTAGGAGGAGCAACAAAACTGGGGGAAATCACCAATCTGCTCTACTTAATTTGTCTTTCAGTAAAAGAGCGAGGACAGCCTTAATTGCTAACTCCATTAGTATAGGGCTTGGTAATTGAGGAAGCACATTTGATGTCAGCATACTTTTTTGCAATGAGTGGTGGGACCATACTGTAACATAGCCAGCCATCAGACTCTTAGTATCACAATGGATAGATGTCTTGTGGTGGAGCTGCTGAATCATCATGTACAGCAGTTGAAGCAAAATATGAGAATCACAACTGTGCCCTGCAATAAACTATTCGACAATCTTCTCTAGTCTAATGAAAAGACGAACTAGGGGAGACAGAATAGCAGCGTTCCAATATTTGAGCAACTCCTACAAATATGAGGGGGTCAACCTATTTTCCAAAGCACTAATAGGCAGGACAAGGAACAATGGTTGGAAACTAACCAAGAAGAGAAGCAACCTAGAACTAAGGTGAAATTTCCTAATGGTGAGAACAATCCACCAATGGAATAGCTTGCCATCACTGGAGGCTTTCAAAAAGATACTGGACAACCATTTGTCTGAAATGGTACAGGGTCTCCTGCTCGGGCAGGAGGTTGGACTAGAAGACCTCCAAGGTCCCATCCAATTCTGTTATTCTATGCTCAGTATTCTGGATAGCGAGGCATCTTCTAGGATGTTCTCCAATTAATTTTTAGCCTTCTGTGGCTTTTGAACTTGTCCAATTCACTATGCTGTCTTTGGGGATAGATGGTTAAGTTTCTCTCACAGTGGGTTTTCCGGTAGAAAACCGATACTCTTCTTTTTCAGAGTCTAACAATATCTTAGACTAATTACATGGTTAGTAATTCTAGCATGAGTTTTTTAAATGAAATGGCAGAGATGTATGTGAGAGGGTGTTTGGGGAAATTGCATTTGGTTACTAAACAGCCCACCTGTTTGAGACTGTCAAAGCTACATTAACTGGAGCAGAAATCAAATAGCATTGACCTGCAGTAGTTATGATCTGCTTCAGAACCCAAATTCTCATAATCAATGAAAGTCTATGCTCCTTATAGGTTTAACCTTCTGGGGAAATATTGGATAAATATAGCTGCATATGTGAAGGGCTGATGGACATTGAACATGAACTAAAGGAGAATGCTGTGATCTAGTGTGATCCCCAGAGTATTTCTCTAGAGCAGTGTTTCTCAACCTTGGCCACTTGAAGATATCTGGACTTCAACTCCCAGAATTCCCCAGCCAGCATTCGCTGGCTGGGGAATTCTGGGAGTTGAAGTCCAGACATCTTCAAGTGGCCAAGGTTGAGAAACACTGCTCTAGAGTGTGATTCCCTAGAGTATTTCTAGGGAAAATACTGTCGTGTTGCCGAGCTTGGAAAACCAGAGGTTCCAGTTTATCATGCCTCAAGTGGATTGGATGAAGCACTCCAGCATGAATGGTTGCTATGTTTTATAAATTTGTTTTCTCCATATTCAGATCTTTCATTGTTCCTGAAGTTATATGGATGGATGAAATATCGTACAGTGGTTACAGTAGAAAATGGGTTTCACATATTCTGTAATTCTGGAACTTATTCCTTCCCTTTTCCCAGTAATTAATAGGATTGGAGGAGGATAACGTTCAAAGGACACAAGAATGACCAAATCATTTTATGTATAAAGAGTGGTGCAGTGGTGCAGTGGTTAGAGTGTAGTACTGCAGGCTACTTCTGCTGATGACCGGCTGCCTACAGTTTGGCAGTTAGAATCTCACTAGGCTCAAGGTTGCCTCAGCCTTCCATCCTTCCGAGGTGGGTAAAATGAGGACCCAGATTGTTGGGGGCAATAGGCTGACTCTGTAAACCACCTAAAGAGGGCTGTAAAGCACTGTGAAGTGGTATATAAGTCTAAGTGCTATTTCTATTGCTATATTTGTAAATTTCATAGGCAAGGCACCCATTTCACAATAATGGGGCATAATTTGAAGAATGCTTACCAGACTCTGTTTAATGGATTCTAGTATTAGTCTTTTTTTTAAAAGCAGAAATCCTCAAAGAATTTCCCCCTGATACTGAGTTAGCTTGAACTAGCTTGTTCTATCAATTTCAGTGGAAGGAAGTACAACATTTAGAAGGTGAAGTGGTTTTTTTCCTCATATTGCAGACTTGTTCATGGTGATGAATGGCAATGGTCTCCTGAGAAATTACATTGCTAAGACTGTTATTAATCAGCTGAGCCAAAGTCATCCCAGCAAGTCTCTGTGGTTGGATTTACACAGTGCATAAAACCATAATGTGGTTTGTTACTGTAATTTTAGTTTAGCATGCTGTGTGAACTCAGCAAACTGTTGAACAAACCATGGCTTTATATGATATATGATTTCAGTCTGTCTTTGTTAACCATTCTATTTTCCTTTAAGAAATAATCCTTATCTGAATAGAACATAAAATCTTGTTGAATGTATATTGAATTAACATACATGGGACCTGGCTGGCTTTACTCGCCCCATAGCAGTAGTTTATTCCATTTTGGCTCTGTTCCTTAATTAACTTATTCCTAAATAGTTCCAAAGTTGCAGTGGGATGATTCCAGAGTATGTGAACTAAAGTCTATAATCTTCCATATGTTTGCAGTTCAGTGCAATATCTGACTAGACTGGCTGATTTCTATGGATGCAATGTATATTCTTAATTACTCTAGTCTGTAATTCCAATGGTATGTAGTGCTGTTCCAGTGAAAAATGGTGAGACGATCTAAAATTATACCAGTTAAAAGAGGTTTTCTTTTACTCTTCTGTAAAAAAGTGTCCTCTATTTACAACAGTTCATTTAGTGACTGTTACAGAGGCTCTGAAAAATGTGAATTATGACCAGGGGTAGACTTCAAAAATTGCAGCAATGGATTTGCTGCCCCATTGCTGGGTGGGCGTGGCGATGGTGGGCATGGCCTAGTCAGCCTCCTGTACCACGGCGGGGTGGGGGTGGACATTTTTTGCCCTCCCCAGGCTCTGGAGGCTTTCCTCGAGCTTCTGGAAGGGCAAAAACTGAGCCAAAAACTGGAAGTGTCAGCCTCTGTTTCACTACTTGCTTTCGGCTGCCATTGAAATGGGGAGGGCGAGTATTTGGGAAGGGAAGTTTTAATTACAGGAGAGATTGTGTAAAGGGAGTTTTGTTCTCACACATCTACTGCGCATGTTGGAGATAGTGGTGGGAGCTGCCAAGGCCAACTGTCCTGCATACCAACCTGATGATGCTTTTTGAAGATGGAACTCACATGACACCTGAGGGATTTGCAGATTGGACTAGGGATGGGGTTACCAGGGGGAGCGGGGTGGGTCATATATTGATATCTATGATTTTGCGCGCTTTTGCCTCAGATCTTGCTTTGCTTAGCAGCTATCTTTTCATAACCAGTGAAAGTACTCTTAATTCTGTGAAATGGAGTTAAGTGGTTTCTTTCTTGGTTGCTGAGGGAGGCTGGCTTGACAGGAAGTCATATTCGCTTAACAACCAGGTTACTAACCTATCAACTGCAGTAATTCATTTAATAACCATGGCAAGAAAAGTAATAAAACGGGGCAAAACTCACTTAACAAATGTTTCATTTAACAAAATAAATTTTGGGCTCCATTGTGGTCGTAAGTCGAGGACTACCTGTAATGTGTAACTTAAGAAGCACAATTACTTTGTAATCATTCTTAAACCATATGTCACACTAGTAGCTAATGATAATTAGATTTTGTGTTCTGAGCAGAAGCATGCTTTTGGCATGAACCACACAGTACCAATATTCAGTAGATTATACAGGCAATTATGATGACGGTGTAAGAAAAGGGATGATGTTTTTGGACTTAGTCTTTACCATCCCCTAATTTTGTTTTCCTTATCCTACCTTCCTGTGATGCTTAGATATCATAGAATTAATTCGTGTTCATATTATAGGAACAAGTTTGAGATGACTGCTTATATATATGTGAATGAACCACGAGTTCATATTTTAATCAACTACACATTTAACCTGCAAGTAACTGCACGTTTCTGTGTAAAGAAATCAAGTAAATTGCATTTATACATGGTCCAAATATTAAGAGCTTGGAAACCAAAATTATGAAAACTCTATGTGGATTTTTTTAGGTACCGCAAGTTTAATATGGCTTTTGCTTTCATAATCATAAAATCTTTGTTAGTTGCCAGTTGACAAATAAAAACGGGTGTTTCTATGCCGTGAATAACAACTTGATCAATAGATGGTCAGATAAAATTGACAAATAGAATTAGAAGAGCACCTGTAAACTGCACTGCTTGCCAATTGTAAGCATAATTTCTAACATGCGTTTGTTGATATTCTCTGTAATTTCTCTCCACCTTCAGTGGTGCTATCCCAGATAACTGAGTGGCTCTTATGTTTTTGAATTATGCAGGTTCAACATATGGGAAGTTAAATCTGCTGATTGAACTCTGTGACATGTGGGTAGGAAATAGGTTAGTGAGGCTCTAAAATCAAGACTGTTTATAAAATATAATTAATACAATTAGCAAAGTCTGTTTTCATAGCTATGAATGGTCATGGTTTTCCATTGCATTCTTGCAGGATGGCTTTGTTTCCCCCAATTTCCAGTCTTAATCAGCAGCCCTGGAATTCCAGATGGCCTCCGTCCAAATACTTGTCACCGTTCAGCTTGTCACAGCTCTAAATCTAGGTTCTTCTGATTCCCCACACCTTATTCTGGAATTAGTTTACTTGGTGGGTGGATTCTCAAACATGACTTAATTACAGTAGTAAATTACCGTATTTATTGGCGTATAACACGCACCGGCGTATAACACGCATCCCCCATTTTAACACAAAAATTTGAGTAAAAATTTTTTTCATTAAAAATAAATGACTTGGAAGCTTGGAACTTAATGTTGGATTAAAATTTATAACATTAGAACATGAATTACTTCCCCACCCTCTTCTGTCACATCATTTTCCCCCCTCTGATCCCCCTGTACCACCTAATCCCCCCCCCAGATCCACCTGTACAACCTAATCCCCCTGTACCACATAGTCCTGATACCACCTGTACCATATAACCCCACCCCCCATATCACATACTCTTTCCCCCTGCGCCACATAACAAGCCCCCCCCACATAAACCCCTATTTCTATATGTTTTTGTTTTCACCACAGTACCTGGCCTGTGTCGCTAGCAGACTCAGGTTACTCTTTAATTGCGCTGACGAGTAACGTCCTCAGCGTAACGTCAGGGACGTCACTCGTCAGAAGTCCGGTGGCCTCGGAGGGTCCTGAGGAGCAGCCTTTAAAACAGCAGCGCGGGCGGCTGCGGACTCACAGCTGATTGGGAGAATGCCGGCGCGTACACTTGGGACCAGAGAGCAGGCGGGCGGGAAGGTAAGCACCCGCAATGATGGAGAAAAAATACAGGCAGCGGGCGGCTCTCTGGCCGCTGCGAGCCGCTGCTGCTAGGATGGGGTTAAATCAGGCAGCGGGCGGCTCTCCAGCCGCCGCTTGTTCAATGATGGGGTTAAAGCGAACAGCAGGTGGCTGGAGAGCTGCCGCCACTGCTGCAAGGTAGGGGTTATATCAGGCAGGGTAGCTGGAGAGCCGCCGACGCTGCCATGAAATGGATGCTGCACTTCTATGAGTATCATGGGCGCCGGTGAATCAGCTGGAGCAGGCAGTTTGGGACCCGGCGTATAACACGCAGTATCGGCGTATAACACGCAGGCAGGGTTTAAGCTTGCAATTTTAGTTTTAAAACTGCGTGTTATACGCCGATAAATACGGTACTTCATTGCAGGCAAGAAAGAGACCAACTGCAACAGAAAATTTGCCTGTTGCAGTTTATAAAAACCCAATCTTTTATATATGTCAATACTACAGGGTTTATATTCTAGGCTTTTTTTAAAAAAGTTAATGGACGTGTGACATTCTCATCAAGGTCACAGAAAGGGGACTGGGTGACAGACTTCTTCACTGTTGCCTGGGAAATACTGGTCTTTTGTGGCTAACTTCATTTCTATTAGTGCTTGGGTAATCAGGGCTGATCAGACTGGGTTTCTGAGATTAACCAAGCCCAGTTAGATGTAACCATCTGCCGAAACAGATAGACGTGATTTTACACACCCTACTCATTATGTTATGCACATGGAGATGCAATTAAAGGCTGCAAACTTTTAGAAGAAGAAAAAAAGCACAGAACAAAACAATTTGATTGTTCCTGTTTCTGTTTCTATTACTTTTGATCTGTAGTAAAATCACAAGGTGAGATTTTTCATGACATAGACCTAAATGCTATGAAACCTTTGTTGAACGGATGATTATAGAAGGCTTGATCAAAAGCTGGAAATTCTGCTCACAGGTCAGAATTTGAGAGCTGTATGATCATGTATAGTCATGGGGACTTATAGCAGAAGAGGTAGTCCTTGAAGTATGACCTTAACTGAGCCCCAAATTTCTGTTGCTAAGCGGGACAATTGTTAAGTGAGTTTTGTCCCATTTTTCGACTGTTCTTTCCAAAGTTATTAAGTGAATCACTGCAGTTGTTAAGTTAGGAACACAGATGTTAAATGAATCTGGCTTCCCCATTGACTTTGCTTGTCAGACGGTCGCAAAAGGGGATCACAGGAACTCAGGGCACTGCAACTGTCATAAACATGAGTCAGTTGCCAAGTAGCTGAATTTTGATCATGCCTCCATGGGGATACTGCAATGGTTGTACTGTAAGTGTGAAAAATGGTTCACGAGTCACCTTTTTTCAATGCTGTTGTAACTTTGAACAGTCCCTAAACAAACTATTGTAAGCCAAGGACTACCTGTAATAGACATAGCTTAGATTTATAGGAAAAAGTGAAACATTGACATCCTACCATTGGTGCTATTGCAAAATATAGAAGACGTAACAATTGTGAGGCTAGGAATTTCCTATGAATCTCCAGTTCTGGATAGGGTACTTCCTCTACACCAGTGATGGCTAAACTTTTTGTCCTCGCGTGTCAAAAGCGTGTGCGTGACAGCGTGCACACATGTGCCCAAACCTATAATACAATGCACGCTCTTCCTGCCCCACATGCATGCGTACGTAACCCCCCCACGTTCTCCGTGCATGCACGCATGACCCCCCCCCCCATGCCCCAGGGAAACCTGCTAACCACAGGGACCAAAAATGGGGTGTGGAGGGGCATCCCTCCCGCTTCCCCTGCGCATGTGTGCGCAACCCCCTGGGCCCCCTGCACATGCACACGTGTCTCCCACATATGCCCACGCCCCCCACATTTGCAGCAGAGATTCGAAAACCAGCTGACCGGCGGGAGGTACGCATGCATGCATAGTGGAGCTGAGCTGGGGTGACATCTCACGTGCCTGCAAAGAGGGCTTCATGACCACCTGTGGCATGCATGCCATACGTTCTCCATCATGGCTCTACAACTTTCCATTCCTTTCTATCCATCTTTTCTCATTTCAGAAAGAGGAGAAAAAAGTCATTTTATTAAATGTTACCATTAAACAATAAGGAGCCCCCAATTGCCTACTTATTGGATACCACTCAGCAATGTATTGTAAGATCTAGATTTACTTTTTCTTCAGAAACAACCAATAAAAAACATAGTGGGAAATTGAATGCTCATCTCTCCTGTGATTTACTGGTCTGCTTGAGCTATGAGCAGTGGTACAAATCACATTGATGGTGAGAACTTAAATCCCTTTCTCACTAGTTGGTTTTCTTTGCTTCAACATCAGCTATAATGTGATAACCTTCTGAGCCAAACATGAGGAAAGAGGGATGGGGTGTTGCAAAGCAAGATTTGATTTTCTGCTTGATTGCAAAACTAATAAAGACTATCAGAGGGAAAACATTTCAGATTTTAAATGTATTTCTGAAAGAGCACAGGAGCAACAATGTTTGAAAAGGTGCTTTTTTTTTGGTCTAAATGAATCTTTTAAAGCCATGGATTCCAATTCAGTAGCCTTAAGGAAGAATGTAAAATTAGTGCATCTGGAGCAAAACAACTCGCTTTCCTTCCATATGTGAACAGCAGATAATTTCAGAAAGACATATTGAAGGCCACACTTTATCTCCCTGCACTGTTTAAATTTAAACCATAGGCAGGTCTAGTCACTCTGAATTGTTTGATGGCAATGCCTAATACTCTTGCATCATGGCAGGAAGATTTCCACATGGAATGGTAGAGAATGTGATTAGCAGGATGTTCCTGCAAAATTCTGATTCACTGAATTCTCCAGGCTTGAGCCAATTCTTCAGAACAATATTTATGTAAGCTGGTTTTCCCAATTATTCGTACATAAAAGCTGAAACTCACTGGAATATATTTCAGTGCTACAGAATTAAGTTCCAAGGCTTGCAAACTTTGTGCAAATGGAGATGCAAAAACATAGTTAACCTATCTTGCATTCAGCGGGTAGGGGAATGTCATTTTCCCAACTCCATTTGCCAAATATTGCAAATATTACTTCCTGCATGTATTCCTATTGAAATCAGTGGGGATCACAAGGCCAACTGCAGCTTGCAGAACAAAGCTTGACTTAATGGGCTGCATGTCCTCTATTTCTTAGCTAGGATTATTTGGTAATTTGGGAATAATATTGTTTGTTTATTCACATACATTGAGAATTTTATTTCACCTGCCATTTATTTTTGAATGTATTGCTTCATAGAGTTTCAGGAATGATTTTTAAATAGCCTTTAGGTTGAGTCAGTCCAGTGATGAAATTCAGTTTTTTTTACTATCGGTTGTGTGGGTGTGGCTTGGTGGGCGTGGCAGGGGAAGGATATTGCAAAATCTCCATTCCTACCCCACTCTGGATTACTGTAACACGCTCTACATGGGGCTGCCCTTGAAGAGTGTTCGAAGACTCCAGTTGGTCCAGAATGCAGCCGCGCGAACAATATTGGGTGTACCTAGATACACCCATGTGGCACCCATCCTCTGCGAACTGCACTGACTCCCCATTGGTCTCCGGATGCGCTTCAAGGTGCTAGTCATTACTTTTAAAGCCCTATATGGTTTAGGACCTGGCTACCTGAGAGACCGCCTCCTGCCACTTACCTCCCAACGGCCAACAAGATCGCACAGGTTGGGCCTCCTCTGGGTGCCATCGACCGGACAATGCCAGCTGGTGACTCCCCGGGGAAGGGCCTTCTCTGTAGCTGCGCCGGCCCTGTGGAACGATCTACCTGTTGAGATCTGGACCCTTACCACTCTCCCGGCCTTCCGTAAAGCCATCAAGACCTGGCTGTTCCGGCAGGCCTGGGGCTGTTGATTAATATCCAGCCCCACTTAGACGGAATGCATGATGTGGAATTTTAATAATTGTATCTTTTTAGTCTTAATTTTTAATATGTTTCTTTTTACCTTGCCTGTAAGCCGCCCAGAGTCCCAAGGGAGTGGGCAGCATACAAATCTTATTAAACGTAAATGTAAACGTAAAACTCTGGGGCCAGCCAGAGGTGGTATTACTGATTCTTTGAACTACTCAAAATTTCCGCTACTGGTTCTCCAGAACCTGTCAGAATCTGCTGAATTTAACTCCTGGATCAGCCTATTATAGTCCTTTATTCCTTTGCTCTGCTTTACAAAAACAAATCTTTTTTAGATCAGAGAGAGTGGCAGCTACTTTTACAGCTACATTAAGTTCATTCAATTTGACCTTAGACTTCAGAGGTAGTATTCAGCAGGTTCTGACCAGTTCTGGAGAACCGGTAGCAGAAATTTTGAGTAGTTTGGAGAACAGGTAAATGCCACCTCTGACTGGCCCTGCCCTCATCTATTCTCTGCCTCCCAAGTCCCAGCTGATCGGGAGGGAATGGGGATTTGCAATATCCTTCCCCTGCCACACCCACCAAGCCACGCCATGAAGCCATGCTATGCCCACCAAGCCACGCCACAGAACAGGCAGTAAAAACTTTTTGAAACCCACCACTGTTAGACTTATACATTAGCTGAAGAATTCTTCTGTAAGCGGTTATATTTTTGGGAGGAGGGGTTTTTTGCTCAAAGCAATCAGTAATGAATATATATACAGTATATATCTGTGTTTCTAGACTGCTGATAGATTTCACTGTCCTGCCATACAGCAACGGTATTTCTAAACTAATTTGTTTCCAAAGAGTAGGATAGAAAAAGGCACAGTGCTCCAGGGGAAAATAAAAGGCAGAAAAAGTGAAAAACTCCTGGAAGCGATTGATGATGTTGTATAGGACATCTGGAGGAATAGATATAAGAGAGAAGTATACCAGCTAAGATGTTGATGTGAAAACAAAATAGAAACTTTCTTATTGATCTCATCTAATCAATTAGAAAGTAGCACTGACTGGAGACAATGTGCAAGCAGCCAAATCTATAAATATTTCTAATGCAATGTTTTTATAAGCTAACTAGGTCTGGCCAGCTAATTTTGAAAGATAGTAGTAGAAGGTCATTGCTTTCATGAGGATGAAAGAAAGATTCCCTCATGTCTGTATGAGGATGAAAAAGTGTCACTTTCTAACAGCATGTCTAAATTGGCCCTTTCTGCCAAGGGATGGGATTGTTTGTCTTAGTGTCTTTCTTTCTTTTTCCTCCATCGCTTGGTTCTGGTTTTTCAAAGCAAGCTAACTCAGAACAAGATGTGGGTATGGGTTGAATCAGTGGGGCCCAAGCTTTGTCAATGTAAAACAACTCTTAGTTTGCTTTCTCTCCTTAAGGTAAAATAATCTTCTTAACATCTTGCTTCCCAAAGTTGTGTAATTCACCTCTTGTAAGAACTAAAATTGTTGTTTCTATATTATTTGCCCAGGCATAGCAGTGGGGTTAACTTGTTCTATTCACATTTCCTTATGAGAGAAGCAATGGTGGGATCCTGCCATTTTAACAACCAGTTCGGTGATTGCGTGTTTCCCCCACGTGAGCAGTTTTACAAAAACTTAATCTTCCACATTACTTCTTGGAGAGTAACACAGCTGAGATGCGGCAATCTGCTCTGCTGCCCTAATCAGCTGAGAGGATATAGGTAAATAAAGCACAAGGCCAGGTGGGCGGGCCAACCTGATCATCAGAGCAAACTGGTTCGCTCTCAGCTGATCGTCAGAGCTACCGGTTTCCCTGAACCAGTCTGAGCCGGCTGAATCCCAGCCCTGGAGAGAAGCCTAGAAACCAAATAGCATATACTTTGGTTAATGCTATCAATGGACATAAAAATAATAGCCATTACAAATCTGTTCATTAAGCAACCAACTACCAAAACTACAGATCCACAGAGGTCACTTCTTTATTAAACCAATTGAACTTTAATTGCTGTTTTGAATTTACCAGAAGTCTCAATTTAGCTTTAATGCCAACTATATCTTTAAAATAGTCTTCTTTCTCCAATTTGTATTGGAAATAAATTAGTATGTTCCAAAAGTTTGGGAAATTTGCAAACATGTTGTTATTATAAAACTTCAGTTGGCTTAATAAAATCATCCAAGTAGTTCTGTAATCCTTATTTGAAATAGTTACCTAATCCAACCATTACTGGGCTGGAAAGAACCAATTCCTAAGGATCACAGACTGACTCATACTGGTTGTTTTCTTCAAGCATTCCAGAATCCAGGCTAAATAGCATTAATCTGTTGCTAGATTTCCTAGCACACTGTGTTGTCTACAGGGGAGAAAGCTGGGAAAGAGCAGGTACTGGAGTCAGTAGTCAGAAATTAAGTGCATTCCTGAATATTAGCTTGGGGAATTTTATCCCTACCATCAGCATTATGTGGATAGCAGATGGAACAAGAAGCCATGAGGGAACCACAGATGGTATCTGTGAGTACATCAGTGGCCATAGACTATATGCCGATATCCTCAGAGTTAGGCTAAATAGCAGGAGTGGAAAAATCTTTTTTTTTCTGGGACTATAACATAGGGCTGAATAAAACTGAGAAGGACCAGGCCTTTCTGTTTTTCCCTAACAAAAGAAGGGCAAAATTTAAAAATAAATCAAAAGATGCACTTATCCAAATTGAGGGCAACAGTTTGCCATTCCAGGCATAATGTCCTAGCTGCCATCATGTTGTGATACAGGCTACCAGTTTCCTTGTCTCAAGAGACCCATAGCAAAGCCAGATCAAGTTTCTACGTGCCTGCTGCCTGTTCCTTTCCTCATTTAAATTTTAAGGCAAGAAAAACGGCACCTACTTCAGTGAAAGAAATATGGAATCATTGACTTAGAAGGGTTCTTAAAAAGTTGCATTTCCAACTCCTCCACAAAGCAGCATCCATTACAGCAGTGGATCTCAACTTTCCTAATGCCACGACCCTTTAATACAGTTGCTCATGTTGTGGTGACCCCCAACCATAAACTTATTTTATGTTTTCTGTATTTTTTTCAAAAATATGTGTTTTCCGATGGTCTTAAGTGACCCCTGTGAAAGGGTCGTTTGACCCACAGGTTGAGAACCACTGCATTAGAGCAATGTTTCTCAGCCTTAGCAATTTTAAGATGCATGGACTTCAACTCCCAGAATTCCCCAGCCAGCCATGTGCGTTCATAGTAGTTTGCTTTTTTCCCTTGAAAAGGCATTCTTGTAAACTGGATTGAACGGAACTAATTCTAATTCTCAAGAATTGTTGTATCATACCATCTCAATAAGGAATGTTTGGGGGAGGGGAAGAAATTTAATTAGTACAAAACAGGTGGCTTTAATAATACGTAATCCTTGACAAAGGAACATCCAGGCTGAATTTTTTAAGTTAATGACACGTTGAACAGAATCTATGATTTTTCTCACAATGAGGACATTTTTCAAAGTGAGACAATAGGAGCTGATAGATTCCTATCACGATGACCTGCTTTTTAAGTTCTTATTATTTCACACAGGGC
The DNA here is from genome assembly GCF_009769535.1 of Thamnophis elegans. Taxonomy (NCBI): domain Eukaryota; kingdom Metazoa; phylum Chordata; class Lepidosauria; order Squamata; family Natricidae; genus Thamnophis; species Thamnophis elegans. The sequence continues at coordinate 114,724,271 of NC_045541.1, read as the reverse complement.
AATACACAAAATGATTATTTATTCCTTCTGTATTTCTACAGTATTTCTTTTTGTGAACCTCTGACGACAATAGTAATATAGAGCCTTTTGTGAGTATGATTCTTTCCTGCAGGGCTGTTGCTTTCAGCGTTCATACAAATGGCATCACCTCGATGTCAGTACAAAGACCATCATAGGGATATAAAGGTGGGACTACATATCCCGTTTGCTGCCTCTAGAGATCTTTCAGAGTGTCTGGATCCTTTTTTAAAAAAATAGGGCTACTTGAAGAGAAGATTGGATACAGTAAGCCTTGTAAAGGCTTAAGGGAGCTATTTCATCCCTTAACAACCTCTGATCCCTCCAAAAGGCTTATGACCCCGCCTACTTTTGGCATGCAGCTTTCTACCTGCTGTGTGAAGTCTGGAGCAGCCTTGAAATCAACGACAATGATGCATCTCTGATTTAGAGACTGCCTACCTTTTAACCAACATCTGTTTTTGGCAGCAATTTAATGTACTGAGAAGATTTGTGTTCACATAACAGTTGGTCCTTGCTTAGCAACTACAGTTAGGCTTGGAAACACCATCAATAGTGATGCAGTCAAATCATGTGAGTGTGGCAGGCTTGCGCCCTACTTCCTCTTCAGTTGTTAAACAAATCACGGTGGTCATTAAGCAAAACACCACATGACCACAACTTCATGATTTTACTTTGCCTTTTCTGTTCACTCTGCTTGTTGCAAACCAGTTGCAAAGTTGCAATCATATGACCACAGGATGGTGTGACAGTCATAAATGCGTGTTGGTTTGCAAAGTGTTTGAATGGCAGTTCTCTGGCCATGGGATGCTACAACAGTCGTAAATGTGAAGATTGGCTATAAAACTGCTTTTAAACACCGTTGCAACTTCAAAGGATTCCTAAACAAGGTAGTCGGTAGGCAAGGTCTACCTGTATTCTAAAGCTTTACCTGCTGAATCTTGCACATAAAAGAGCTTTAAAGAGGAAAAAACTAAGAGTTTGTACAGTGGGGTTCCCCCCCTCCTTAGCTAGGCAATGCAACTCTCTTAAGAAACAAATACTGCAGTAGAATAATGCAATTAGGACAATTAAGCTTTCACAAGAGGGAAAACTACTTTTGCATTCTGGTGTCAGCAATCAGTCAGATTTAAAACCTATGTGGCTAGAGAGTAAATGATTTTATTTTAGTCACATCACCAGTATTCGGATATGCCAATGAACTGTGCAAGGACTCTTTTACAATGCTTCCCTGCAGGCTTAAATGGTTTTATTACCCCTCTTGTGCTATTTATGTTACTACGAGAAACTCAGGAAAATGTGAAAAGTACCCCTTGCCTCACCTTTTAAAACCTTTAAAGCAACAATAACAAAGCCATCTCTCTGAAGTTCCTAGTTTGAGGGAACAAATGGAAAAGAAAAGGGTAAAATTACTTAAGCAATGTATTTTAGCTGATTTGGCCCTTATCATGTAAAAGTAATAGAGACCACTCAGAACAATTTGATAACTCAAGTCTATCATTTATCATATGCTTTCTCTAAACTAGCAAACATAAATCTTTTCACATCTATACATTTCTCTGTGAGCTACTACATCTATACATTTCTCTGTGAGCTACTGAAGAGTAGCTAATTTACATACCGTTGCCTGGTGTAAAGCTACAAAGTGCTTTTCAAACTTTGCTCATTTTTATTTCTTGCGTCCTTTAAATCACAATTCAGCAAAACATTTTCCTAGGCATTCTCAAAAATGAATCCTCCTGTAATTCGGTAATCAAAATGGCTTTTGTTACATTTTCCTTGGTGTACGCAGGGGTGTCCAAACTTGGGAACGTTAAGACTTGTGGACTTCAACTCCCAGAATTCCCCAGCCAGCCATGCTGTGTCATGTCATGCTGGCTGGGGAATTCTGGGAGTTGAAGTCCACAAGTCTTAAAGTTCCCAAGTTTGGACATCCCTGGTGTACAGGAACAAAATGTGCTATTCTCTGTGTGTGTTTATAGTTCATATCGCACATAACTGTCAAAAACATACTTTAACATTTATCCTGTTACGCTATATAGATCCATAGCTTAACCATTTCAATGACTTCCTTTTATTATTATTTTTCTTGGACACTTGATATACATCATATGTTTCAATTCAACTCTTCAACCATTATTGTTCCCATACAATGCTTGAAATACTCCTTTCTGTTGGGAAATTAATTTATTTCCTGATACTTTTTCAAACTGGACCTGTGCCATTTTTCTGCAGTCTTGTTACTTCCCTTTATTTTATTTTATTCCATCTCTGTTTTGTCCTGATAGCCACGATTTCCCATTTAAAAGTCTCTCTATCCCACATTCAGAACATCTTAGAACCTTTGTATCCTTCATGAATTATTTTAATTAATTCAGCTTTGCTTTTTCATTAATTCTTTTGCCATGTACTTGCATAAATAAATATGCTTAATTGATGCATTTGAAATGAGCAAATTTCTTTCTAAGTAAAAACTGATAGTTATCATTTGGGGTCTCAGAAGAACCCAATTATTTTTGGGGAGTTACTTCCTTTTTTAAAATGTTCATCCATCCATTCATGTCACAATATTTTTCTCTCCCTGGACCACATTCTTTCAGGATATTATTTCTCCCCCCCCAAAAAACTCATTTCTGATTCTTTCATCATCATCATTCACTGAAATGTAAGTTGCAGCTATCACTATCTTTTAAACTTTTTTACAGATTTATCATATCTAGGGGACCCTAGGAATCTTTCCCCTTTCCCCTTCCCTTCCCTGTTATAATATTCTATATTCTATGGTCATTTCCTCTATTACCCATCATTATTTTATTTGTCTTAGCATGGATCAATTGTACAAATTGCTTTTTAAAGATTTTTTTTCTCCAGAGAAAAGAGGTAATAATAGCACTCAGTAGGTTTGGGAAGAAATTCTTAGAACTAATCACATTTCAAGAGCTGACAGCTCTTTGACTCGCCATTTAAAATAAGAGTTAGGATTAGAGATAAACTTTTACCTCTGTAATGTACAAGACTTCTCTATAGTGTATCAAGGTGCAGAACTTTCGTTCATATAGAACAGGGGTTAAACTCAATTTCATTGTGGGCTGCATCAGGGTTGTGTTTGACCTCAGGAGGCTGGGGTGGGCATGGCCAGGTCAACATCACTCATGTTAGGGGTGTCTGTGGTAGCCCGATCACTCTGCCAGAGAAAATGGACTCCCAAGCTCTGTTTGTGGCTGCGATGGCTTCCTGCAACCCTCTGCCAGCAAAAATGGAGCTCTGTTTTTGTTGGCAGAGGCACCAAGGGCCATTCCTTTGCTGTTTCCAGCGTGGCCCTGTGGGCCAGATCTAAGCACCTTTGGGCCAGATCCAGCCCGCGGGCCTTGAGTTTGACACCCTTGATATAGAATATATTTCTATAAACATCTCAATAGTAGACTTTGCCGTGACCTGGAAGCTAAGGAAGCCCAGATCTGGTTAGGTTTTGTATGGGAGACCAGCTGGGAATCCCAGAGCAATTGGCTAGACTGGAATATAATAAGTAAAATAAAAAGCAGTGGCAAGCCAGTTCTGCAAAGTTGCTGTGTAATTTTATTGGCCATATATTCCCCACATCTAGCTTGATTTCAGAGAACCTTGATTACATATGTTTGCTATAAGCCATGGTCCAAATTCCCTTTTGACCAAAGCCAGGAATACTTCATTACTAGTCTTTGTGAAATATAATAAAAATAAATTTCAACATACCTTTTAACAGAGGTGTTTTATCTAGATCAGTGTTTCTCAACCTTGGTGACTTTAAGTCCTGTGGACTTCAACTCCCAGAATTCCCCAGCCAGCGAGACCTGGCTGGGGGATTCTGGGAGTTGAAGTCCACAGGACTTAAAGTTGCCAAGGTTGAGAAACACTGATCTAGATGGTATCTTATGCCTTGATGTTTGTTTATTGTCTATCTTTATTTATCTTTGAGCACATGCATTTTGATGATTACAAGGGTTATCTCTTGTTAAGAATGAACATTTCTGACATAATCACAGACTTCTGATATATATTATAATATTGACCATCAGTCACGGTCAACTGGTTTTAGAAATGGTTTCCTGCTTCTCTCTTTAGACTATTCTTTTGTTAGAAGTCTGGGCTAATTCGTTTGTCCATTGAATAATCTAGAAGACACTTCTCTTGATACATATTTATATTAGTATTTGCAAGAAGAACACCTTTTGCCTCTTTGCATGGCATCTTTAATTGAGTTTTGCTTTTGTGCAGGCTGGGTATGACTCTGAAGAGACAGCCCGTTTTTCTCTCCTGAACATTTACTTTCTGCTTTTGTTTTCCTTGCAACCTTATCCATTGAAAGCACTTTTGGGCTCTTCTGTCTCACAGTCTGTCTTCAAGGTTAGCCATTGCTAAGCAACCAGCACACAAAATTCAAGGCTGGTCAGCCAAGTGCAATGCATTTCCCAGGTTATCTCTCCGATATGAAGTTAAGGGTGACTGGAGTTGGGAGGAAGGGAAGCAGTCCTGGGCAAAGGAGGAGGGCGGAGAGGAGAAGCACATATCGCTATGACTTTGAACAAGGTTCTGGTGAGAGAAAGGATTTCAATTCCACCAGAATGGTTCTTTTCCTTGAGAATGGAATAGTGTGCCTGAGATCTTGCCCCATTGTATTAATTCCACCCCTGCTAAACTTTCCCAGTGGTCCAGCAATCACACATGATTCTTCTGGAAAAGAAGGAGCTGCTATAGGGTTTGGGGTGCAGCTCTCCCAGCAGACTTTCACAGTCAAAACCCTCTTGTCAATCAAGAGGTGCCACGACTGAGATATCATCTTCATTATGTGTGTATATAGTTAAACGAGTGAGGTTCTACACATGTTATTTGCATGGATTACTTGCCACTTAAAATTTATTTGAAATAAATTGAATTGAATTGAATTTATTATATTTCTATGCCGCCCTTTTCCCCAAAGGGGACTCAGGGCGGCTCACAACCCAAGTCGGGGGTGGGGTGGGGTGGGTGGGTTTACAAATAAGGAAAAAAAGAACACGAACAAAACAATACCACAATTTAAAACACTCAACAACCATACCATTCGAGGGGAGACAAAAGCTCATTAGCCCCAGGCCTGTCGGAACAGCCAGGTTTTAAGGGCTTTGCGGAAGGCCTGGAGGGTGGTGAGGGTTCGAATCTCCACGGGGAGCTTGTTCCAGGGTACCACCACCATCATTATCATTATCATCATCAGCACCATATTTTTGGTTTTCAGATAGCTTAGTGTTTAAATGTGTAGGTGAACAATGCAATTATAACATCCTGTTCATTAGACCTATGTACAGTGTGAAAACAGAACTGTTGACATTCATAATAACTGGCTTTCATGCACATAGTTCTAGGCACAGAGGTCTGAGATCAGGAGATACAGCGTTAGTGACTGTGCCCGCATTTCCTAGTCCACATTTTCCAATTCACAGTGGTTACTCAAATAAATGGGTTTTATTCTGTTAGTCAATCTAGTTCTTGAGCCAGAGTCTAACCAAGCTCTAATGAGGCAACTTGCCAGATCAAACTTTCAAAAGCAAATAGCATGGGGGTGTTCAGATGTGCCAGAGAAACCTATCCCAACTGGGTGTGGTTCTGATCTATTGAGACTCAAAACCATATCCATAGTTGGAGACTACCAAATTGGGAAGGGTTATATCCAATCACCGCTGTTTGCTGTTTGATTTGGCAAGTTGTTTTAGTAGATGGAGAATCATTCTTTCGATGTAACAGGCAAAGTCTTCAAATGTCTCCTGGTGATTTTATACTGGACACAGTAGTGGGTTGCAATTTATTTTACTACCAGTTTGCTCATGTGCGTGCAGGCACTCGCACTATTGCATGACGCATTTGCACATGTGCATACGCATGCAGGGTGAACCGGCAGCAGCCCACCACTGACTGGACACATCCATGTCATTTTCTTGGCAGCAATATGGAAGTGGCTTACCCTTGCCTTCTTCTGGGTATTTTGTTGTTGCTGCTGTTGTTGATGGTTTTACTTCCCCAAAGAGCTAATTTTGCCAAGTACTGATTGTCAAGGTGCGGTAGAGGAGAACAGAGCTGCTGCTGTGATTCCTTCTTTTAGAGAGCAACTAAACTCCATGCTGATGTTAGAAGAGTAACAGAGATTGGTAGGGTTTGGATATGGATCACAATGAGAGACCTTATCTTTCAGCCATGCAGATCTTCTAAACAGTGTCTAGTTTCCGTACAGTCTGTTTATGTGGGATAAGAAAACTTTTTCCCCCCCCTCAGGGGAAATTGCTCATGGAGTTTTTATCTGCGTAGAGATCATACACACCAACTAGCAAATGCACGAAGGTGAAGGGCGAGGCTTGCTGCCAAGTATATTTCTCCCTTCCCCCTATGTACACATGTATTCTACTTGCTTTAAATGTTTGCGTTGGACTCATAAGTCCATTGCTTCTGGATCAATCATTCTCTCGAATACAGAAACCCTGAGGACAAGAAATTTCTGCTACGTTTATTGGACTGCGATGTTGTCAGTTAAAATGGTCATGATTTTATTGATTCTTCTATAGAATGCTAGTTAGGGTGGAGCCATAGCTTAGAGGTAATGCTCAGGATCTAAAAAAAAACCCAATAGACCACAAGTTTAGTCTTGGCATTACATACCAAAGCAAAAACCAAAGAACAAGAAACATTTATTTTACTCTTTGCTCACTCTATCTACAAATCCATTTCTCCTCTTTTTTCTGTTCTGAAATACAATAAAGTTAGGTGACTATTTTTTTTACTTATAATATATTCTATATAAAATGTGTACTATATTTATATAATATAAATCTTATATGTGATGTAATATTTATTGGTAATCTGGATGATACCAATGTCATTCAGTACAGGCCTTATCCTTTTGTTTCTCTTTTGTTTTCCATTTTCCTCCTGATTTAGAAAAATGAATCTTGGCTCTTAGAAGATATATCTTCTCTGGTGGGCACATTTGATGGGTTCACTCACTTGGACTTTCCTCAGAGCTCCTCACTTGAGATTTCAGAGGACAGATGATATCTGACTATTGTCAGAAGACATATGAGATTTATTTATTATGGATAGATAGGAAGGATTTCTTTCTATGATGAGAGAGTAACTATGTGTTGTTCTCCCTCATACCTGCCACCCAAGTCCTGAGACATATGCATACTTAAATGAAATAGGGAAGGACCTGTGGGTTGACTGCAAGAAAGTCTGTGATTCAACTACTGCAATTGTTGGAAGAAATGTCCTTCTGGGTTCAGTTCCAAGTGGGGGAAAAACACTGGAAACATGGAGGCTGCTTAGAAAGACGGTTTTAATGGTGGATAGGACCGCATGGCTTGAGGTCCTGAGGAAAAAGGTGATCACATGCTTCCAGGTGTTGGGTAAAGAAGAAGAAATGTCGAAGGAGGGGCTTGCAGGGCTTTTTATTATCGGTTCGGCCCCACCTAACTGCCTCCTGCTCCTGTGCAAGAAATGTATTCTGATTGGTTGTCAGACTCACATGGGGCCATTCAGGGGCAACTCTCTAGGCTGAGTCCAGGTTTGGTTGAATTCTTAGATGCCATGTGGTCAGTGGGTAAAGGGCCAATATTATCATGCCTTAATCCCATCTCCCTGGATCTGAAGGGGAGAACTCTTTATTATGTAAAGTGGACTAGCTCAGGCTTTAATGGCTCATTGACAAAAGGCGGGGCAGGAAGCTGCAGGGAGAGTTACTTTGTCTTTTTGAAACATGTGTCTTCCTTTTCACATCCAGAGAAACATAATATTCTGCCTTTTCAATATTTCCTAGGATATTTCATTTTTCTGGGAGAGGGCTGAGTGATATCGTCCTACACAATCAATGATTGGCTGGCATAGTCAGCAAACATTTTAGCATTACCTGTCCACAGAAAGGGACAGAACATGAAGACATGGACAGCCCAGTTACTTGGACAAGGCAAGGTCTCTTCCTTCCCCCAGACTTGGATAAATCTGATCCCGATAACATGTTTTTGTGTGTGTGTGTGTGTGTCTGTGTGTCTGTGTGTGTGTGTGAACATTCCTTTATTTTTTAAAAATACATTACTTCATTTTCCTTATTTCTTTAAATTTTCTTCTTCGAAAAACTTCAGCATTTGCCCTCAGGAGGCAGAAATTTTGGGAATTGGCTGCTATATTCTGGATTTCCTCCACATACCATTCTGAGTAGGGTTATGTATTATAAATTGAGGCATGCTATATTCTATTATGTGAGAAGAGCAACCATATGTTGGGCATTGGCATGCCTTGGGAGACTGCTTTTCAGTGAGGTGTAGTCTGTGCAGGTAGTCCTTGACTTAGAGCAGTTTGTTTAGTGACCATTCAAAGTTACAACGGAACTGAAAAAAGTGACTTATGATCATTTTTTACCCATACAACCATTGCAGCATCCCCATGTTCACATGATCAAAATTCAGACGCTTGGCAACTGACACCAATTTATGATGGTTGCAGTATCCTGCGCTCAAGTCTATGGGGAAGCCAGATTCACTTAACAACTGTGTTAGTAATTTAAGTGCAACAATTCACTTAACAACTGTGGCAAAAAGTTTGTAAAATGGAGCAAAACTCACTTAACAAATGTCTCACTTAGCAACCTAAATTTTGGGTTCAATGGTGGTTGTAAGTTGAGGACTACCTATATAATATAGAAGAAGAAGAAGGATAAGAGGAAGAAGAGGAGGAATAAGAAGAAATAGTAGTAATAGTAGTAATAGTAGTAGTAGTAGTTTGCTTTCAATTAGTACCACTCTATAACATAATTGCATTAATTTTCTACATTTGATGTAGAATCAAACATTTGATCAAACATTTGATTTTATGGGAGAAAATAAAAGAGTCTAAATTTATAGAAGCGTGTATAGAATTTAACCATATACAGTACTGAATTGGGGTGATTTGAGTACGAATTAAATCTAGTTGTGGAAAGAAGCCCAAATTGATTTATTCCCCCCCCCCCCAATTCTTTGTTAAGTGATGGGAGAATTTGAAGGAACAGAAAATCTGTTCACGCATAATGGGATGACATAATAAAGTTGGCTCTGGCCTTATGCTGTGTATCTCTGGGTTCAGTGTTTGCTGTTTGTGGTGTGCCCACTTGTAGTATGGAGCAAACTCTGTGTGGGTTGAATGAGTCCTTTTGCATTTGGCCAAAATAAAACATTGTCTATGTTTTGACACTCCCATTATTCAGTCTTCCCTACAAGAGATTTGGATGAAAGAGAAAGGTCAGGAAAGCAGCACTTATTTATGTTCCCTCTCCAAGAAAGCCATATTAGCCACAGACCTCGGAAAAATAAAGCAGGGTAGCCGGTTAATGTTCTGGTACTTTAAACAGTCCTGTACACCCTGTGCTGATTTATTGTACCGCATGTTCTACTCCCAATGCTCTAATCATTGGCCGATTCTAACAACTTGTGTAATGGAAAGGTCTTTTTTTTTTTTTTGCTAGTAAACCCTGGGAACCTTGTGACTTTTTTAATGCACACCAGATCAATGAATATTTTTTAGAAACTCCTTGCTTAAATGACCTTTCACTGGATGATCAAACCTTTCTGCCCATTCTTCCTTTCCGTCTCTGAAAGAGAAGCTTGTAATTAGACGAAATGAGGACAGGCTATGCATAAGTATCTGCTTGGTTGGGATTCCTGCCCAGAACGGAAATAAATGAACACTTTGAGCTGGTCAAAATCTTTTGCATCTTTTACATTATTGACAGGTTTATGGTTTGACTGTGGAAGGACGGAGAGTTTATATATACTGTATACAAATCTCTCTCTCTCTGTCCATCTCTGTATCTCTGTCTCTCTCTCTCCATACATGCACACACACACACACACACACAGACATAGACATAGACATAGATATATATATACACACACACATACACAAACATACATACTGAGCAAGAGCTACTGACTGTCAGCAATCTTTCCAACAGACTGATTTTTAAAAAAAAAAAAAACAATACCTTTGATATATATCCTATATTAGGAGACAGCACTATTCTCACATCTTGTACTGTGGTAGAAATTTTGGTTAAGTCCAAAGGAACTAACTCTGTTTTAGCTGCTTGTAAACAGATCATGTAGGACGCAGTGGCTCAGTGGCTAAGATGCTGAGCTTGTCGATCAGAAGGTCAGCGGTTCGAATCCCTAGTGCTGCGTAACGGAGTGAGCTCCCATGACATGTTCCAGTTTCTGCCAACCTAGCAATTCGAAAGCACATAAAAAATACAAGTAGAAAAATAGGGACCACTGGTGGGAAGGTAAGAGCATTCCATGCACCTTCGGCATTTAGTCATGCTGGCCACATGACCACAGAGACATCTTCGGACAGCACTAGCTCTTCGGCTTTGAAATGGAGATGAGCACCACCCCCTAGAGTCGGGAACGGCTAGCACTTAGGTGCAAGGGGAACCTTTACTTTTACCTTAAAGAGAGCATGAATGCTGCCATATCTATATCTTGGAAACATTTCAAGGAGTTACTAATGAACAGACTTAGCATACATTACAAATAATACTCAATCAGAATTTCCTGTTTATTTTTTTTATTTTCACTTGGTAACAGAGGTCAATTCTCTGTAGTAGTCTAGGGCTAACCAGCTTATTGTCCTGTTCTTTAAATACTTTAAAGAACAATTAATGGCAGCAGCTGATAATTTTCATCTAGGCTAAACAGAACAAACGTGTGCATGTCTGTTCTTAAACAAAGTGAACACAGGAGTCATGGGATAGTCACAGGGAAGCATAGCTTTAGATTGCTGGTTATGTAGCTGAATTTCACTGAGTTCAGTTTTTTTCAGTGGAACTAAATTTATGAGGAGACATGGATAGCGATAGGTCTATCCATGTAGGATCAGGTCTAGGACTATCTAGACAATACTCTGTCTCCTATGAGAGGCGCACAAGTAAAACCACCTACTGCCAATCACCTCCACTCAACCAATTAGATCCCATAGATTAGGCCTCCTCCGAGTTCCATCAGCCGATCAGTGTCGACTGGCAACCACGCGGAGGAGAGCCTTCTCGGTGGCAGCTCCGACCCTATGGAACGAACTCCCCATGGAGATTCGTACCCTCACCACCCTCCAGACCTTCCGCATAGCCCTTAAAACCTGGCTGTCCCGACCGGCCTGGGGCTAAAGATCTCAACCCCACCTGAATTGTATGAATGTTGTGCTTTTAACGATGTATTGTCTTATGTGTTTAATCTGGTTTGTCCTCCCTTCCCTCTGAACTGTGAGCCGCCCTGAGTCCCCCCAGGGAAAAGGGCGGCATACAAATAAAGTACCTATACCTAAAAAAAAAAAAAAAAAAAAAAAAAAAAAAGTTCTGCCATTCACAGTGAGTTGTATTATGTTGGGGGTGTGTGCATGAAGGGAGGCTCAGCCATCTCACTGTACACATGTTGTACTCTGACAATAAATGTTTGAATTGAATTGTATCAAGGTAGCCCTTCCCTCCAGTCGCTGCTCCTGTGCATTTAACATGTAGAGGCAAACCGATCTCTTTCTGGTAGTAACATCCAGGCATCAAGGTTAGTTGCCACAGATAGACTTTCTCTCTAGGACAGTGATGGTGAACCCTTTTTGGCTCGCGTGCCAAAAGTGGAGGGAGGGCAGGGGGGATCATGCACGGGCATGCCACACCTATAATGCTGTGCGCACGACCCCAGCGTGCATGTACCCACGACCCCAATGCTCCCCACCATTTTTGGCATGCTTTTTTTGCTCTCCCCAGGCTCCAGCAGCTCTTTATAGCAGCCTGGGATGGGTAAAAACAGCTTCCCCCGCCCCCCTGGAGGCCCTCTGGAGGCTTCAGGAGCTTTAGGGAAGCCTCCTGAAGGCCCCTGAACGCTCCGGAGCACTAAAATCGGCCCTACGAGCAAACCGGACATTCGTTCCCAAACTTCCGGTTTGCCTGTAGGGCCAGCCGGTTTTTCGCGCTCCAGAGGCTTAGCATGCGCCCTCGCCAGCTGACAGGGCAACGCCTCACATGCCCTGACAAATGGCTCTGGTTGCCACCTGTGGCACGTGTGCCGTAGGTTCACCATCACGGCTCTAGGATTTGGTTCAATCCTCTTTTAATATCACTTAAACTAGAATGCAGGTGCCTTAGGCAACTACAGTCCTGTACAAACTTACACAAGAAGTCTATTTCTCAATAGAAATATTTAGGGCTGTTACCTTGACAGCCAGCCCAGCATATTGGTGCATTTTTGTGTCCCCTGGATTGTGCCCAGCATATGTTAAGAAGCTTTACACAGAGGAGTGCAACTGGTGTACATCCAGACCTTTGGAGATGCCTCCCTGGAATCTTAAAAGGATTACCAATTTTTATATTTAAGCTCCAAAACAGAAATGATTGAATATAGTTATAGAGAATAATCAGTTAATTGCATTTAATTTTAATTACATGTGAAACAAAGTTGTGTTTTGTCTTGGTCAAATTTCCTATTTGTTAGGATACAACATCAGATAGGCCCTGCCATCAAAAGGCAAAATGTGTTTCTTGCCCTTCCCATCAAACATTATATACTCCTGTAATCGCTGAAGGGCTGAAAAGTAGATTATTATGTGAAAATAGACATTGGGATTTGTTAATTGTGGATGAGCATAGCCTAAAAATATTAATCTAAACATCATACTAACAGCTTACAAAGAACTTTCTGTTATTGGGATACCATTTCTGGGGTTTGTTTTGTTTTTTGTTAATATTTTGGGTATCTGGAAATCTGGGGGAAAACGCCCTGCAGATTTAATGCCTGTATCAATACATAGAGAAGAAAATATACTGAGTTATTTTGGTATTTATCCATTCATTTTTTTTTTACTCAAAACCTACTCACTGGGTTAGCCTCTGAGTTAGTCTAATGATTTACTTTTGCGATCACCACTAAATGATATAAATCTTAGTTCCTTTCCAGAAATTGAGGATGGTTTTGTTTTTGAAGAGTACAATATTTCTTTCTTTCTTTTCTTGTCTTTGTGCATGCAAGCATCTCAGCCTCAGTGGTTGAGGCAGGGGCAAGTGATACATTGTTTGTAATGTGTGTCATTATGAGAAACCCACAATTTAGTACTTATGTCAAACATCAGAAAATAAGGGCATAAGGGGAGAGGGTTTTTCATGATGTCACCATGTGGATGTCATCATTTTTATACCATCTCAGTTAGCTGTGGTCTCAGCTGTCACTGCTTCTGATTTAGACTAAGCATACGTTTGTGCAAGATGTACCTGGAAAGACTGCCTCTTCTAAAAATTGATTGAATTTGGTCATTTAAAAAAATTATGTTGTCATTTGATTGTGAACAACTTTTAAACTTCTTAATCGGAAGGCATTTCAACAGAAAGTTGTTTGTGCTACTAGATGAATTTGATGTACACCCCTGTAATTTTAGTCTAGCCTAGACATGGATGAAATTGACAATATATTGTCAGTTTCCACTTCTTTCCCCCAGGAAATCAGTGCAAATACAAAAGACTTGTAACCAGACTGTGTATACACGTGTGACATTTTTGTTTCTTGTTCTTATTGCTTCAGAGTATGTGGAGGTAATTCTTATTGTGGGTAAATTCCAAACTGCTTTGGAGGGATTGGGAGTGGAAGTGGTAGCGGCATAGAAAAATCCAAAACAAAGAACTGGGCCAACAATTCAATCCTACACCTATTTTCTTGGAAAATAATGATGAGTTTGAGTAGAGTGTACTCCAACGTTAGCATGCACAGGGATTTCTGCTTATGGAATGTATCTGCCTATCTGCAATATGTTTAAAACCATGTGCAAAACCTACACCCAGCAGTTTCTTTTGTGAACTCATCCAAATGTGTGGCAGAGAATTTGGAGAATGCATGAGGTAGACGAGGGAAACTGCTTGGTAGAGCAAAACATAAGTGGACATTTAACACACTTTAAAGTTTGAGAGATACCAAAAGGATGGGCAGTTCAGAGATGCACATTGCACACCCAATGCACAGTTGAGTTTAACAGGTATGCAGCTTTCAGAGAAGGGCTATAACTTAAAGCAGGAGTCCCCAACCTCCAGTCCACAACTGGGCTGTACAAACAAGCGAAGCCCCATCCGCAGGATGCAGGCAGCACACAAAACCACATCCCCTCCAGTCTGTGGAAAAACCTTTCTCCATGGAACTGGTCCCTAGTGCTCAAAAGGTTGGGGTGATGGTGGTTGCTGACTTACAAGATATTAGTGGCTTCTTAGTGATTTAAGCAGCTCATTTAGCAGGCAACATATACAGCGTCTCTGAAAATTGTAATGATAATCAAGCTGTGTGAACCTGACCAAGCCTCCTCGTTGTAAAGTCCTATCTTAACAAAGTGTACAAGGCCACTGGCTTTTGCCTGCTCCTTCTGTCTTTCTCTCTGTTTTTCTATTCTTTCATTTCTCAAGCTCCAACAGCCAGTCCATCAAAGAATGTAGATCCTAGCATGATACAAATGAAAAGTCCACTATTTCTGAGAAAGAGATGTTATACTCTACATTATTTAGAGTATCCTTTATCGACTCAATTTAAAGTTTCAGTGACTTACGATGTCCCGTCTAACTGAGTCCCATCTGTGATATGTGAGCCACTGATTGGAAACCACTGAAATCATCTTATCTTGATTTATCTATCTCTGTGGTCCCCCACATCTCATTTATGCCACAATAAGTAAGCTGTGTCATGCAGCCCAGTACTATGCTTGATTACTCAGAACGAATCCTGTGCTCAGCGGAGCTTCCTCCGGGTCCCCAATAAGTGGGTTTAGGATGTGATGATGTTACCTAGTTTGGGTAATGAAATATCTGCAAGAAAAGAACCAAGCTCAGAGAACACCAATTATTTTTGAATTCTTCAGCAACCACATGCAGTCAGCCATTTTTCAGTTGCTTACTTATTAGTAGGAATGATTTAATTTTATTTATTTATTCATTTGAGTGTATTAGCTGCCCAATTCTATTGCACTCTGAAAATTCAACTTTATGGATGTTGTAATACCCTCTTGAACTTAAAACAGATATTTAGCCTGGTTTCATTTTTTTTCCTATGAGTGAAAAACTTAACAGGAGCAATCCAACAGCTTCTGATCACATTTCATAATTTGCTTGATGTCATTTCTGGAGCTACTGCAAGATTTCTATGTACATGTTTTTTAATTGTGCAGTAAACTGAATCTAACCCTTCTACAGTTCAAGAAAGCTTTTAGTTGAATGGCTCAGGAGACAGACTGATTGCCTGTTATGTTTTGTGGAGATGTCTCCAGAGAGAAGCATGTTAGATCCACATTAAATTGAGAGTAATATATGAGGGGCTATCACAGCAGGCACATGCTCAAAATTGCTTCAGATTCCTATAGAAATGATAGGAGAGGAAGCACAACCTGTTTCCACATCTGGAGCAGCCCCCTTTCCCTCTCACTTAGTCCCCCTTCCCCCAGTGACTTTCATTTTTTTAGTGTTATCTTGGAAAAAAATGCAGCTCACTAGCACATAATTCTCTTGTTGCATCTTTAAAAGTCTGTCTCTGAAGCCATTCTATAACAGTGTAGGATGATTTTAATTATCTGTCTCTCTCTCTTTAGTGTATGCTGTTGGTAATACACTGTAAATGCCTTTCTTTATCCCTCCACTCTTTTATTACTGTTGGTCTTTTATGATTCTTCACTTGTGTTGATTTTGATGGCACAAACTTGATTGGCTCCTTGAGATTCACACGTTTAGAGCTCTACAGCTCTCAATGGTAAATTGAAATAGTTGGAATAAAATAAATAAAGGTCATAAAGTATCAATTGATATACTAAAACAAAACAGTAGCATTAAAAAGGACTATTCCCCCCCCCCCCCCATGCCAGCGATGCCAACAAATAACATTGGTAAATATCTCAAGTTTCCGTTACTTGTCTCCAAGACAGCTGGGGAAAAAAGAACAAAGAAAGGAAGATTTTGTTAGTGTCCTTTTCAGATGCTCTTTTCCTTAGGGATTTTCCTTGTGGTGTTGTGACATTTTAAATGTGCATGAAAAAAGGGAATCAGTGAGCTAAACTGGTTATGGTTTTTTCGTCATAGGACTTTCCTCACATCCAGTTTCAGCTGCTCAGAGTCATCTTTCCCTTGCTAAGAAACTCTAATATCATTTATAGGTAGTCCTTGATGTACAATCATTCCTTTAATGACTGTTCAAAGTTACAGCGGCATTGAAAAAAGTGACTGATGATCAGTACTCATACCTATGAGTGTTGCAGCATCCCCACGGTCACACTTTGGGTGCTTGGCAACCAGCCTGAAGTCCTGGGATTGTCATTTGCAACCTTCCCTGGGTGCTTCCAACAAGCAAAGTCAACGGGGAAAGCCAGATTTGCTTAATGGCCTCTTGATTTACTTAACAGTTGTAGTGATTCCAGCAGTGGTGGGTTCCTACTGGTTTGGACAGGTTCGGCTGAACCAGTAGTGGTTCGGCGACCTGGGTCCCTGGAACCGGCAGCGACCCAGGCCTGCTACGCCCCCAAACCAGTTCCTCGGTCAGCACCATTGTTTTTCAGTTGCACGCGCACGAGCAAACCAGCAGTAGTGCCGGCAGGAATTCCAGAGGTGGGATTATATTGGTTCAGACCGGTTTGGGCGAACTGGTAGCCCCGACCATCAGCTGGGAATGAACTGGTTCGCTCTGACAATGAAGTGGGCCCATCTGTGCTTAGCTCACCTATATCTTATCAGCTGAGTTGTGCAGCAGAGTGGATTGCCGTGCCTCAGCTGTTTTCTTCCCCCGCAGTAATGCCGAAGGTACTTTTTCTCAAAACCGCGTCCGGTGCCTGTGCGATAAGGTGACCAGACATAACGCTTTTGGCGGGACACCCCCGCTTTTTGATGCATTTTCCCACGTCCCGCCCGCTTTTTTAAAAGGCACGCTTTTTTTGGCGCTGGCAGCTCCCGCCCATCAGCTGCTGGGCTGGCTCATCGTTCTGTTCTATGCTACCTACAAATTTAAGCCAGCCCAGCCTGCCGCTCACTGATTTGATTGGCTGGACTCCAGCCAATCAGTGAGCTGGCCAACCAGCTCACTGATTGGCTGGACTCCTTAGCTGAGGACGCAGAGGAGTCTCCATTTTATTTTGTCTTTCTTGTTGGGGTTGCAGCTGCGCTTACTGGTGGTGAGTAAAATTAATCATGTTTTGTAAAAAATTTTACTCGGGAGTAAATTTTACTTACTCCCGAGTAAAAATTTTACTTGGGAGTAAAAAGCGGCTGCCGGTCGTGCAGAGAACTTCCACGTGGTTCCATCCAGACTTGCCGCCCGTGCTGGCTGGGAACTCCGCAAAGCCAAAGGGGGAGAAGAAAGGGGGCTGTCTCCTCCTCCCAGCCCAGCAAACAGTCCTTTTTTCAGCTGTGCAGACAACTTCCACGTGGCTCTCACAGCCCGGCAGAAGCATTTTTTCGGGGGAGGGCTCTGCCTTAAGCAAGAATTGCATTAAAGACCAGAGCAACAGGTATTTCCTTATTTGCCTGGAGAGACAAATAATTCCTAGGGATACTTGCCATGTTCTTTCATCACCATGACGATCTTATTTTTTTGAGCTAAATGTATTTTTCCAGTTTGAATTGGGCATAATCTTTTTTTATTAATCCACTGTCAGGAAGAGGGATTATAATTTAAAACAGATGATTTCAGTGGCATCTTTTTTATTAATTTAAATTTCTTTCCGTTCTCCATACCCATCTTCTTGTATCAAATAATAGCTGTGGATTCATTGGTATTAAGTGTATATGTTTGAAGCAGTGCAGGAAATCTTGAAAACTTATGAATTTCTCTCCCCTCTGTGGCATTAGGCCTTAGTATCTGATTTGCTATATAACTTAGCAGTAGTTATTAGCACTCTTGGTGAATGATTCCCTTTTCTCAAATTATCTTGAACAATAGTTTGCAGTGTTTTCATATCTTGCACCCAGCTTTTTAAATTTATTATTAAATAATTTGTATTCTATCAGGGGCTTTCAGCAGTTTACAGCAACAAAAATGCCAAATAAAATTATATTATTATAAAATCATTGTAACAATTCCACAAAAACAATAAAAAGAAAATCCAGTGATAAAACCATATTAAATCCCAATGGCTCTAGAAGACAGAATAATTTGTACAGCCTTCCTGAATGGACAGCAGGTTAGGGCTCCCTGCTCTTGGGGGAGGTTTCCAAAGAATGGGCACCAGCTGAAACCTTCCTCCTGAGAAAGCCCTACCTTTGTCATGAATGGGATTACAGGGCCTCCCCAGAAGATATTTAAAGCTCTGGTAAGATAGCTTTGAGGGGGGTGGTCTTTAAATATTTGGACTTTAAGCTGATTTTGGAACATCTGTAAATTTGAAAGCACAAAAAATGCTATTGGCTTGTTTCCAGATGAGTCATTTACTGTAAGGAGTATAGGCTCAATGTATTTTAAAATAATATTTTATTTATTGTGCATATGATTTTTTTAAAATAGTGGTATTCTGTGTTGATTCTTTTTTTAAATTGTCTTAGACTATTTAAAAAAAGATTCTATCCAAAATAAATTGAAACAAGCCATTTTTAAAATTTCTATGCACAATACTTTGAAATGGACTCAGGATTCATGATTGACACTGAGTGAATTTGCACTTTTAATAATCAGGAAGATACAATGGCATTGAAAAAAGTGACTGATGACCATTTTTCACACTTAGCGACCATTTTCACACTTAGCGACCGTTGTGGCATCCTCATGGTTACGCGATCAAAATGTTGATGTTTGGCAACGGATTCGTATTTCTGATGATAGTTTGAAATGGTGACAGTATAAATTATTGCTGGTGTAATACTTAACAATGGTTTTTAAGGATTTCTTTTATTTATAGAATACCTTTTTTATTATTTTGGGGGGATTTTTACTTTTAAATTGTTTATAAAATGTATTTACTACAAGAAATGTTCCTTTTTGCAAATGTGATCTTTGCAAATCTTTGTGATGCAATATGTTCAGACCAGGTTTATGTGTCTCAAAGTGGCTGCTATTCTATGGGCAGGCCAGGTTGGTGCAAGGCTGCTTTGCCAGATTTGGTGTGTTTCACCCTCATTGAATTTTATATCGTATAAATAATGGAAGGAGGAAGGAAGAGAAAAAAGGAGGAAGGGAGTGAGTGAGGAAAGAAGAGGATGGAAGGAGGGAGGAAGGAAGGAAGAGAGGGAAAGAGCAGAAGACAGAGAAGGTGAAGGTAGATAAGCAAGAGGAATGAAGGAAGAAGTGAGGAGTCTCGAGGAGGGGGAAAACATTTAGTGACCAAAGTTACAATGGCATTGAAAAAAGTGACTGATGACCATTTTTCACACTTAGCGACCGTTGAGACCATTTTTCACATTTAGCGACCGTTGCGACCATTTTTCACACTTAGCGACCGTTGCAGCATCCTCATGGTCACGTGATCAAAATTTTGTTTGGCAACAGATTCGTATTTATGCTGGTTTCAGTGTCCTGGGGTGACCTTTTGACAAAAAAATTTTTTTTTAATCAAGCCCCCCCCCCCCCCCGGTCAAGGGTGTCCCTCTTTTCCAATCTGAAAATCTGGTCACCTTACTGTGCGAGCAAAGCGTGCGGTCACCTAACCTGTTGCTAAACCAGTAGGATCCCACTAGTGAGTGATACACTTAACAACCATGGCAAAAGGGGTCATAAAATGGGGCCCAACTCATTTAACAACCACTTTGTTTAGCAGCAGAAATTTTGGGCCCAATTGTGATTGTAAGTCGAGCACTATCACTTGCCCCTCATGAAGCATGATTCTATGGAAAACCAGTTTTTTATCAACACAAAATTTGCAAATCTGAATGACATTGCTCTACTTCCCAAATGCATATCCGTATCTCAATACAATTCAATAACAATGCAGTTGTTAATTATTACCAGGAGGATTAACCCCCCAAACAGACTTTTCCAGTGGTTCTTTTGAAGCTTAAAAGGACTCTTTTCCACAGATGTGAACATGACGCTCTGTTTCCACTCTGTCTTCTAAAATACCCCCTCCCCAGTCATCTGAAAATACAAGAACTAATAATTCTCTCCAGGTCTAGTGACACCTGGAGAAATATTCCCATAACAAACAAATCAGATTTTTCCCAGATGTTTCCATCCTTTAAATCAATCAGAAAGAATGTGGTTCACAGAAGACCTCAGATTGCTCATGGAGAAGTGATTTTAATCCTCCAATACCTTCCTGTCCAAGACAGGTTACAGGCATCTCTGTTGAAAGGAAGCCCATATAGTATTCTGGACAAAAAATGTATTTAAAACATACCTCTTATCAGATGTATTCAGGTAAGACTGCATACATCTATACTTCTAATGAACTGTTGATAATGTTATTTGCATTTATTAATTATATTTTAAAATTTTGCTAGTTTTTCTTGTGGTTTTCTTTTGTTTTGTGAAAATAAAGGAGGGAAAATAAAAGGAAAAAACTAAACATACTGTAAGTCTGTGCATATCTCTGCAGATGTAAACTCTACTGAAGTCAACCTGATTTATTCCCACGTAAGTAATATTGGGCACATAGCTTACAGCTTTAGGGTCACTTAGAGGCCTTCCTAATTTTAATTGTGTTTCAAAGCCTTCTAAAGTATTACTATCCACCAGTTTGTAAATTGTAATGTAACAGGATAGTTGCTAAACAATTGCAATAATATTAAATTAATTCTGAATTAAATGTAATCAATTTAAGTTTCCATTTATGCCTTTCTCATGATTCGATTCTTTTTTAAAAGGACGCGGTGGCTTAGCGGCTAAAACGCTGAGCTTGTCAATCAGAAAGGTGAGCAGTTTGGCAGTTCAAATCCCTAGCGTAACAGAGTGAGCTCCCATTACTTGTCCCAGCTTCTTCCAACCTAGCAGTTTGAAAGCATGTAAAAAATGCAAGTAGAAAAATAGGAAACAGCTTTGGTGGGAAGGTAACAGTGTTTTGTCCGCCCTTGGTGTTTAGTCATGCCGGCCACATGACCACGGAGACGTCTTTGGACAGCGCTGGCTCTTTGTCTTTGAAACTGAGACTTTTGACAGAAGGCTCCTGAGAGGGTTTTTTTTTTTTTTTTTTACTTTTGGTAAAAGAAAAAAGTTGCAGTGGATTGATCAGGAGGTTACATTCAGGTTTTGTGAGGAAATTATTTCTGGTAGAAATTCTCCTGGATAGGTATCAAATGTAGAAGGAGCTTTTTTAGAATCTTGAAATACAAAGTTTAATAGGGAATATAAAGGTGAATAAAGGGACCAGACCTATAAACAGACAGGCTTGTTTTCTCTTTGGTTCAACTGCATGAAACCTCTGGGTGAAGTCATCCACAGATTTTGGATGCCATATCATCAATATACTGATAATATCCGATTATGCCTGTTGACTCCAGGCCAACCAAATGAGATCGATGAAGTTTTGCTTTGGTGCTTGGAGGTTAGGTGAGCCTGGATAGAGAGGAACTGATTCCCACTCAATCCTACCAAGACCAAGTAGCTATGGGGATCACATGGATATTGGGAAAATTACATATCTAACCTTATACAGGGATGCAGTTTCAAATTGAAGAATGTGGAGCATTCTGGAAATCCTCCTCAAGAAGCAAGTGGCAACTGTGGTCAGCAAGGATTTTGCATGCCTCCATTTGGTTTGCCAGTTGTGTCCTTTCCTGGGCCAGGATGCCTTTCAGGTAATCCGTCATGCCTTAATGAACTTGGAACTCGACTTTTGCAATGTGCTCTGCATGGAGCTGCCTTTGAAGACCACTCTGAAACTTCGACTGGTCCAGAATGCAGCAGCACAATATGCTCATGTAACACCTCTCTTTTGCAAATTACATCAGTTACTAGTATGCTTCTGAATGTGATACAAAGTGTGAGATTATGACCTACATGGCATAGCTCCTAATTATCTGAAGAACTATTTACTTAGCTGGTATGAGCTGACAGGGTTGGCAGTGACAATTAAACAGTGTCATCTGTTGGAACCGAGAAGCATGCCTTCTCTGTAATAGTACCTGCTCCTACGCTGATAGTGTTCTGAAATTCTCCAAAAACCTGAATGTTCTCCAAGACACACACTACCCAAAGTCAGTTGGGAGTTAGATGGTACCTAAATTGAATACATTAAATGAAACTGAGCAAGGAAAGTCCGGGGAGAAATGGCCTTGGTCAAGGTGACCTTCTCCTCTACAGGTTGTTCATTCCAAGTGACTGATCAGTTCAATATTCCCCAACCTGTTGCCCCTGAGGTAGACTTTATTTGAATCCCCTTGTAGTATGCCTAACCATCAAGACCAGTGCATCTGGTGGGCACCAGGTTGAGGAAGATTACAGCATTTGTTTATGTTATTTTAGATAATGCTATCTTTCATTGAAATGGTGAATATTTAATGGAGGACTGTTGCCACTGTTGCTGAATATCCAAGTTGACTTAATTTAAGAAAAGCCTGTACTAAGTAAGGTGGGCCAGACAAATGAGTGGGGTAGATAACTTTGATTTGATTTACCTTTAAATTCATGTTAGATTAATTACAGTCTCTTTATCTATCTATCTATCTATCTATCTATCTATCTATCTATCTATCTATCTATCTATCTATCTATCTATCATCATCATCTATCTAATCTCCTGTGTAGGTAATAATTTTCCCCTTGTTCCACATAGAACATAAAATTCAGTGGCAACCTCCTATTCCACTCTTTTGCAAATCATCTTTGGTTATAAATAGTTTCAGGACTACACAGAGCAAAATAATACTTTATGAGTAAATTGTTTCTAGCTTCAATAACCTGCTCAATAGATGTGCTTATCGAAGTCAGGCATTGCTTAATGCAGCTGCTAACTCTTTGCCCATGGAGTAACTTTACAGGCATCCTGTATTAAAGGGCCCTGCAGTTCCCCCAGCAGTAGAACGGAGTTGTATGTATACCACTGCTTACATCTTGCTTGTACTATTTCTTTATATCTTAATGTGGTTTTTTTTACTATTTTTTTTAAACCTCATACTAAACAAAATAAAAATTGTTTACTGAAGAATAAACAAACCAACGTGAAGGACGAACATAATGCAGTAGAATAGCCAGAGCACAGAATTTTAAGATTGAGACAATACTAGCAAAATGTTGGCAAGATTTTTAAGTCTTGGGCTTCTCCTCTCCCCTGCCACTAAGTACATTAAATCTCTTAATTTAACCTATTCTTTTTGCTTAATTTCACTGTGAATACAATATATTCATGATACATAAATATAGCCCCTAAACATGGATAGGAATCGTGTTCTGTGCATGTAATAGTTTGGCAGCGTTCAATTTAACCCAACTGTCACTGATAATCTAACTCTGAAATCCTAAAGTTAGTTAGCGTTTTCTTATTCTGCTATATTTTTTTATACTGGGAAAAGAAAGGAAATGAGAGATTACATAATTGCTGCAGGATATCTGTTAACACTGTACAAATGGAAAGACGAAACACTGAAATGTAATGTCTTTGTCTCAAGTCTTGTGGCTCTTTCTCTAATTTTGCTGGCCTCTTTATGTGCTTGATATATGTGCACAAACAGGATGAGCTTTGTGGCACAGCTGCGGCTGCCATTTTGCTTTTTCTGACCACACCCTGTGGACACTCTGAAACACAATCAAGGAAAACTTTCTCTTACTTACTCTGCTGGATTCCATTCTTAGTTGCAGACTTCATATTATGTGGCTTCATATTATCACTGAAGCAAAGCCAACTTTACAGAAGGCAAAACTATTATAAAAAAATGTGTAGTACTCCTATTTTGAGGAAAAAACAGTGTCTGTCTCTGTGCATTTGTTGCTAGCAAGAATTTAGCTAAGCTATTAACAGGAAGGGACCCTCTGCCTCTCCCTTGGGGCCCCTCACTCATAGCACCTTGGGCAAGAAAAGGCTCACTAACCCATTTGTAATAGCTGGATGTTGAAATTGTACAGGAAGGATTATTAGTATGCAGCCTAAATGGATTCAGGGTTACGGTTGTAGAATTATTTGTCAGTTCCTTGCTCACCTAACAAAATACTAATATACTTTCATTTGTTCTGCAGTGTTGATGGAAACATAGAGTTTAGCAAGTGCAATGAAACAGAGGAAATGCACTTGATCCCCTATGTCATGCATAGTAATTTTACACGTTTAGCCCCATTTCTGAGACATTATCTGTTCAATTACAATAGTAATAGTATGAAGGAACTTTGAGACAGCGATGTGATGGAGCACAAGAATGGTAAAATAGGGAAGTTATCTTTCTAATTTATGGCTGTGTCTTGAATGTTTTACCATTCTGATCAGGGTTCATATTGCATCAGGTATAAATCCAGCATAAGGTGCCCAGATACATGTGAACACACATTTTAACCTTGCTCAGTTATGAAAATCAATATTTTCCTTTTCCCCTATATGTTCTTTAAAAATTTCTTTTTGTGTTCTTTCTACAGACCCAAGGGATGAATGATTAAGCACACTCAGAGATAAAGCCTTAAGACAGTGCTGTACACTATATTTTAAAAGAACAAAGGCAGCTTGTTTTTTCAGAGATGCTAACATTTAATACTTGTTCTTAATATAGGATAAGTTTTGTAGATTACACCAGGAACGGAAGTCATATTATGACAAACATAAACTCTCAATTTCTGCTGGAACTGTGCTTCTCTTTCTGTAGGGGTTTTCTTCATTAAAGAATTGATTCTTAATTCCGTTTCCCATTCTTCCAGATTTGGTTAAATTTGTATTTTTTCCCTTTGCAAACTGGTATTATGTACTCATGCCAACCATATGTTTGCTATCTCCCAAAAGGATAGTTATAATCATTCTGTTGCATGAAATGCACAGATTGCATTTCATAAGCACACAATGACAAGGAAAGGGCTGGAACTAAAACTGCTATTATGAGCATGTCTAGAGTGCCGCCAGAATGGAAAAACTGTGAATGGATAGAATTCTCTCATTCCAAAAGGACCTCATAGAGTTAAAACAAAGGTACCAAATTGGACATTAAATTTATCAGTAGCTTAGACTGTTAATCTAAAAAAGGCAAAAATTACATGTTTGATAAATCATAGCTTATGGTAGAATAAAATATAGGCTTACAAAATTGTTTTTATATGATGTAGATTAATAAGCCTATTAAATACCCTGTTTCCCTGTTTCCCCCAAATAAGACCTCCCCCCAAAATTAACCCTCATTGAAAATATTGCAACACAGCAGCAGCCACCCTTGCTGCTTCCTGCACCTCAAAAATAATAAGACCACCCTGAAAATTAAGCCAAGTGCTTATTCCAGGGGTCAAAAGAAAATAAAACCCTGTCTCATTTTCGGGGAAACATAATAGTATTCAAACATAATATCATTGTTTGTATCCATTTTCTGAAATTGACTAGAAGTAGATTCAGGACAATCAAAGTATTTCTATAATCCTTTTGGTAAATACATCTCTTAAGCACTGAAATAGGATTACAGTATATTATTTAGAATATCTCTCATCCATCCTATGAGGAAGGCTATTTAACTGTTTCCTTTAAAGGGTGAGAGAACAGATGAAAATGTTGTGCTAAGCATGGGTGCCCAATCTAAAGCTATTTAAATCCAGATCCTTTTAAGTAATTAAATAACAACAAATATCACTGCTTTTCTCAAATGATTTCTTTAACTTTTGTGCTGTCTTATACTAATTCCATGATATGTGGGGGCACTGTTTGTGATTAACCTAAGACGTGAGCAGGGGATCTTTGTTCACAGCTGTTATTTTGAAATATTCTGGTTTTCTTGCTACTATTTCAGGCACAAAAGTGCAGACCAGACAGGCGTGAATGCTAACCTTCTGTTGCCAAGACAGCCTTAGATGTCCTCCTCCTCCTCCTCCTCCTCCTCCTCCTCCTCCTCCTCCTCCCCCCCCTCCTCCTCCTCTGTTTTTGTCCTCCACCCACAAGTTTTCTGTCCCTTGTTGTTTACAGGAGCTTCTGTATACTTTTGATTTTACAATTTATATGGTGGGAGGAAGACCTGATACATGATTCCTATTGGCTTTCTGATCACATTGACCTAGGAAAACCCTTCCAAAGTTCTCATCTTAGGCAAAATTTTGCCAAATTAGTGCAATGTACTCCCAATGAAACCATGCCAGAAAAGCTTATCAAGTCTCATTATAATGTTTTACTGCTTCAGATTTAGGAGCCTAGAATGATTGTTTAGATCTGTGCAAAATTATGATGACGCCTTTGTGAGACAGCAAAATGGCATTACAGAATATGTTCTTGCGCTGAAATCATGGGCAGAATTTTGAAAGAGTTAGATTTGAGATTTCATATGTCATATTTTTCCAGCTCCTCTCAGCTATTCCGAAGTCAGTCTTCCCCATGATGATTTCCTGATACCTTAAAAAGCCTTGATGTTTTGGACTGCTGGAACTACAGATCCAGTCCCTCTGGAACAAAAGTCTGTTCTAGATTATCATGGCTCTTTCTTGGTTAATTACACATTATTATGGCTTTTTTTAAAAAAAAATAATCTATCCACAATCCAAGTACCTCTCTTTTTGGTCCAGGTATTCAACAGGTTAACTTTCCATCTGGCCACTGTAGCCCTTAGACTGTACTATATGGGTTAGGGTATAGGGGATTGGTACATTCCCCTCTCTGTCTTAGTGGATTAAGTTGCATCAGATTCAATTTTTCCTTCTTGAAATCTGTGGGCTCATTTGGATTTGAGTCAGCTTGCTCCTTTTGTATTTCTGGTCTTCCGTTTCAAAGCTTGATTGGCATTTTCTGTTGTTATTTGTGGTGTGTTTTACTGTCTCTCTCTCAAAACTGTGATAACCTCCACTCTAGAGCACTGCTGGTTTATTACATTAGACCCATCACTTTTTGGTCAATTTGAGTTTGTAGTATGTTTTGTCATTTTTATTTATTTATTAGCATAGATGCTATACTGGCATATAGCTGTACAATGCCTGCATGCCAATGCCTTTGTGGCAGTTTGAAGTGGGGGGGCTGTGCTCCTTTTTACATGACAAGATTGTTTTCAAGCAATCTTTACATATCTCACTAACCAATATGGTGCAATAACATTCCCCTAATTGGACTGCCAGCTGCTACCAATGGTATGTGATTTTATGGGAAGTCAAAGTATCTGATTAAGGTATCAGAAGCTTGTCTTGTTGTTATGTTACCTTTCTAGTTAAAAAGAGATCCTGAGTTCTTCTTCTCCTAATTGGCAGCATAAAAGGCCAGACAGAGAAAACAGTGGAGTTGAAACCATTTTATCCGCTGTCTACGCAATTTCATGATGTGATTAGTGAGGATTCAAGCATCTATCATGAACTCTATAATAAAATATTGTGGGAAATATTTTTCTTTCTTAATTTTGCCTCCTAGTCTACTACTATTATTAGCAGTACTCCTAATAGCACTCCTTCTCAATTCCCTTATTGGGGAAATGCTTTGTAGCTCTTAATTTCATCGCATATTATTAAAAGGAAGACAAATTAATGTGCCTTATAAACAAAGGAGTAGAGAAAATCTTTCTTGGTTAAGCCAGTAACCATGCTAGAAAAGTTGCTGGGAAGTCCAAATATCTGAGGAGTGCTAAGATGCTGATCCTTGAATTATGAATATTACCATCATGAAATATGATAACTTATTTCTGAACAATGCAATGCATATATTAAATTGGAGCTAATGTCTTCTGGCCGACAGCTTTCTCTGCTTGTGATCTGAGTCTGGCACAGTAAATTAAAAGTGCAGGAGTCCTGCAACCTGGTGGACTTTGAAGTGTTTGTTAGCTTGCCCAAAGCAAAACCATTTTCCTGGCAAGGCAGAATAAACCCTATTCCATCAAAACAGGATTAAATCTCTTCCCACTCTTTTCCAACCTACCCTGGAGTCTTTAAAACTCAGGCTGTGTTAACACAGCAACCAAGAATGCTGCTGACACCTACTAGAATGCAACACTCGCAATGTAATCCTTGCCTGCCCTAAGAACGTACATATGTTGGCGCAGGATCATTTGGGGAGTGGAGCTATGGAAGCAATCACAATACACTGCAACTACGTGTTTCCCTTTACAAGTGTAGCTGTGGATACGTCTTCAGAAATAGTATATACTTGACAGGAGAGATAAACTGAAAGATAGCAATAGCAGTTAGACTTATATACCGCTTCATAGGGCTTTCAGCCCTCTCTAAGCGGTTTACAGAGTCAGCATATTGCCCCCAACAACAATCCGGGTCCTCATTTCACCCACCTCGGAAGGATGGAATGAATGTTTGAATGTTTGAATGTTTATTTCATTTGTATGCCGCCCTTTTCCCCCGAAGGGGGACTCAGGGCGGCTCACAACTCAAACCAGGGAAGGGGGATACAGACAGGCTGAGTCAACCTTGAGCCGGTGAGATTAGAACCGCTGAACTGCAGATAACAGTCAGCTGAAGTGGCCTGCAGTACTGCACCCTAACCACTGCGCCACCTCGGCTCATGGAATCAGAAGTTAGGATCAGAAGTTAGGATGAAAGGATGTGAAAAATGCACAATGTAGTTGTCCCACAGGTACTTTTTCAAGAGGCCACTGGACTTTCTTGTTTTTTCTTTGAAGTTCTTTCGCTTCTCATCCAAGAAGCTTCAGCTTCTTGGATGAGAAACAAAGCTCTTCAAAGAAAAAGCAAGAAAATCCAGTGGCCTCTTGAAAAAGCACCTGTGGGACAACTATGACCTGGATGACTGAGAATCTCCATAGATGCACAGTATAGTTGTTCAGCTGAACGCATAGCAGTCAGGATCTACTATAAATTTTGAAAAGGGTCACATTCTCTTTGGACTTTCCCCCTTTTGCCAAATTCTGTGGCCACTCATTATGCAGCTGCTCACTATAGACCCTTCTGAGGAAGACAAAGCTTTTAAACTAAATAAAGATCTGATCCATTGACCTGACACCTAAGAGAGGAAAGGTGGATGACACAATCCCTTTGGTTTATCAGTGGACACTTGGCACCTCTGTAAGAAGATCCCTTTTGCAGGGCTGTTCCTGCTTCTCAGAGGGGAAAAAAGATTCACCATAATGACAATTTTAGTTGTAAAATGGTGAAAAGAAAAGGAAAAGGAAAAGAAAAGAGAAGGAAAAGAGAAGGAAAAGAAAAGGCAAGCCATTAAAATGTTAAGGATCTTTAAGATGTACTTTAAAATTTCTTGGATGTGTTTTCTGGAAGTTAGATTCCTGTGGGTAGATGTACCGTATATACTCGAGTATAGGCCGACCCGAATATAAGCCGAGGCACCTAATTTTACCACAAAAAACTGGAAAAGTTATTGACTCGAGTATAAGCCTAGGGTGGGAAATGCAGCAGCTACCGGTAAATTTCAAAAATAAAAATAGATACCAATAATGTTTTTGAATATTTATTTCAAAGAAAAACAGTAAACTAGCGGTGTATTTAATGAAATACTTCACTCACCTCATGATGCTGATGTCCCGCTGTGATGATGATGTCCCGTGCAGCCGCGGGAGCGATGTCCCGCCTCCTATGACACACGGCACAGTGATTCCTATCATTGGATCACTGTACCAGAGGAGGTGGGACATCACTATGTGGCTGCTTGCCATAACAAGGAGGAGGTGGGACATCGTTGCAGAGCGGCAGGAGGGGGAGGAAGGGGAATCGTAAGACAGCCCTGCATTACATTAGAACGTGAGGAGGGGGGATGGTGCGGTGCGCGCTGCGCGGCAAACTGACACAGAGGGAGGGGAAACTCACAGGGGCACTGGGCCATTCACGAGTGTCACCCAGCGGCATGGCCCCGCCCCTTTTTCTCCTCCATTTCGGGCAAATTTTTCACTGACTCGAGTATAAGCCGAGGCGGCTTTTTTCAGCCCAAAAAGTGGGCTGAAAAACTAGGCTTATACTCGAGTATATACAGTAGTTTATTTAAACTAAAGCCAAGCAATAAATAACTTCTAGAAGAACTTATAGTTATATGATTTAAGACATTCTCCCAACCTAGGTTCTTGCCATACACATCATCTAAAACTCCCAGAAGCCAAAGGCAGCAGGGAAGTGGTGGTTGACTATATAATTTTTTTTTTAAAAAAAATGCTTGCATTTTTAAAAACACATTTTTCTCAGAGTGGCTTTTGACTCCACTGGAAAGCACCATATTGGAAAAAAATATTTTAGAGGAAGTAGATTCAGGATAAACATCAGGAAGAACTTCCTGACTGTATGCGCTGTCAGCCAGTGAAATAGATTGATGTGAGAGTTCTCTTCTGCAGGAAGAGTTGATGGTCATCTCTTAGAGAGGGATCCTGCAACAAGCAGGGACTTGGACTAGAGGATTTCCAACTCTATGATTCTATAATTCTATGAGTAAGGAAATGCAAATATCTACTCAACAACTGACATTGCTAAATAATTTGCATGGCTCTTCTATTGAAAAGGCTGATTTTGTACAGATTTAGGGCCTTGGCTGATCCACCAGCCATTATGAACTGAAGCCCAATTAAATTGTTTCCTTTAAGGATCTGAATTTTGTTGAAGATTGTACCCAGAAATTCAAGATACACTTATTTAGGAATTTGCTCCCTTAAGCTTCATTCTACTGTTTTCTGAAGTGTACCCGAAATAAAATCATAACATGTTTGTGCAAAGTATGTGACTGCACAACTTTGGTAGGTACATCACTATCTTACTTCATAATGATGAATTAATTCTATAAACTGCTGGTACAGGTAGATACACCTGTTGTGAACTTGTATCTTCAGTAGCCAACCTAAAGTTTTTCCCAGGAAAAAGCAAATGATGTGTGTGTGTATGTATTGTGTGTGTGTGTGTGTGTGTAATTAATGTCAAAATTGATTTTAACCAATAAAAGTTTGCTTGGGTACTAAGGTTTAGACATGAGTTAGTATTTTACTTATTATTTATTTAATAATATTTTATTTATTTATTTAACAAAACTTGATCATAAAACTCAGAACAGTATATCTTGTACACATACAATCACAGATCTAGACACCCACCTGTATGCATAAATATTTAAAACAATTGCTAAAAACAAATGCTTTGTATTTGGTAAAAACCTGACAGCAGAAATATTTAAAAGTTGCTGTGTAAAATATGAACACACTACTGTCATAAAGGGCCTGGGAGAATAAAACCAACTTGGTGTTGAAAAGACAAAGAAGATACCTGGCATATCTCACTGCTTTGGAGGCTATACCCAAGAAGGCACCTATAATAAAATTGATGAATTTAAACAATAGACATAGGCAGTTGCGGATTAAGGCTCACTGGTGCCCTAAGCACTGACAAATCTTAGTGTCCCTCTCCTTCGTATATACGGTACAAATCTTCATTGTTTTTTTTTCCTTTCTCAACTTTGTAGTGCCCCCTTTGGGCCTGGTGCCCTAAGCACGTGCTTAGTCTGCTTAATGGTTAATACACCACTGCACATAGGGTTTAGTTAAGGGAAAGAAAGCTTTGTGGATTGGTTGGGAGTTTCTTTGTTGTTAATTACTGTGGTTTTCAGGCCTCCTCCCCCCCCCCCCCGGCAGAAATGGGGTTAGAGGGAGTTTAGACAGGATGTTGAAGCAATCCTCTTCCTTGACTCTGCTGTTTTGCTTGGCTCTGCTTCTGGGTCAATTTGACACCCGAAAAAAACTGAGAAAGCACAACATGTTTCCGCTGCATTTCCCCTCTATTCTTCTCTTCCTGCTTGCTTAGAAGATCAGTTGAATGGGAAGGTAGGCCGATACCTGGGCTGGAATATTCCATGTGACTGCTAAATGCCAGCAAAGAGACATACTGGATAGAAAACCCCTGTATCTCTCCATTTCTGGAGGTCTGCACCCCAAATATGCTAGACCTAGTTGAGGGGGAGAAGCAATAAAGCAGGTTATAGGTCCCCTATGGGGGAATGAATGTTAAGTTAAAGGATGTGCTAGTCGTTCCTGACTCTAGGGGGCAGTGTCATCTCCATTTCAAAGCCTAAGAGCCAGTGGTGTCCGAAGACGTCTCCGTGGTCATGTGGCCAGCATGACTAAATGCTGAAGGTGCATGAAACACTGTTACATTCCCACCAGAGGTGGTTCCTATTTTTTCTACTTGCATTTTTACATGCTTTCGAACTGCTAGGTTGGCAAAAGCTGGGGCAAGTAATGGGAGCTCACTCTGTTACGTGATACTAGGGTTTCGAACTGTCAACCTTTCTGATCGGCAAGCTCAGTGTTTTAGCCACTGAGCCACCATTGAATGAATGAATGTTAGCTGATGTCTAAGAAGACCAATCTTAGTTCCTGGCTTAGTAAACTCTTAAATTGCTCCAGTTCAGTTGATGAAAGAGTGCATAGAAGACTCTTGTAATAATTCAACCTGACCTCTTTCATCGTAACACCCACAAACCTTTGGCTCACCATGTTCTTGTCACAAGTGGCTTTGTCTTTGTATTATAGGGATAGTCAAAGATAACTCACAAAATTACTATGCAGGCATGCCTGGATTTAGAGATGCCAGTTTACCATGTGGAGACCATGTTTATGTTTTTAAATTCTTCAGTGTGATGGATGTTGCAAGGAATAGTACAATACCATCATTTCATGTCTTAGCTCCTCAGCCGAGGGGTTTCATGAGCAGGACTCCAGATATCCTTTGATCCATTTTCAGGGGTGGGGGGTGGAGAGTGAACTAGAGAAATCCCACTGTGAAATGTTTCTACTGAAAGAATAAATTCCAACCATTTGTGTGTGCTGAATATCAACAAAAAGAACATAGGATTCCCTACCTCCATGCTACCATTTTCATATCTTTCGTATCCAGGATTGAAAACATAGTAGTGGTTTCAGAATCAAGTTCCTTGTTGCTCAGTTTTAGGGTTTAATAACCAACAGCAGGCCACAAATGTAGAGTGAGAAATGTTGCTTAGACCAAAAATCCTGAATGCACTGTCTAGTAAAATAAAAAATAAAAAAAATCTAAGGAATCTTTAAGGGGTTGCAAAGAAAATTGACCAATTTTTGAGCAAAATGCTAAAATAATAATCCTCTTCTTTGTTGTCAAAACTGAAGGGGAAAGGTACTGGAAGAACTCCTACTTTTTTTCAGAAATAGTTACTAAAATGCTTGGATTGTATGACAATGAATAATATTAAAAGAAGTCTGTGCGGGTGCAGATGCATAATTATCAGTGTAGCAAGTGGAATATTGCTTAATTGAACATTTGAACATATTCTGTAGCCATGTAATTTTCTATGTAGTACCTATAAGTTGCAGTGTGTAGCTGACTGTCTGATTTTGAGAAGCTCCTCAGTTTTGGACCTGGTTAGTATTTGGTCGGAAGGAGTGATGGGATTCAACCAGTTCACACTATTTTGGGAGAACTGGTTGTTAACTTTCTGAGCAGTTTGGTGAACTGGTTGTTGGAATAAATCATTAGGGCAGAGAACTGGTTGTTAAATTATTTGAATCCCACCACTGGATTGGAGGCTGCAAGATAATTCTAGAGCAGTAAGCTAATTTAGGAAATTGTAAACATTTTCAGAATAAGACAATGACAACCATCAAATACAAATAAAACTCAAAGAAAGAAAAATAGAGTACTAGGAAAGGAAAAAAATAAAAAGAAGGTAAGATAATTTTTTTTAAAAATATAAAGAAATTACTTCTGATCTTCATCACAACTATTCTTCACTCCTAGAAGATTACAATCCATACTTCGTTGATTTTTAAACTTGGTGTCAACAAAAAGTCCATAAAGGACTGCAAGAATTTTATAGAAGCATATTTTAACCTTGATCAAACAACCCAACTTTGTATTTTTCCCTGTTACATCTAAAATCTTGATCCTTAATCCATTCAGATGTTGCAGTAAGATTTTTAGTTTCTTTTCAATTTTTCTTTCCCCTTCTTTGAAGTGTTAGTTAATCTCTTCTGTAATGCCAATAAAAAGTCATTATATGGGTCATTCTCTTGATTTATCAATTGTATTTCCAAGGAAACTATATGAACCTGATCATAGGAGCAGCAGGTGCCAAACTGTACTTCAGGAAGTCATTACATAAGCTTGAAGTGTAGTATATTTGAATAGTAATCATGATATAACTATTTTGCTTTTCTTTTTTTTAATGCATGCTCAACAAATGCTTAGCTTGAAATTGGTGCCAACCTTTACTCTCTTAGTATACTGTACTAACACAAAATTTGCATGCTATAAGCAGTAACATTTATAATTGTCTTGGACTAAATTTATATACGGTTAGAGAGACCAACTAATATATTCACTTTGTTATAACCCTTTTACTGGCTATTTTCTATTCCATAATCTAGAATTGCCCAGATCTATGAATTTATTTTTCTCAAGTTCACAAGTGTCTTAATGTCACTTAGAAATTTCACTGGCTGAAGACTATATTAGGAAATAATTCTTGTTGATATATCAAAAATTACTTTTAAAAAATTTAAACTTTAATCTTAGACTGTCTACTGTCACCTCACCCCATTCCTAAGAGGTCTTTAAAGGGCGCGCATAAGCACACCAGCGTGCCTACTGTCCCTGTCCTAATATTCCCTTGTATTCGTATTCATTTCATGTATTCATAATCATGTTTACATTTATATCTGTTATCTAATTCATGCTTGATGAAATAAATAAATAAATAAATAAATAAAATAAGTATTATAGTTGGAATTATTTCTGAATATACATGCATAAGATTTTGCTGTAAACATCTTATGCAAACTGTTTTTTTTTTGTCTATGCCATCTAACTTTGGCCTTTCTCTTCCATCCCATTGTTCACAAATTCTAAGCACATTGTGAAAATACAACTGAACAAATGGTCCATGAATCGGTGAGATGGTATGGAAGCTAAAGGATATATCGAGATTAATCTTCAGATGTACTGCTTAACAATTGCCATGGCTTCTTCCAATGTAACTTCTGAACATCCCTGTGCTCGTATATCTACCATTCTCCAAAGTTCCCAGGGGAAAGGGAATGGTTATTAAATCAGCACATCTGTAATGCAGAAACATCCTGAACAGAACAAAGATCAGAAACAGATGTTTTAGGTAAGTACGTATATAGATCAGACAAACCAGCCGAAATCCAGACTAAGCCACATTTTAATCCATCTTTCAGTAGCCTCCAGATGTGTTGGGAGTACAGTTCTTAGAATTCATTAATCAAGCTGCTTGGAATTCTGGAAACTATAATCCTAATACACCTGGAGAACACTGCTTTGGGAAAAACTGTTAATCTCTCTCATTCATTCAGTCATTCATTTTCTATAGCCACCCTTCTCAACCAATGACCATGGGCGCTTTATAAGTCTAAAACTATAGAAACAAAAAAAATATCCAAAATAAATACATATAGCAGCTGAGATAATTAACAGCAAAGCCCAAAGTGGAGCCCGTAGCACATTCAGAGCCCCAGGGTCAGTACACAGACAGGTTTTTAAAGTCTAATGAAATGCCAGCAAGGTTGGGAACATTGTTGTGTAATGGTAATTAATTTATGGGACCAATTTCAATGAGACTAAGATAAATTTAAAGTAATCTGGATTTCAATGGTTGTATTTATTAATTTGTTTAGTGGTTCCATATGTACTCAACTTTCCTATTTGTAGAATACTCAACGACAAGAAAGCAAACACATTCTAGTAAAACAAGTAAATCAATTAAGGCAATGGGAAAAAAAACAAAATTTAGCAATACAAAGTACATTTACTGTAGTCTCATTTTTGAGCACTTTGAAAACCAGTTGGGTTATTTGACTATTCTAAGCAACTTCTCCTTTTTAATTTGCAATCAGAGACCTTTTCTGTTCTTCTTTGCCACTTTTAAGGGTTGTTTCCTGCTTCAGTCTGATAGAAAAAAATTTCCTTGGCCACTTATTCAACAGCTCTGAGTTCCCCATTAAAGAAGTAACCGGGAAAATTTAAACTGGTTGACCTGTGGTGAAAATGAAAGGGGAAATCTCTAAACATTCCATCACTCATGATGAAATTCTTGCTATTGCAAGTGTCTCCAACACTTATTTGTGCTACGAGAGTTTTCTAGAGTTTCCTTATTGTGAAAGCGAGGAGGGCGGACTAATGAAGATAACTAGATACAATCCGCAGTTGGTTTGACTATTAACAGGAGAATGAATGAAGCTCACAGAGGATGAGAATGAAAAAGAAGCACCTCTAATTTCATCCTCACAAGCTTGGTAGGCAAGAAAGGACAACCCTGCATTAAATGCAGAAGAATAAACAAAATGGTGCATAGGCAGAAAACTGGACCAAGAAAGAAATGAACATAGCAGCAACTGGAGCTTACAGTCAAGAGGAGATCTTTATAGCATTTTCTTGGTCCTTCCACTCTATCATTATGAGGTATATGACATAGGTTCACTTTCTAAAGATTCAAGTATTTGTGTTGTGTTAGGCGGGGTAAGATGGGCAGGGCGGGGCCAGCCAGGGGTGGGATTCAACCAGTTCACACTACTTTGGGAGAACCGGTTGTTAACTTTCTAAGTAGTTTGGTGAACTGGTTGTTGGAAGAAATCATTAGGGCAGAGAACCAATTGTTAAATTATTTGAATCCCACCATAGCACCCCGCCCCTCCCACCTCACCCTGCCCCTCCCAGGAGTCTCCACATAGCCGTTTGGGATGTCAGGTAAGTACAGGACCCATACGGAGGCTTGGGGAGGGTGAAAAATGGGCCTCCTGGAAGTCCAGAAATGGGCCCCTTTCTGGCCTCCAGAGGGCCACTGGAGCTTGGGGAGGCCGTTTTTGCCCTCCTGGAGTCTCGAGGAAAGTCTCTAGAGCCCGGGAAGGGCATAAACGCTCCCCCCACCATGGTACAGGAGGCCAACTAGGCCACGCCCACCATGGCTATGCCCACCCAGCAACTGGACAGAGAACCCATTGCTAAAATTTTTGAAGCCAACATTGCAATGCTTCACATATGGAAGAATGAATCTCTCTAAGATCTGAATATTCAAAAGACATCCTTAGAAACAATTAAAATTATTGGATTACCCTTACTAATATACAATAGTTGAGGAGAGAAAGAGTAGCTCCTGCATTGGACAGGCAAACTTCAGAGTTATTCTTACCTTCCTTTCCATTTAGGATCAAAGCGTTACAAAGTGTCAAAATTATCATCCAATGAATACTCATTTATTAAACTTTATATAGCACCAGCTGTCAAGGTTAGTTAAGGATGTCCTGACATGCTCATATAAACGTCTTATCTGGCCACTGGATAGGTAGCACTTCCTTGGCAATTCTTTTCTAAAAATAGGTTTATTGTAGTGTAATATTTGGAAGTAAGCATTTGCCAAGGATATTCTGAAAGAGAGATATTTCAGATCACTGTAAGTTAAATTTCCTGGTGCTATTTGCTGCATATAGGTGCTTCTTCGGTTGTGCTACCAGGAATTGTCTTCAGTCAGCAACTTCCTATTTCACGAAGGCCACGTCTATACTGTGAAAATATTCTCAAATTGTAGTAAATGTTACTTCTCCTGTCATCAGATTGTTCCCTTTCCCCATTTCCACCTACAATTTCTTAGTCTATAACCTTCCTTTTTCCATGGCAGTGTTATATAGGTAAGTCCTCAACTTACAACAGTTCATTTAGTGATTATCCAAAGTTACAATGGCACTGAAAAAAGTGACATGATCATTTTTCATACTTAGGACTATTGTAGCTTCCCCATGGTCATTTTAAAAGTCAGATACTTGACAACTGGTTCATATTTATGATAGTTGCAGTGTCCTTGGGTCATGTGATCAGCTTTTGTGACTTTGTGACAAGCAAAGTCAATGGGAAGCCAGATTCACTTAGCAACCATATTGCTAACAACGAAAAATTTGGGCTCAATTGTGGTTGTATATCAAGGTTTACCTGTACTTCTTTGGTAGTAACAAAAATCATGGACTTGATGGATGGAATCCATGGTAGAGCTTCTTATTATGCTGGAATTGCTCTAGTTAGGACATTCCTAAGCCATCGTTAGATTTGCATGGTTTTGCTTTGTGCAAAGTCAAGCAACTGTGGTTTATGTTTGACCAGATTAGGATTGACTATGACAGGGTTCCTGCCAGTTCTAACCTCTTCTATAGAAGAGGTTCCACAAATCTACAGTGCCGTTTAGAACCGGTTCCAGCTCCCTCCCCCCCGCCCATGCGCACATCATCAAGATGAAGAGCAAGAGGAGGAATTCTGGGAGTTGAGGTCCACAAGTCTTAAAGCTGTCAAGTTTGAACACCCCTGGGGATTTTTTTTCTAAAGGATTAGGGGTGCAAGGGTCTTGTAACTTGACAGCTTTAAGACTTGCATACTTCAATGCTAGAGTTCCTGAGCCAACATGACTAGAGGAGGAATTCTGGGAGTTGAAGTCCACAAGTCTTAAGGCTGTCAAGTTTGAACACCCCTTTTTTTCCTAAAGGGTTAGGGATTCAAGGGTCTTGTAACTTGACAGCTTTAAGATTTGAGTGCTTCAAATGCCAGAGTTTCTGAGCCAACATTTTGGTTGCTAAGCAAGAGCATTGTTAAGTGAGTTTCACCACATTTTACAAGTTGGTCACACCTACCCAATCACATAACTGCCAAGCCACTCCTACTCGGTCACATGGCTCTCAAGCCAATCCCACAAAGCAGGCCACACTTACAGAAGAGGTTCTAAAAATTTTTGAAACCCACCACTGCGTTGTAGGTAGGTTCTCCAAGGTCCTCTTGCACCTGCAAAGGAAACACACTGTCTTGAATGTGAGTGTGGGCACAGTTCAGATTCAGAATAAAATTTATTCAGCTCGTTTGGCCACATCCTGTTTCACTTTGTTTACTGCAATGAAATCAGGCAAATTACTTTTCAGTTTGATGGAGGCAAAGATAGATTTTGCACTACTATTCAGTTGGGAGTGAACATTTGTTTTAATGGTTGGCCAGAGAGCCCAAGACAACAACCCCCACGTCATCAATTAGTGGTATTGTTTTCTTTTTGCAGAAAGAACTGCATTTTCAAATAGTTTAGAGACTTTTGCTGGAGAAAAATGGCAATCTTTTTTTTTTTTTACTACAACTGATTTTATTTCATATTTAAAGATCTCTCAATCAATTTGTTACTTTATTAATCAATTGTTAAGTTGTCCGCAGTTAAAATAGGTCTCTCCTTTTTGGAGTTCTATCTTCTGTTGGTCACCAATCTTTTTATGCAGTACATAGAGACTTTTTAAATATTACCTATTGCCGGTGATTTGAATGTATTGAAACTGTTCTTGTTCTGTGTGAAATGGGAGAGAGATGATTTTATTAATGCCTAAATTGTCGAGGACCATCGTGGTATGTCAGTCAGGTTATCTGAAGGTGGCCATTCTCCTTGTTGTTATTTCAGCTTGTTGTCTGAGCTATTACTCAAGATTTTGTGGAGTTCAAAACAACAGAGATCACAGACAACAGTGGGAGAAGTCATCATCATGATCCCCCCCCCCCCGCATATGTACATTAGTCTTCCACAAATAGTCTGAGCGGTTGGATTGTAACTCCTAAATTCCCAGGTTACATTGGAAGGCCCCAGATTGAGAAAGGCCATAGATATCACCGCCTTTGGCTTTCCATTTTAATCTTTCCTAAGAAATTGTGTTTTCCAACCGCTTCAATTTACAGGTCTGTGTAAGGAAATGTCATTTAGTCTCTTTCTTTATCTAAGTTTTATTCCGCAATAGGACACAATTTCTTGATTTCTATGATTTTACAGTCTGGCAGTACATGTGATCTTTTTCCATCTATATGGATATCACTAGATCTATTCTAGAATGGTTAAGACATTGGGCTGTCAATCAAAATGTTGGCAGTTTGAGACTCAAGTACTCAAGACTCATGATAGGGTGAGCTCTGGTTACTTGCTCCAGCTTCTGCAAACCTAGCAGTTCGAAAGCATGCAAATGTGAGTAGATAAATAGGTACCACTTCAGTGGGAAGGTAACAGTGTTCTTTGTGCCTCAGCGTATAGTCATGCTGACCACGTGACCACAGAACTGTCATCAGACAATGCTGGCTCCCTTGGCTAGGAAGCAAAGATGATCACTTTCCCCTAGATTTGGAAATAACTGGACAGGGGATACCTTTACCTTTAGATCTAATCTGAGTCAAGTGCATCATTTATGAAAAATTCAGTAGAACTTATCTGATTATTGGTAGAAGCTGGTTGATATTCTTTATCTATTGTAGTCTCATAGACTTCATCTCAAAGCAAAGCTGGGCAACCTTTTCAGAGAAAGGGGCTTTATGAAAATAAAGATTGGGCCCTCTCATAAAATTGCTTCTATCACCTCTTCGCCTCTTTCCTTTATGGTATAGCCTCAAAATCAGGGATGGTATCCTACCGGTTCAGACTGGTTCGGCGAACAGATAGCTCCAACAATCAGCTGGGAATGAACCGTTTGTTCCAACTTTCAGTTGGGCCCGCCCGCCCCTGCGCTATACTCACCTATATTTCCTCTTTTGAAGTGAAGCGTGTATGAAGCAAACCCGTTATTAAACCGGTAGGATCCCACCCCTGTTCAAAGTGGCATGTGGCTATGATCCTGGCTAGTCATGATGGGAATCTGTGGGCCTTTAATATCTCCCTGGACTTTGAATGGCAACTCATTCATAGTACGCACCCACACTAATTATGTGCCAGTTAGTTGCAGAGGTACGTATGTGAATGTGTGGCTCCTAATCTTACAGCACTGTTACATCTTCAATTAGAATGTCACTTGGTAGAAGATCTGACTGGATCTTGTGACTGTAATAGAGAGTTGATGTCTAACATTTATTGCAGGAGGTCTTGTCACTATCAATTTATTGTGAAAGGACAGCTACAGGAAATGGCTTCAAAGCTGGCGATGCTATATTGAGTTGACCTAGTTCTACACCTGAATGACTAGGGAGAAAAAAAGGTGGAAGAATTCTTTGGTTCAGAAAACTCTGGAGCTTTATTCAGAATGTTTATTCAGCTCCCTAAAGCAATTCCTTTTTGGAATCTGGGATTCTACATTTACTGTGTTCTCCTCCTCCCCCTTCTCTCTCAATTTTCCTGCAGTTGTGTAGCAGATGTGATTATTCCCATTGTGAGATGGGGGATGCATTTGAGGCCGCTTTACCTGGGTCATTCCTATCCTGTAGAAAATCCCTTTTGCCTTTTGAGAAGAGAATGCTTAGCATTATTATCGTCTGTTTAAGAAAGTAGAGATCCTACTTAGGATGATCTTTCTTATAAAAGGAATGTAACTTTTCACTTTAGTCTGCATTTATACCTTTGTTCATTGCTGTTCTTTTATAGTATTTTTTTTTCACTTAGGGGACAGCTTTTTTGTACATTGCCTCCCACTATTCTATTTATATTTGATTTTTAAAAAGCATTGCAACATGGCAGTCAAAATAATTTTAAAATATTTTTATTCTGAAATTGGAATGAAAGTACTTTCATTTCTTTCCTTTTGGCTTTTGATATTGTAGTTCATTCTGTGGGGTCACCTTTTATCTTGTGCCATATATCCTAACTATGTTTACCTGGCTGTAGGTCCCAATTGTTTTATTAAGCCTTACTTTCCACTCCGAGAGAAAGTTTGTAAGTTTGTAAGTTTAATTTTATTTATAGGCCGCCCAATCCCGAAGGACTCTGGGCGGCTTACAGAAGGGAAGAGAAAGAAAATAAAAGAAAGTAAAAATAAAATAAGACAAGTAAAAACGACACAGATACATTCATTTCAGTCGGGGCTGGATCTCAACAATGAGGTCAACAGTCCCAGGCCTGCCGGAAAAGCCAGGTCTTGACAGCTTTTCTGAAGGCCATTAGAGTGGGTGAGGTCCGGTTTTCTGGGGGTAGTTCCTTCCAAAGGGTCAGGGCAGCCACAGAGAAGGCTCTCCTCCGGGGAGCCGCCAGCCGACATTGTCTGGCTGACGGCATCCGAAGGAGGCCAACCCTGTGGGATCTTACCGGCCGCTGGGAGGAATGTGGCAGTAGGCGGTCTCGCAGGTATGCTGGTCCTAAACCATGTAGGGCTTTAAAGGTAATAACCAACACCTTGAATTGCATCAGAAGACCAATGGGTAGCCAGTGCAGCTCGCGGAGGATAGGTGTAACATGGGTGTGCCTAGGTACACCCAATATCGCTCGCGCAGCTGCATTCTGGACTAGTTGCAGTCTCCGAACGCTTTTCAAGAGTAGCTCCATGTAGAGCGGAAAGAAAGAAAGAGAGAAAGAAAGAAAGAAAGAAAGAAAGAAAGAGAGAGAGAGAGAGAGAGAAAGAGCCAAGGAAGGGTAAGGAGATCCCCTCTGTGTGTGGACATTGGCAGGATACAGGAGCACATCTCAAATTTTAGGGATCCAAACTTTATTTCTGCAGCCTGATGGAAGAATTTCCTGTCCTTCCATCTGCAAAAGGAAACTCCTGCGGGGGGATGCATGAAAAAAATGCTCATATCCTGAAGATCTGAGCTCTATTTCTGTGCTCTGCTGTAGGATTTCCCCTCTTCTTGTGCACAGAAGGGAACTCCTTTGTTGGGCTGCAGAAAACACAGCTTAGATCCCCAAGATCCCTGCAGCCCAATCAAAGACTCCCTGTCCCCAGTGCATTGAAGGGAGGGAAAATCCTTTGATTTTCGGAGGAGCTGGTAGACATTGCAATTGGCAATCACATGACTGCAATGAGCTTAGCAAGTGGTCATAAGTGAAAACAGTTACCTAGCTCCTGGATCATGGTCATGTGACCACAGGTTTGTGTGTGTGTGGGGGACAATTTACAAGGGCCAGAAGTGTTTTATGAACTGTAAAACACCCTTCAAACAGGGCGTTCAAACAATTGTTAAATGGACCACCTGCATTACTTTTATCAGTAAAACTACAATTGCACAATAGTTGAAATGCTTGCCTTGCAAGCAGACATTTGGCGATTTTAAACCTGCCAGAAACATATTGCTTTTCAAGGGATTTTCACAGTCATTTGATATAGAAAGCTTTTAGTGGGGAAAAAAATGTAAGTGGGAAATGGTGTACCACTGGACTTAATCACCCTGTTTAGAGTAAAAAGCCAAAGAAAAACATATCTAGCCCAAGGAAAACAAAATAGAAATTAGAAACCTGGCAGGTTTTGAATTAGCAATCTTCTATTTGCACAGCAATAGCTGTAACCATTGAACTGTTCTAGCATTTTTGATTAAGATAGCTTTAGAATGTGTTAGAAATTACAGGTCTGAAAGAAATCTGTTTTTTGAGATTGCACATACGTACTTTTGGATGCTTTAATCTTTGGTATATAAATTCAATGCATGTGTGTGTGTGTGTGTATTTGCGCATAAAACACACAGATATAAAAATACATACATGTTCATTAAGACCCACCCCAAGGAGGCAACCGTTTTCCCGGGACAGAAATTGGAAGAGCACAGCAGCTGAAGGAGGAGGTGGTAGCCTGATATTCAGACTGAATATTTTTCAGCTTGTTGCCAAAGTGTTGAAGACCAGACAGATTTTCTGAAGATAGCTCAGAGTCAAGTTGACCCAAGCACAAGATAAATGAAGCTTAAGGGCGCAGTGTGAATATGTTTTTACTTTACAGTATGGTTTACTGTTTAATTCTCCTCTTGAATCTGGTCTTCAATCTCTTTAGACCAGATCCAGTTTTGTACCATGTAGAAGCTAGAGGCTTTTCATGAAAATAAGGGGGGAAAGCAATTTAGCCATCCCCATGTTAACATTTTTGAAATATTTTGTGTTGTGAAAAAATGGTTGAGCTAAGGTTTTTTGGAATCACTGATTTGACATTCTGCTTTGTTAAAAAGGCTGCCGATAAACCAAAATCCAAGACCCATGTCAAAATCATTCTTATTAAATGGTTGTATTTATAGCACCTGGGAATTTGGGACTGATGGATTTTCTTTTGTGGTATTACTCTGCACTTGATCATGTTAGCAGAACAATATGTGCAATATTATGAGACTGCTTAAAAGTACTTTATAAATAATCAGGTGTAAAAAACAGTTGCTGATTTTTTTTCCCCTCTAGCCCTAGTGCTGACATTTAAAGATAAAAAAGATGTACCAATTTAAAACAATCTTTGTCATAGGTAGATTGTAAAAAATTGCTGGCATGACATCAGTAGGACAGAAGTTGAACAAACTTTCAAGTAATAACATGTCTTATTGCTGAATAGGATGAGGAGGTGACCTTCCAATTGATC
The DNA here is from genome assembly GCF_009769535.1 of Thamnophis elegans. Taxonomy (NCBI): domain Eukaryota; kingdom Metazoa; phylum Chordata; class Lepidosauria; order Squamata; family Natricidae; genus Thamnophis; species Thamnophis elegans. The sequence goes on along the minus strand of NC_045541.1, from coordinate 114,679,975 downwards.
CTAGTTTCTAGGCTTTGAATGTAGACTGGTTATAGTGAAATTGGGACAGATATTTCCTTAGATTTTTTTTCCTGAAAGTATAAACATGGATGGTACCCAGTGGAAAAATTGCAAGGGCAAACAAGTAGGATCATTCAAAGAGCGTATTATATCATATGGGCTTATTTGTCCATGTTATCTTAGCACTGATTACTGTCTCAGGCTGCAGACTTACCATGATCTTTGGCTGTGGTCTTTCTACTTTTGTGTGACCTGATTCTTTGTTTAAAATAGAAATGCCAACTGAATGTTGATCTATCTGCACATGTCAGAGTTAACATTCACCACAGCCATGATGGCAAACTTATGGCACGCATGCCTTCGCCAGCTGCTCTTCTGTTTTTTGGCAGTTGGTCTTCATTGGTGCAGAAAAATGGCCAAAAATGCCCCCAAAACAGACTAAAATATCATTGCCTTATTATTGCCTTCCCTAGGCTTTTCCATCCATGGACCATTTTCAGGCCATCTTCCGGGCTGTTTTCAGGCCATTTTGGGGCCATTTTTTTGGGCTAAAAACTGCCCGAAAAAAAGCCTGAGAACCCCAAAATGGCCTGAAAACGGCCAAAAAAAAAAAAAAGGCATATACGTGCCAGCCAGCTGATCTTCGGATTTCCTGTGTTCCGGCATGCACACATGCACACATGTTTCAGTTCGATGCCGAAAAGGTTCGCCATCACTGACCTATAATTTAATTTAACAGGGTCACCAACAGCATTAATATCATTGCCTTATTATTGCCTTCCCTAGGCTTTTCCATCCATTCTTCATCCAGACAGACAGTACCTAAATTTGATAGATGATAGATAGATAGATAGATAGATAGATAGATAGATAGATAGATAGATAGATAGATAGAAAGAAAGAAAGAAAGAAAGAAAGAAAGAAAGAAATAGACAGAAAAAATCCTCCTTTCTCAGTTTTTGGCTGGATTCAGTTTCTTAATATATAGATTGGTTTGGTCTAGCACCAGGCTAGAAAGCAGGAGACCATAAGTTCTAGTCTTGCCCTAGGCATGGATGCTGGCTGGTTGACGTTTGAGCCAGTCATTCACTCTCAGCTCAACCCATTTCTCAAGGTTACTGTAAGTAAATATAGGAAGAGGTATGAGCATAAAGTATGTTCACTGCCTTGAGGTATTTATAAAAAATAACAATAACCAATATGGGATTAAAACAAAATATTTGTTATGTTGACTTTTGAAAATAAACCACAGTGAAACGAAGACATAACAAAATACATGTTAAGGGAAGGAAGCAGTTTTCAGATTGGGCATATCTCCAAGTGTTTTTGTGAGGATGGGCTTCCTGCAATCCCTGGGCATATTTGGCAACCCAAGCCATCTTGCTCAGCAATGAGGGATGCTGGGAGTAGTAGTTCAGCTGTAGCTTGGGTGGGAAAATGTTTAGAAGGCAAAGCCTAAAATAAGGTACCGTATGCAGAAACTACAATATATTGCACAACTATAGGACAAGAAGTTTCTTCTTGTTTTTCTGTTTTCCTTGAAGCAGGGAACATCTTCAAGGGAATATCTTATTTCACAAACCTGGGGTACAATGATATAGTTTTCTGTAACAGATAGAAACTAGTCTAAGGAATATGTGTCTAGTAAAAAAAAAATCTTATTTCAAACTTTACCTGCATACTGTGCTAGAAATGTCTAGCACGTTAGTAGGTTTACTTATCCCAGTCCACTTACATGGTTTTGAAGACTGAAGAAGGGATAGATTTCTTTCTAGGATACTTTCCAGATGGTAGTTTATTTTTTTTTTAAATGTACTCAATGGCAGAATTACAAATGCAGGAAGCATCCATTTCAGGTGAAATATGAGTTACTGCCGCTCTTACATGGGGAAGATGGGATGACCTAAGTCTGTAGGAGCATAGAGAAGATTATAAGATCAGTTTGACTATGTTGGGGGTGAGGGAAATATGATCTGGTTGGCTAAGGTTTCCCCTGTTTACTGCTCAGTAAAGAGAAAAAAAGGTCATTACTGTGGTTTCTATGTGCTTGAAGATGAGCATTTTTTTTCCCGCTGAGCTGTACTTTTTTGTGCCTTCATGTGAAATATTTATGCCTTGTCACCCCAGATGCACAGGATAATGCTCCAAGTGGTCCTCCACATTATTGTAATTGCTTCTCACTCTGATTCTGTGATCTGGTCTCCCATGGATATTAGAAATATTTGGCTATTGCAGCAAAGAGCAATATGAAATATACCTGCAAATAAATCATGCTCTATATTCAAAAATGAAAAATGAAATTTTGGGATGGCTTTCAGAGCTTTCAGATTTGAACATTATTGAATATTTGTGGGAAATTTTCAGGCAAGCAGCACGTATCAGGAGACCCAGGGGTGGGCTTCAAAAAATTTAGCAAGGGGATCTCTGCCCAGTTGCTGGGTGGGTGTGGCCATGGTGGGTGTGGCCTAGTTGGCCCTCAGCACCATAGCAGGGGGGATGTTTTTGCCCTCCCCGGGCTCCGGAGGCTTTCCTTGAACCTCTAGGAGGGTGAAAATGGCCTCTCCAAACTCCGGATGCCCACCTTCTCAAACTTCTGGTAGTCACACTTTTTGCCCTTCCCGAGCCTCCGTTCGTACCCTGAACTTACCTGCATCCAAAACGGGCTGCGTGGGGATCCTGGGAGAGGCGGGGTGGGGTGGGTGGGGCAAGCCAGGAGTGGGATTTGGGGGTTTCCGAACTGCACAGAATCTTAGCTAGAGGTTCTCCCGAAACCCCTCCGAACCCCCAGCAGGCCACCCCTGAGGAGACCTAAAAGTATTTTTCAGCTAGATGAGTTCTGCAAGGAAGAGTGGTGAAATCATTCCCAAAGCAAGAACAGACAGACTCTTAAGCGGGCTATGGAAATGAGATGTCACAGAGTACTGACCGAAAGTGTGCACTTACCATACTCGTAACTTTCTTGGTTTTTTTTCTTTTTTTTTTTTGAATATTTGAAGAATTGTACTTAAATAATAAACATACATTTTAATTTACAGAAAGATCTCATGTTTATTATAATTCTGTATTCAGGTTGTAACTGCATTGGTCTCCTTATGGATTCATTGAAATATACAATTTGACCAGGTGTCTGCATCTACTACGCTTCTGCATAGTAACTATAGCCCCCGCCCCCCCCCCCAAAAAAAATAAAAAATTCTACCTAACAGCAATCATTTGTATTCTCTTCTGGAAAAGTTTTATTATGGAAATATTTATTGATACCTAAGGTAGTGGAAGAAGACTCTCCACTAAGAAGGTTTGAATGTTTATTTTATTTATATGCCGCCCTATTCCCTGAGGGACTCAGGGCGGCTCACAAACCCAAGGGGGGGGGGAAGGTAAACACAAAGAAACTACAACAGAAAAGGTACAGGGGAATTTAAAAGACAACCAACAGTCACACGATTCGAGAGGGGAAGGGAACTCATCAACCCCAGGCCTGCCGACACAGCCAGGTTTTAACGGCTTTTCGGAAAGCCTGGAGAGAGGTGAGGGTCCGAATCTCTGCGGGGAGCTCGTTCCAAAGGGCCGGAGCAGCCACAGAGAAGGCCCTCCCCTGGGTAGTAGCCAGATGACATTGGCCAGTAGATGGAACCTGGAGGAGGCCTAATCTGTGGGATCTAATGGGCCTTTGGGAGGTAATTGGCAGCAGGCGGTCTCTCAAGTATAACAGCATTAGGTGATTTAAACAAAGCTTTAGGGAGAAAATGCATCTGTACTGTATGATTATTAGGTTTGTAGCCTGATCAGTTCTAGTCTTAAGGCTGATAGCAGTCTCTTCAACCTGAAACACAATGTCAGGGTTCCAAATAACATCCAAAATTAAATCATAGTCCAAGGCAAAGTATTGCTCAAAGTTCCAATTTATTAAGAGAACCATGTTGGCACATCTGGGGAAACCCGAATCTGAGCTTCCTGGGTTTTCCCCACCCAGTTGAGAGTTCATGATCTTGTCCCCACACCCACAAGTCCATCACATGGTCCAATCTTCCACTGCTGTGCTGGCAGTTCCACCCATCCAGTTCCGGTCAGATGCAGAGATGTAGAGACAAAGGATGACCTTGGTTTCTAGAAAGGAATGTAATTTTGACAATATCACATTCTACTCTTTGCTATTCCCCCTCCCAATTCCCCATTAATGAAACAGCATAGTAGAATGGAATATTAGTGTGGCAGGCCAAAGATACCAAAAGGAACTGGCTGCAGGCTTGGCACACAATACTTTAGTATTCTTCAACCTGATCCCTTCTGCCCCATGTTAAATTGCAACTCTGAGAACCATAGTCAGGATTAACAGCAATCCCAAGACCTCTGCAGGCTACCATTAGATGGTACTATTCTTACCTGAAGTAATCAGGTTCTATTACCACAGTAACAAATACCCCAGGACAAAGACTTTCATAATTGACACTGAATTGACTTAGAGAGCCAGTTTGGTGTAGTGGTCAAGACATTGGCTAGTAATCAGAAGACCATGAGTCCTACTCCTTGCTTGGACACAAAGCCAACTAGGTAATCTTGGGCCAGTTACAAACACTTCTGAAAAACTTTTTCAAAAAACTGCAGAGAGTTGTCAGGCTGTCTCTGAGAATTGGACATAAGTGAATGGAAGAAACAAAACTGATCCTACATCAATATGTGACTGGCTGTGAATCAATTGTTTTAGTTCTGTGAGTTTTCCTGTGCCCCTCCACCCCAGTTTTGCATGGGTTTTATTTCATGCAGAAACCCAATTTTACTTATCCATATGAATCAAATTGGGCTGAGGGTACAGGGACGCACATGAAAGACCTTCAAGAAATGCAGTTAGTTGGATAAATGGAAATGGTATTTGGATAAGGTTACGTGTAATAAGGATCATATGGTGGAAAAGCAGATTAATCAGATTGTAAAGAGTTGTGCAGGTTCAGCTGTTGTATGTATAGCTCAGCGAAAAGTACATCGATAAGGCAGTTCCATTTTTTAAAAGGGCAATCAGGTTTTTAAGGCCCATTGCTTTCAATGGGATTTAGCTCTCTCTGCTTAGTACATACAAAACTTACATTAACTACGAAAGGATTGCAGTACAAAGTCCATGTTTTGCATGCAGAGAATTTGGGATTCAGTCCTTGCTGTCTCCAGAAAAAAAAATGCCTGCAACTGACTGAAATCATGGAAATGTGTAATCAGTGTGTAGACTAATGTTTCTCAATCTTAATGAAAGTTAAAATGGCCAAGTGTTGAGAAACAGTAGTATAAACCACAGGAGGGCCATCTTTTGCATTCTAGGTGTTCTTTGACTTCCATTGTCACCATCTAAAAGGCTACAGATTGTCTATCCCTGGTATCAATGACTTGAGCAGAACAGATTAACCATCTGATTAAGCCTAATGATACAATTTCTCATCGTTCTTAATTAGAATGCTACTAAAGAGATCAAGGCAAGTTCTTGTGGCAAATTATGATAAAGCAATAAAGCATTTGCTATAAAGAGAATAAGCCATCTGTCTAACTCTGTTTGAAAGAACATTCTTGCCCTCATTATGAATTATTCTGCAAATTAATTAATATATTAAGGGGCAGAAGTCTTGTTTTGAATAACCATGGATATTCCATTCTTATTTAATTCTTCTCCTCCTCCCTGAATTTGGTGGCAGATAGTCCCATATGAGTGAAAGAAGATTGAAGGTTCAGAGTTTTTTTCCAGATTTGTTCTTGGGGATCTGATGAGATCCTGTAAATCCTTTGTGTTTCTGTCCCCCTGCCTTTTGTTTTCTGCAGTTTTTTGCAAATGTCAAACAAAGATCAGGATATTTTTATGAGATTTTCATCATGTATAGCTCTATAATGAAAAGGCACTATGCAACCTAAAATCAGCTCCATCTATTGGCCTTGATGGATTATGTGCCTACTTCTTAAAAAAGCTCTCAACCACCATAGCAGAACCTCTTACCATAATATATGAAATATTCTTCAGAACCAGCTCCTTGCCTAACTTATGGTCACTAGCCACGGGCATCCCTATCTTCAAAAAGGGTGACCCCAGCCTAGTTGAAAATTACAGACCAATCTCATTATGTTGTCTCAGCTGCAAAGTCATGGAATCAATCCATTATCCTCTACTTAGATACAACCTACTCTCTAACAAGCAGTTTGGCTTCAGAAAAAAATTGTCCTGAATCTGCAATTCTTACACTGCAAAAACATATGGACTTCACAACTCGACCAGGGTTCAGCAATAGACGCAATTTATATAGACGTCTGTAAAGCCTTTGATTCAGTGGTACATGACAAACTACTTCTAAAACTAAAATATTATGGCATCTCCAGTTCCCTTAAGTGGATAACTGCATTCCTATCAAACAGGCAACAAGTAGTCAAAATAGGAAACACCCTATCAAACCATGCACCTGTTAATAGCTGTGTCCCCCAAGGTCACATTTAGGACCCACAGTCTTTATACTTTACATAAATGACCTTTGTGATCATATTATAAGAAACTGCGTTCTCTTCGCTAATGTAAAACTATTCAACACCACTGACAATGCTGCTTCCCTACAAAAAGACCTTGCCTATGTGTCAGAATGGTCAAACAATTGGCAACTCCAAATCTCAACCAACAAGCCAAAAAAAAAAAAAAAAATCAGAACACAAAATACAAGCTGGGTGGATATGACCTCATAGACAACCCCTATTCTGTAACCTAATCTTGTGAAGCTTCTTCTAATATTGAACTAGGGCATACAAAACTTTTGCTAGAACAATTTTTGAATGCAGCTCATCTGTCTGGAACCTGCACTGCATATCAGACATTAATACAATCGAATGGGTCCAGAGATATTTCACGAGAAGACTCCTCCACTCCTCTGCTCACAACAGAATACCTTATGCCACCAGACTTGAAATTTTGGGCCTAGACAACTTAGAACTTTGCCGTCTTCAATCTGACCTAAGCATAGTACATAAAAGTATCTACTACAATGTTCTACCTGTAAACGAATACTTCAGCTTCAACCACAACAACACACAAGCACACAATAGATACCAACCTATGGTAAACCACTACAAATTTGATTGCAGAAAATATGACTTCAGTAACTGGATTGTAATGCCTGGACTGCACTACCTGACACTGTGGTTTCTTTCCCATTTTTTTTTAAAAGGGATCTTCCATCACTGGCCACGAAATTCATGAAAGAAGAAATTGTATTTTAAATCATTATGTTTTAGCAGGGTTTGGGGTTATGGAGAGGAATTCAAGCAAATAGCAATAGCACATAGACTTACATACTACTTCACGGTGCTTTACAGCCCTCTCTAAGCAGTTTACTATATCAGCATTTTGCCCCCAGCAATCTGGCTCCTCATTTTACTGACCTCAGACGAATGGAAGGCTGAGTCAACCTAAATGTGATACAAACCTGAAACATCTTTGATATTTAATTTTATTTATCAAACATATATAGTTTCTCCATCTAACTAGAAGTAACTCTTGTGTTTTGTGTCAGGCAGCTTTCTGTCTTTCTTTAAGACTTTTGTCCCTCTGACCGCCCTCCCCTTCGCAACCTTTGTTGCTTGCTTCTTGAAGGACTGTATCCAATATTCCAGCCCTCTTGTAAAGCCTTGAATTAGCTATCACTCTTCTTGAGATAATTATAGGTTTGTATAATGTACCTATTGTTCTGTTCCACAAAGCCTTGCTGTCATCTAGATGGCTGTGGTGGGGAGATGAGAGAATCTCTCTATGCCTTTTGCAGCCACACTGTGCTGCTAATTAGCATGCTGCTTTTGCCTCTTCCTTCTTAGGGCTTCCTGTTTCAGAGGCCAAATTCTACCCTTTTCCTGGTCTGTTTATTCTTGCTTATTGGCTCTTGTGTGCTACCACTGCAGATGTGTCAGGCAGCCTTCTTCACTACCTGTTCTTAGAACCACATTGATTCATTCACTATATACAGGTAAGTCAGAGTGTAGGATGTGGTTGTCTTTGTAACAGACTTACAAAGGCAATTGAAGGTTCACACAAGGAAGGAGCATCTTGTTTCCAAATATCCTGCTCTTGGATAGCTGTCAGTACTCCCACAGATGCTCTGAAGTTGGACTTGCTTTTTGGAACTGCATTCATTCAACCGGTTCACCGACAAAACCGCGACGGACAAATGCACGCTGTCAAAACCGCTAATTGATTTTCTACAAAAGCGTGCCAACATATGTGTGCCGTCAAAACCGCTAATTGATTTTCGACAAAAGCGTGCCGACAAATGCGCGCTGACAAAATCGTGTCATCAACAAACTACATAGTGTGACGCGTATATGTACCATATAACCCTAACTCTAACCCTAACTCTAACCCTGAAATTTTTTTTGATTTTATTGTGCTTGTCATCGCACTTTTGTCATCGCGAATTTGTCAGCGAGATTTTGACGTCACGTTTTAATCGACACTATTTTGTCGGCGCGCATATGTCTATCGCGCAATTGTCGGGTCACGCATTCAACCTGCTTAGGTTTTTTTTCCCAATGGGAGATCAAGGGGGGCTCATCATATTGAAAATAACCCCAAAGCATTTCAACAGTGGTCAGACATAGAAGAGCAGGAAGAGTCAAAACAAGAGTTACATTGATTGCAATTTGAACAGGGCCAAATAAAGTTGAATGCTTTGTGCTTTAGAGAGCTCTTGGAACCAGATCATCTTGCTAACTATAGATTATTTCTCTGGCTGCAGAAGCTGAGGTGAACATAGCAGGTAGGTCCTATTAACCTGAGTTTAAATATATTACGTGAACCCAGCCTCTCAAGATTAAACATAACAATGATTTCTTTATAAAATATCTGATCCCACCCCACTTTGTATCAAGCACTTTAATGAAAGAGGATTTTCTTCATTAATGTCTGAATTACTAACAGATGGTGATCAACTTCCATCTTCTTCAGCCAGGATGGCCATACTGTACTGCAATTTCCATTCAATAGAAGTTTGTGAGAGAAAGCTGTCTTAGGCTGAAGGAGAACTCAAAATGTATTGGCCAAACATATGACTTTGAAGTCCAGATTCAGCATATACTTTCATAACAAATATAGGAAAGAAATAATGGCAAGTTGTCAAGGCTTTTAATATAGTTAAAAATTCTTGCAAGGATTCCTTCATTCGTACGTACATGTGGGCTTACAAAGAGTTCCATCAACTGAAATGGGCAACTGTTATATTCAAATATTTTTTTCCTAATAGACAACTACCTTTATTTTCGGAGTATAAGACGCACCCTTTTCCCTCAAAAAAGAGGCTGAAAATCTGGGTGCGTCTTATACACTGAATACAGCATTTTTTGCCTCCTGAAACCCCGCCCCTTCACTAAAATGGCCGTGCATAGCCTTTAAGAGGCTTTCAGAATGCTCCTGGGGGCTGAGGAGGGCAGAAATGAGTGAAAAATGGGATGTCTTATGCTCAATTTGCCCTCCCCAGCCCCCAGGAGCACTCTATAAGCCTAAAGGCTATTCATGCCCCCCCCCCTTTTTACAAAAAACAGGGCCATTTTTGGCTGGTTTGGGGAGGGGGCACCGCCCAGGAGCACTCTACAAGCCTCCTAAAAGCTATTCGTGCCCTTTTCTGAAAAAAGAAAACTGGCCCCATTTTTGCAAAAAAAGTGCCATTTGGGGGAGATCTGTAGAGTGCAAAAACTTTTTTTTTTAATTTGCCTCTTCAAAATCTTGGTGAATCTTATACTCCAAAAATACGGTAATCACTTCAAAATGAGGAATAATTAACTTAAAGCAATCACTGAAATTTTAAAAAATGCTAGCTTAAAAAATCATTTAAAATATATGTACAAAAAGACATACAAAAGCAACCGGCATGCATAGTACAAAACAAAACAAAACAAAAAAAGGAAAAATGCTTCTATAATGACCCACTGAAACACGAGTGATATCTTTCTACTCATCCTAAAGGAGGTTGAAAAAAATGAAGATTAGTAAAAATGATTATCGACCAAATGAGATGTTAAAGGAAATGCTGTAGAAATGGCAAGATGTGGATTGCTCTTCACCACAGTAAGCCTGAGCACTGGTAATAAAAACAGTAAGTTATAGGCCAAAATTGATAGTGAAAATTGATAATTATGATTACATATGCCAGAGTAAAGTGACCAAAACCAATTTAATTTCTTAACTGACTGATTATGTGTTGGTCCTATGTATTTTAAAGAAACAATATAAAGATAGGCAATCTATAGTTTTCCACTTTATTTTGAACCTATTCATTTAAATAAGGTAAAGGACTCAAAGTTATATTATACAAGACCGGCTTAAAATTGAAGTTCTGTTCAACAAGTTATGACAGATTGAACTGAAGCTTAGATGGCATTATGGTTCCTGATGTGATATAAATCAAATGCTTTTATAAGTTTGATATAACTGATTTAAAAATAGTGGTAAGTTTTGCTTGGTTTTACCTCAAATAGTCCTTGCTAAACAAGCTCTGGTCACCATAGTTGGTTTTTGGCCCATGCTCATCATTCCAACAAATACTCCAAAGTTTGGTAGCTTTGACAATGGAATTAGATTTAGGACACAATGGTGCTTCTACAATAGCAATAGCAGTTAGACTTATATACCGCTTTATAGGGCTTTCAGCCCTCTCTAAGCAGTTTACAGAGTCAGCATATTGCCCCCACAGTCTGGGTCCTCATTTCACCTTGGAAGGATGGAAGGCTGAGTCAACCTTGAGCCGGTGAGATTTCAACAGCCGAACTGCAGATAGCAGTCAGCTGAAGTGGCCTGTAGTACTGCACTCTAACCACTGCGCACCTCGGCTCTAAGAGAGAGTTAAAACTCCTTTTCCAAGAGTGCAAGGCAACTGGATCTTTCTTAGCCACCTTCTCCAGTCTGGAAGACCTCCAAATGTGTGAATTGCAACTTGCAGGATTCCTTGGCCTGCATGTCTGTTGCTGGAAATTGTAAAAAACTGCTCTAAGCAAATGAAACTGTGAGATGGCTTTGGGAAAGAAATAGTCGGTTTTCCTATGTCCTCTGTGACAAAATCTCTGAAGCTGAAACATAGAAGTAATTGCCTCTGACAAATGGCAATCTCTCAGCTTGACCTACATCACCAAGATATTACAACACTAAAATTCTATTTGGAATGTCTTGGAGGAGAATCAAATGCCAATATAACAAATATGTATGTGGCTTTCATTGTACCAGAAGCTCTCTTTCCCAGCTCTCCAAAACTAATCTAAGGAAATGTTCTTTAAAGTATTTCAGAACTAGATAGACAGTGTTCATTTGTTTAGATATTGTGTGCATAAAAACAAACAAACCAAAAAATAGGTCCACGCGGAATAAGACCCCCCTCCCTTTTTGAATTGTGAGCCGCCCTGAGTCCCCCCAGGGAAAAGGGCGGCATACAAATAAAGGAAATGAAATGACCAAATGTGTCCATTGTTTTGCTATTTTCCAAATTGTAGATATTTTTTTTTTATGTAGAGACTCATTCAGAGACATGAGTCCAGGTACAATCTATAACAGGGGTGTTCAACCTTGGCATCTTAAGACCTGCGGAGTTCCCAGAATTCCTCAACCAGCTGGGGAATTCTGGGAGTTAAAGTCAACAAATCAAAATTGCCAAGGTTGGACACCTCCAGTTTATCGTATCCCACAACCTCTGTACCTTTCCATCACCTCCTTATTCATCCCTTTCTAGCTCTGCATTTTGGTTTCATATGTAGAACCAATCTGCTGTTCAGATGAAAATACATGAAGCTGAATGACCTTAGAAACTGAATGTAAAATTAATGATCATGATCTAACTTATAGTATATTAAGCAATCAATTTTTTCCTATACTTGGTATAAAAACCAGATCTGTCTGCCTTATTTTCTATGATAGCTGACAAATACATTTATTTTTACTTTGTCTTCAAGTCAGGGCTGACTCATGGCAACTCTTCAGACAAATCCCTGTAGTTTTCTTGGCAACATTTTGAAAAGTGGTTGGTCATTGCTTCCTCCCTAGGGTCAAGAGAGAGTGACTGGCTTAAAGTTTCCCAAGTTGACTTCATGCCTAAAACAGGGCTAGGACTCACAGTCTCTCGGTTTATAGCCTGTGCCTTAACCAACACACCAAACTGACTTTCATAACAAATATGATATCCCTGTTAATTACTGATGGTGTGGTAATTTGTCATACAAGATGAAGACACTGGGCGGAATATCTTATTTTGCACCTTGTTTAGTAACTACCGTATGCATCTTGGCAACGGAGAACTTTAGAAGTCTTCTTTTATTCCTCATAAAGATTATTTCTGGATGTGTAATGGAAATAAAAGAAAAGAAACAGATACAAAAGCTTCAAGACATGCCATAAATATTAAAGCTCTAATGTTATTTCATTGGTGTAAACTTTTTAGGAGAAAAGTTATTTGGAATTCCTAAGGAATTTTGAATATTTGGTTTCTGGATAATTAATACACGCCCATGCACTTATTAGTCATGTCAAAGACTTGTGCTGGTTTCTTTGCACATGGCTATATTCCTTCAAAAACTTGCAGCCTGCCTTTCATTGTTCTAGCCTTTTCCCTCTATGACCTAAAGCAGACATTCACAGATGCATTCCAGGCAAAAGTGGATGGTTTCAGATGGAACAATTCCAGAACATTTTCCCTTTGTTTTGCATACTGCAGTTTATTATTGTCTTGACACTTTCTTTTCTGTATTTCATTCCCACATATGGATGCTTCAGGTTTTAGCTTTGATCTTCCCATTTGTTACCATTCAGATATTCAACAACGTGAGTTCTTCTCAGCTTTTCTCTTTCCATCAACATGGTAAAGAATGAGGGTTGCTATAGTCTCTTGTTTCTTAGCCATCACTTTACATTGTTCTTTGATTCTAAATTACTTTTTGGTATTAGGATTTTTTTGCAGCGGAGATGAGTGGCTAAAAAAAAAATCTAATAAATAAAATCTGGAGTTTGTCAAGACCCAGTCACAACTGATCTGGCATTAAAGAATGAGAATTACTGTGCAACCATTTCCAGCTAATTAGCTGAGATTGAAGATCCAATGGTAGCTTTTTTGAATGATAATCTCCAGAAGTTTGCATCACAATAGATACAAATTTAGCGTAAACCCTTCCAATCTCAATTGCAGAAAATATGACTTCAGCAACAGAGTGGTCAATGCCTGGAATGCATTACCTGACTCTGTGGTTTCATCCCCAAATCCCTATAACTTTAACCTTAGACTGTCTACTGTTGACCTCACTCCATTCCTAAGAGGTCTGTAAGGGGCGTGCATAAACGCACCAATGTGCCTACCATCCCTGGCCTACTGTCCCCACTTATTTGTATCCATTTCCTGTATTCATAATCATGTTTATACTTATATCTGTTATCTTATACATGCTTGACAAAATAAATACAATTAAAAATTAAATTAAAGTAACTAGTGGTAGTATTTCAGCAAATAAATCGGTTGATACTTCTTTAGAAGCTAAGGGCTACCTTATCTGGGCTTGTCAGCAGCATTGCAGGGCTGGCCCCCCAAGACTGACAAGAGGACAAGAACTAAATAGTTATTACCGTAGTTCATTTACATTTCATCAAAATATAACTACCATTATATCTGTATATCATTTACTATTTATTCTTTCTTGCCATATTAAAATATGCAAGTTGATAACTGTTTTTGATCTTCTTTGGAATACCATCCAAGGCTTTCAGGAGTTTGTATGCAGCAGGTACTGAGTGAAAGCTTTCTAGGAAGAAAGAGAGGGTGGCACCACATTTGGAATATCAGCTATTACGATATTTTTTCCCCACTGACTTGTTTTAGAGAAATGATAGCAATTCACTACAGTTTAATCATTAATTTTTTACTTCCTTTGCCTATGCCATTGGCATTGCAAACACAGAGATTTGTTAGAAGACTATTACTAATAGTATATAAATATTTTCTATCACCTCAGTCTGTTCCTTTTTTTCATAGTTTTGGAAACTAAATGACTTGATAGGTAAACTAGTCAAGGTAAAGAAATACAAATACAATACAATACAATACAATAGCAGAGTTGGAAGGGACTTTGGAGGTTTCTAGTCCAACCCCCTGCTAGGCAGGAAACCCTATACTGTTTCAGACAAATGGCTATCCAACATCTTCTTACAGAATTCCAGTGTTGGGACATTCACAACTTCTAGAGGCAAGCTCTTCCACTGATTAATTGTTCTAACTGTCAGGAAATTTCTCCTCAGTTCTAAGTTGCTTCTCTCCTTGATTAGTTTCCACCCATTGCTTCTTGTTCCACTCTCAGGTGCCTTGGAAATGACTCCCACGATACATCTAACCATTTAGTTATTATTTTTCTTCTGACTGTGCAAAATGAACAAGTAGATTTCAAACCTGTGCCGTCTCTGCAAGATAAATCGCAGTCCGAGGAGGCTTCTCTTTTTCATTTTCATTTCTACAGTTATTTTCTAGCTACTCCAATCCCCCCAGATAAAGAATATTTGTCCCTTGCTATGATAAAATTTTGACATTGTCAACTCTAACAGGGACTTAGTGATATAGTATTGGCATCTTCGCAAACCACCTTTGCCCTTATCTTGTCAGGTTAACTTACCGTTAACTTAATCCATTCAGTCTAGGACAGCCATCCACCATCTGTTCCACACTCCCTCCCCTCACTGGCTGTGTTAAGTCTGCAGTTCCCAGAATTCCCAGCTTGCCCAGGAACTGCAGACCTGACACTCCTGGACGATGTCAGATTGGAGAAGGGACAAAGAAAATATATTCCAGGTTGGGCTGTGGTGTCATATGATATCAGGAGCCTATGAAATTGTCCTCCTTGGATGCAAGGGGGACAAAAGTGATTGTGAATTGCTCACAAGGTTCTGTCTACAACAAATGTAAGCAATGGAATAAGTCGACAGATAACATGTTCCAGTGGGCTTCCTCTCCCTCCCTCCCACATATAGTAAATTTCTATATAGCTGACAATTAAAATAGGCTTCACGGTTCCTTTCTTCACATCCACTGTTAAATTGTGATTTTTTTTATTCTACAGGGATAGCTGGGTTGCTGTTGGTTTATCAAAAGTTGAAAGACTTGTACTACAATTTGTCATGCCACTGTCCTGCACGATAGAAATCAGTATTTTTAACACAATTTTTGCATTAAGCACACATGCATAGCAAGACAGAATTATCCAAATATATTTGATTTACATGTGTTTTGGAGTAGAAAATCAGATATGATCTCCTAGTTATTAAAATATTTGGTATCCAATGAACAGAACCTTTAAGAGAGAATAAGAGAATAATGCGAATAAGTTCCATTTTACACAGCAGAAATGATGCATAGAATTTCACAATTTCCCATTCTTTTGTAATTTAATTTTATATGTTAGAATAAAAATTCTTATTATATTTGGAAAGCAAAATCATATAGTCTTAGCAAGTAAAATCCACACTTAGGAGTTTGGAGAGAGCTTGGAGAGACTATTTTTCCAAAAATAGTCTGGTTGTTACTCAGTTTGAAAGTAACAGCTAAAGATATGCTTTTAAACAAACAAACAAACAAAAATGAATAAAGGAATTTCCATTGAGGGGGATTCTCTGTAAAGGAAACTATGGTTCAAAGAAACTGGATCAATCGGTAATTGTGATCTTGGGTACCTCATAAAAATAGCTTAAATTAAATTGAATTTTACTGGGAATTTTGGTCAGTGTTCCATTTCCTCCCAGCTGCTGCATGAGGAGAGGAGAAAGAGACACAAAAGCATGTGAAGTGCAGTGTGCACTTCCAGGCACATAGGGTTAACAATGCCTTCACATCTAGTAGCTGGTAAATTTGTAGTACAGGCAGTCCTTGACTTACAAGCAGTCACTTAGTGGCCATTTGAAGTTTTTCATAATACAGATGACTAGGATTGCAATGGCAGTTTCTACTGAACATAGCAACCCAAGGGGAGAAATGTTCCTGCTTTGTTGGAATTGCTGGGGTTTCTAATCCTGGCTTAAGAAAGGAGACAGCATTCAAAGACTATAGACCAGGGGTGTAAAACACACATCATTGGGCCATGGTGGTGCAGTGGTTAAGAGTGCAATACTGCAGGCTACTTCTGCTGACTGCAATTTGGCAGTTCAAATCTCACCAGGCTCAAGGTTGACTCAGCCTTCCATCCTTCCGAGGTGGGTAAAATTAGGACCCAAATTGTTGGGGGCAATGTGCTAATTCTGTAAACTGCTTAGAGCGGGCTTTAAAGCACTGTAAAGCAGTATATAAGTCTAAGTGCTATTGCTATCATGGCGGTGTCACGTGACATAACTATCAGGACTCCCCCCCCCTTTGCTAAACTGGACATGGGCATGTGATGCATCCAGCCTGCGGGCCAGGAGTTTGGCAGCCTTGCTATGGACTATAGACAGATGTTCCTAGCAAGAGGGCAGCCTGGAGGTATGTGGAAACTACAGTCTTTCTTCAGAAACCATATTTATTAGAAAGTGAGATAAAGTTAGAGAATTTTAAGGGGTGTTTCTTAGCATCTGGATGCCCATGTTCTGAAAACGTGAAAGCTGCCAATTCATGAAATATATCATCCCCTGCCTGATGTATTGGCTCTGTTTGTACAACAGTGTGATTCACAACCTAGCCAAACCTATTGTAGCTAAGATATTATGCACATCCTGCCCATAATTCCTGTCCCAGAAGCTCTAACCTGGTTGCGTTTTGAACTGCAATTGAGATTGAAATAAATTGGGTTCCACTGCCCGCACTTAGAGAAGAGATGATTATGGAGCCAATCAAGGAGTGACATAATCCACTGTACAAGATTACTGTTATGATGTGTCCTCCATTCACGCAATAATGCAATCTCACCTTTTTTTTAAACTTCTTCCTCTATTCTAAGTTTACTGGTTTGTTGGTTTCAGTGAATAAAAAGGAAGAAAAAAAATATTGGTCTACCATAGAGTGAGAAGAAAATCTGGGAGCTTTCAAATGAGTTTTCTAAACTTTAGCTTTTCAGAGCTCCTAATTCAAGGAGACTTGACCTTAATGAACTCGCTAATTAAAAGAAGGTTGAGGCTCCCTTTACAGTATTCAAGATTCTATACTTCCCTACCTTTAATTCTTTCATTAAAACTCCTCTTTGAAGTCTGTGAGATTCTGACTTTCTTGATTTTTACCCAGTAGTACAAGGCTTGACACTGTCCAGATGCTACATAAGTCGCATAAATAATTGACAAATATGTAATTTCCAGGTTGACAGACATTCAGGAGAACAGGCAAACTTTCCCCTATGTGTTCAGTTAAATCAAGATCTCAGTATACATTTAAGCTTGGACTTCAATACATGTTTATTAATATATAGTCAAATTAAGTAATTCTAATTAGTTCACTAGGTTATCATTGCACGTTGCCAAACAAACAAAAAAGAAAAAGAAACAAAGCACACATACTTCAAAAAGTGCCATGAAGTTGCATAAAATTTGCACTGTAGATTCTTAAAGTGAATAGAATAGAATAGAATAGAATAGAATAGAATCTGGAAGGGACCTTGGAGTCCAGCCCCCTGCTCAAGCAGGGAGAACCTATACAATCTCAGACAAGTGATTGTTTATTAATTTGGAAATAATTACAGTACTTGAAACAGCAATGTTATACTTGCATGTGATTGTGATCATGTAATCTTCCTTTCTACTTAGCCAGCATACTAGGGTCAGGTGTGTATAATTTCAAGAGCCTGGCTTATCATCCATATGGGTTTCATCGTCAAACCACAATAGGACTGCATGATTTTTCTCATATAAGCCAATATAAAATAAAAAATACAACTGAGTCATCTGAGTCAAAGTGTATATTATTATTATTATTATTTAGTTTCTAGTACAGGTAGTCCTCGACTTGCAACCACAACTGAGCCCAAAATTTCTGTTGATAAGTGAGATATTTGTTAAGTGAATTTTGCCCTGCTTTATGACCACTTTGCCACAGTTGTTAAATGAATTGCCGCAGTTATTAAGTTAGTAAGTTGTTAAGTGAATCCTCATTGACATTGCTTTGTGTCAAAAGGCCACAAAAGGGGATCGCATGGCCCCGGGATACTGCAACTGTCATAAATATGAATCAATTGCCAAGTGTCTGAATTTCGATCATGTGACCATGTGATCATGTGACGTTGCAGCAGTCGTAAGTGTGAAAAACAGTCATGTCACTTTTTACAGTGCCATTGTAACTTGTAATACAATTTGTCATGCCACAGCCTTGCGTAGTAGAAATACAAATTTTTAACATGACATTGGGGACATTGCAACCATCATAAGTGTGAAAAATGGTCATAAGTCACTTTTTTCAGTGCCATTGTAACTTTGAACGGTCACTAAATGAACTGTTGTAAGTTGAGGACTACCTGCATGCATTTCATTTCTGATGCATACCACAATGCAGCAAAAATAATATGCTACAAAAACAGTAATTTTAATGAATAATTAAAACTTAAGTTGTGTAAAACACTACACCCACCCTGATGGAATATTTATATTCTTGTCTATATCTCACCATTAGACTTCTCAATGGAGGGAGGGAGTAAAGGGAGGACAGATGCCACCCAGTGGTGGGTTTCACATTTTATTACCATCGATTCACCATGTTCATGCCCACTCGCTTCGCATGTACTTTGCTTGTGTGAGCACCTTCCGTGCATGTGCCTGGCCTCAAAACCTGCCTAAATAGGACAGCATTGAGCTGGGGCGGGTGGGCAAACCCACCTGTGATTTCTGCTACTGGTTCAGGCAAACCAGTACGAACTGGCTGAATATTACTTCTGATGTCACCATTGGGAATATTTTGGTCACCTAGTTGACTTTTAGATATCTGTGAAAGTAGAATGTTACCAGCTTTCCTCAGCTGACAGACTAAAGACATTAGGCTGGTTAAGGCTGATCTATGCTTATGGTGTAGTGGTGGGATACAATTTTTTTTTACAATCAGTTCTGTGGGCGTGGCTTGGTGGGTGTGGCTTGGTGGGCATGGTAGGGGAAGGATACTGTAAAATCTCCATTCCCTCTCCATTCCAGGGGAAGGTTACTGCAAAATCTTCATTTCTTCCCAATCAGCTGAGATTTGTGAGGCAGAGAATAGATGGGGATGGGGTGAGTTAAGGTGGTATTTACTGGTTCTCCAAACTACTCAAAATTTCCACTACTGGTCAGAAGCTGCTGAATACCACCTATGTTATGGTGGATGGTTTCAGAAATAAATGCTTCTGGAGATAACCTGATTTCAGACCATTGGCAGAGATAGTAGAGTTATTAACCATGGCTTCTGAACAGTATATGGCTCTTTAATCCTTTTTTACATCTGTCAAATTTCTTCAACAAGAAATGGAAGTAAAAACATACCAAATCAGGTTCATATACTGTGGGTTAGACTCCATATAAATCTGTACCTCAAATTTAGTTCTACCCATACAAATTTTCATGGAAATCCTGACCTATTAACTTTGATAAAATCACAGCATTCCATGCACTTACCTTCCAAGGAGTTTGCAACCCACTCATCCTTGTAGACAGTTCTAAATAAGGCTAATATCTTGGATGAAAATATTGGTCCTTTTCCATGGAATTTTCCCATAAGTAGCCCAGCGTTCACTTTTCACAGACACAGATGTGACTAATGAATAGAAATAACCTGGATGCATCTTTTTATTGTATTGTTATAGAATTTGAGATGGCCTTATATTTGTGGGTAGTTATTATTAGTGTAGTGCAATTCAATGATGTTAGTTTAATAGACGAAAGAGAGAGGTGAATTTAAAATAACATTTTCTCGCTAAAGGGAATCTCCTTAAAAGAGCAGAAAGTTTAATTTTCAGTCTTGTTTATTTTTTTAAAGTGGCAATAATGTATTGGATGAGACTGCTAAAATTGGTTTTAGCCTTTCATTATGTATGCTGATTATATTTCTTATGCATTATCAAATTCTATTACTGCAAATCTATTCAAAGGAGTAGATGTTTAAATATATCTTTGTATTTGGTTTGTTGAAGTCCAGGCTCTGGAGCAAAATAAAATCTAATTATTACATTAATGTAAATTCATTATAGAGTTGTTAAATATAATTATAGCTTACAAGAATCATATTGCAAAGCCAAAATTATTTCACTGCATGAAATTAGACATTTGAGGACAGAATTACATAATTTAAACAAATTTCTTTTCAGTTTTGTAAACTTGCAGTGTGACAGACAAATTATGCAATTATGGGACTGGATTATGCCTTAAATTGAGGTATGCTGGACAAATCCAAATAAATGCAATGAATTACTGTAATCCATTTTGCACATTGTCTACCATATATTGGCATCCGTGGGGCTGAGCAAGTGGGGAAGGGGAAATGATGAAATATGCATTATAATGTCAGCATGTAAATGGCATGAATTATGTGCTTGCATTAGATATCATGATGTCCTTACATCACTTAACATAATTAAATTGCACCATTTAATTGTACCACCATGACAATTACACTGTCTTTTGATGCCCTTGGTTCAGATGCCACTGGGGCCATTATAAAGGTGTGTGTATATGTATGTGTATATATACAGGTGAAACTTGAAAAATTAGAATATCGTGCAAAAGTTCATTTATTTCAGTAATGTAACTTAAAGGTGAAACTAATATATGAGATAGACTCATTGCATGGAAAGCAAGATAGTTCAAGCTGTGATTTGTCATAATCGTGATGATTATGGCTTACAGCTCATGAAAACTCCAAATCCACAATATCAGAAAATTGGAATATTGTGAAAAAGTGCAATATTCTAGGCTCAAAGTGTCCCACTCTAATCAGCTAATTAAGCCATAACACCTGCAAAGGGTTCCTGAGCCTTTAAATGGTCTCTCAGTTTGGTTCAGTAGGAATCACAATCATGGGAAAGACTGCTGACCTGACAGTTGTGCAGAAAACCATCATTGACACCCTCCATAAGGAGGGAAAGCCTGAAAAGGTAATTGCAAAAGAAGTTGATATTCCCAAAGTGACATTGCCAAGAAAAAGATGAGAGACATGAGACCGAACAATGCAGAAGAGCTGAAGGCCGCTATTGAAGCCTCCTGGTCTTCCATAACACCTCAGCAGTGCCACAGGCTGATAGCTTCCATGCCAGGCCGCATGGAAGCAGTAATTGCTGCAAAAGGGGCCCATAAGGGGGTCCTGAGTACATATGCATGCTTATATTTTTCAGAGGTCCGATATTGTTCTATGTGCAATCTTTGTTTTATTGATTGCATGTAATATTCTAATTTTCTGAGATTGTGGATTTGGGGTTTTCATGAGCTGTAAGCCATCATCACAATTATGACAAATCACGGCTTTGCATGTAATGAGTCTTATCTCATATATTAGTTTCCCCTTTTAAGTTGCATTACTGAAATAAATGAACTTTTGCACGATATTCTAATTTTTTGTTTTTACCTCCAAAGGTGTTGAATAATCATGTTTAAACATCCATATTAATAATCTGGGTCCTCATTTTACTGACCTTGGAAGGATGGAAAGCTGAGCCAACCTTGAACCGGTGGGAATCAAACTGCCAAAGTGTAGACAGCCAGCAGGCAGCAGAAGTAGCCTGCAGTACTGCATTCTTACCACTGCACCACCTCGGCTTTTAAAAAGTCTCTTGGTATTTCTAAGAAAGGAATAAGTGTTACGATTTTTCTAGCATTGACTATATTGGCAGTATCTCTCTACTTTGGCCCTACTACATGGCGGTTAACACATAGCAGTAGCTTGGTTGGCTTTCCTTCTGTCGAATGTGTCACTGCTGCTTGCTTCTGGATATGAAACGTATGAGGAAAGCTAGATGATGTTGCATTTGAGTTAGCTTGCCAACCTTATCTGATTTGTCTGCTAAAGAAGGAATTTTGAAACTCAGTTAATGGCTGGGGGACTGAATTCTTGATCCATTTGATTGTATAGTTACATTTTTTATATTATAGGAACATTTTAAAAAGACTAAAGCCTTTGCCTGTTCATTCTCTGCACCCTCTCAACAAATTTCTACAATGGATTGGAAGTAGTGGAATGAATCATTTGATGGAGTTGAAGTTATTTTCCCCTACCTGTAAATTAATGGAGAGAGGGGGGCATTGGGGGGGAGGGAGGGAGTGAGACAGAGAGAGACAGAGAGAGACAGAGAGAGACACAGAGAGAGAGACCCTGGTAATGGATTTGCAGATAAATTTTCAGCCAGGAATCTCCATAAGAAAGGGTTTCCAAAAGTCAAGATGGCAGCTGTGACTGCATGATTGAACCTTTACTCTCTTCCCCGCCTCCGCCCCAAGTTTTGTGCATGCAATGCTTACAGAAAGAGATGGATCTTTGGCTGTGCAGTTGCAATCATTATCTTGACCTGCCCTGGTAAACCAGACTGCTGGCAATCCTTCTAATTATCGTTCCTGTTGCTTTGCTGACCAAAATCTGAAGCTAAAATATTGTCATTTGCTTAAGGTCAGATAGTAAGTCCATGAGAAAGATTTGAGCCTCTTATCTTTCGTGGCAGCCCCACCAAGATGCTAATATTATTGTACAGTGTTGTTGAAACTTTGCCATGATAATAAATATCAGGAGTAGAGAAAAAAAAATAAGGGGAAGAACAGCTATAGGAATGGCATTTATCAAAAAGTCCTGTAATTACAGCAAACTCTCTTAAGTTCATGTTAACTTCTGTCTTTGTAGTATATACTAAATAGCTTTAGTTCATTTAGTTTATTCAATCTGGTTGAGTAAAAAACCATTAGTCTAGCAAGCATTTAAGCAATAGCTACATATTACCCTAAATAAATTATATTCGCTGTTTGCAGCCTGTAAACCCTGAGCACTTATCAAATAAATCAGTTATTTCACAATTATCTATTTTGCTGTTTGCTTTGTAAATATATTTTTGTGATGTCAGTAAATAATCATGTGGGCAAGCATTTTTGTGGGGATTTTCAAAAATAGTTCTGATTAGTTCGGAAAACAGGTAAGACAAACTGGGACCCATAACAATGGTCCCAGTTTGGCTTCAACAGAATGCCAGCCATGTTCAACCACTTCATGTTGCCTACAGCAATGTTTCTCAAACTTGGCAACCTTAAGTTGAGGGGACTTCAACTCCCAGAATCCCCCAGCCAGCAAGGAGAATTATGTTGAAGTCTATCCATCTTAAACTTGCCAAGATTGAGAAATACTGTCCTAATTTGTTGACATTCCCCAGCTATTTATCAATTAGCAGAACTGAAAACATGGTCGCCCCAAGGCTGAGCAAGGCATTTGAGAGAGATGCTTCACTGAAGACACCAGGCAATCCTTTGGGAGACTTGCATAGCTGCTTCACGAGCAGCCCTCTCCATTTGCTTGTGCAAGTGTGCATACACAAGCACTTCTGCATGGCACATTTATTGATAGCGTGCTTCTCTGATCTGTTCTGTTAGGTTGGGCACAAGTATTAAAATGCAGCGCTTTGTGGCTTTGTTTGAACTTTGCTTACCATTCTAACAGGGAGACAATTGAGCAGATGATTTTTCAAATGCATTATTTTAAAATTGCTTGAAATTATTTGCTGACCTACAAATAACTTTTTCAGCCATCGGTTGATAACTGCCAGGCCCTTCAATTTTTCTGCAACATGTTTTTCTGCCTAGAGCAAAACTGGACTTTAAACAATCCTCGATGCTGCCAATTTAAAGAAAACATTTAGTTTCAAAAACTTAGTTTTATTTTTAGGCATTCAACTAAAAATAATCCCTTGAAGGGAGTGCTGTAGTTTATCATTTCATTGGTTCTGTTAATACAAAGTGACGGGCACTGCTCATATTTCATTCCATGAGGTGGGGGGGGGGGGCTTAAGCAAAGAGGAGAGTTTATTTTGTTTTCATTCAGCACACTTTCTTTGGAGTTTTATTGTGCATCTTCATTTCAGCAGGGAAAGAAATTTGAGATAATACTGATAAGTGGAATGTAGTATGAAGGGGGAGGCGGGAAATAAAACATTCGGTTTCCTTCTGAGTTAGATTTAAAATGTACATATTTTCCATCTTTAATTACAGCTTTGATTCGGAGTCATGGCTTTGTAGTCGGGCTTGAGTTTTATTGCTTTCCTTTTCTCCCACTCCCCACCACAAGTTTTTAATTGAAAACAGGGGGCCTCAAGAGACACCCTGGAAGTTCTGTGCAGAGAACTGTCTTGGGAGGCTGGCATTGCCTTACACAGCTTGCATTCCTTCATGCTGTCCCTTTCCCTTACTATCCTATCCTAACTGGGCTCCTTTGCTTGTAGTTCCACTAGGAATCGAGTCCATTTTATGGGACCAGTTTTCCCGTACCCTTTTTTGACTGCTGGAAAATCCCAAGAATTGTTGCCACAATTTCTGGTGACATTTTGTGTGCCTTTATTGTTTATGCCACAGACAAATTCAACAGTAGGTATTAATCTTTAATCTTCCCTGCCCCTTGGCTTTAGTTAACAGTAAACTCCTGGTTGTTAGCTACCTTGTTTATCATGCAGTTTTTGAGGGAACCTGCCATAAATGGGGTCTTAGTTTAAGCCGGAAAGGGGGAAAAGAAAAGGAGAACAAGGTTGTATTTATTTGTGATTGCTATGCGGCCTTAAAAAAAAATAGAATTGGCAATTCAGTTCCCAGCAGCTGAAAAGATTAGCATTGTATCTGGATTTTCATATATATATGGTGCTATGTTTCTCACTTGGAAAAGGAGGATCAACCTTGTTTGTACAGATCATCCAACTTGCATTGTGCTGGAAATCGAATCTGTGCTTCATGAGTAAATAGCAATAGCAGTAACACATAGACTTATATACCGCTTCATAGTGCTTTACAGCATTCTCTAAATGGTTTACACAGTCAGCATATTGCCCCCAACAATCAGGGTTCTCATTTTAGCGACCTTGAAGGATGGAAGGCTGAGTCAACTTTGAACCCAGTCTGGATCGAACTCCTAGCAGTGAGCTGAATTAGCCTGAAATACTGCACTGTTCCACCACGGTTCATAGGTAAATAGAAAAATATTTAGTGTGTAACGATAATTGGATCTGTACTCCAAGAACAGATGTAGCATTAGGATTCTTACAGTGCTTATAAAGATGAGTCTCTTTCTTATTGGTTTAACTTGTGCTTCTGCGTTATATGGATTAAACTTTACATTTTCACACATACAAAGGCTCTTTGTCCCTATATAGTCTGTTAAAGTGCTAACTAGTCACTTTTTTTCTTTTCTAGAGTGTCCTGACAGTGTATGTATTTTTTTTTTTTTTGCATTGTTTCATTGTACACGGCCTGTCTGTTTAGAGATCATGGAAGGGAACTTCTTATTGATGCTGACAATGGCATCTCGCAGGCAAGGCTAAATTGTAGTTCTTCATCTTTTGCTTTCTCCTAGTGGAGTGATGATGAACCTTTTTGGCACCAAGTGCCGAAAAGGGACCACTGCGCACGTGCCTGCTTCGCACGCACACATGCTCTCATCTGGGCCACAACCAGCCAGCAAGACTTCCGCTTACTGCCACACACGTGTACACGCCGATCAGCTGGCCAGTGCACATGCTCACACAGGAAAATGAAAGGTCAGCTCTTCCGGTTTCCGGCACTGCCGCATGCACAAAGGCCAGCTGATCACATATGCACGCCATAAACCCAGAAGAGGAACATGTGACCTTGCGTGTGCTAGGTAACATGGCTCTGCGTGCCATGGTTTGCCATCATGGTCCTAGTGCATCTTTTCATCACTGCTTTCCACAGTCAAATGTTCTTTCCCCATACAACCCCCTTTCTCTTTCAGTTTCACCTTTTCCTTTCATTTGTTAGAATTCTATCCAGTCTGTCCTCCAAGGGGCTGCATGAATCTCCCTTTCCTCCTTCCTCCAAGGCATGGTTGGGTTGCCCAGTCCAACAGTTTTCTTGACAATGAGACAGATGTGTGTAAATTATATCTCTGCATAGTTTCCTTCTCTGAGCTTCTCACTGGTAAACATAATGAGACAAGAGAGCCAGGTGTCTGTCAGGTGTCTTCTCCATAGTGAGGGGGGAGGAGTATCCAGGATGGGTTTGACCTTGTCCTCTCGTGATTGGATTGAGTCAGATAAGCTCTTTGGGCTCCGCCCCCTGATACCGGGCATGCCCAGTTTTCTGACTCAATCCGATCGTGAGAAGTTTCTCATTCTGAAGCTCCAGGAATTTACTAGGATCTAAAGGAAAATCTCATTTGGACCCGTCGAGTTTGCCTCCCTTCTTCGCACACAGCCTCCTCCTGCAGGATTGGGACTGCCACTAGCCCCCCTGGGGCGGCACGCTGCCCTGGCCACTGAGGACATCCGAAGAGACTCAGTGAGGAGCTGGGCCGGGCAGCAGGAGGACGGGCAAAAGCCTCTAGCAGGCAGCCCTAACCAGGAGGATGGGCAAAAGCCTCTAGCAGGCAGCCCTAACCGCTGAGGCTTGTAAGTCGCTGGAGCGCTCCGTTGCTCCCTTCAGGGGTTGAGCAACGAACCAGGGCTTCCAAACGCCCTGGAGCGCCCGTGCTGCCTCCACGTGGCCAGAGGATCGTGAGGAAAGAAGCTGTTTCTGGCCACAGCAGCATCGGAGGAGAGGCAGGAGGAAGAAAATCCGGCTGGGAGCGCACGTGGCTAGCTCTCAGGAGCTCAAGCCTCTCTTCAGGCACTTTTAAATTTCGCGCCCCTTTTCAAGCCGGTCGGCGCCATTTTAAAGCCGGGAGGACCCACGTGGTCCAAGATGGCGGCGCCCTGCAGCTACCAGGAAGGAGAATCCCAGGCAGCTGCAAACATGGACTGCAGCCCCACCGGAGGGGCAGAAGAGCAAGCACCCAGGTCAGTGGCTTCCCCAGAGACTGCCCGAGGAGGGGGGGGGAGAGGAAAGGCTAAATGCAAAACAAAGCACCTTTCCCCCAGGGCAGATCCAGAGGAAGGGAGGGGTCACAAGCCCTCCAAGCCTTCTAAATACGAGCGGAGGAGGCATAAGGCTTTAGAGAGGCTTTGCAACAAAGCAGCCAGCCATCAGGATGCCCCAGGCAAAGGGGGAGAAAATCCAGGCACTCCCTTATCCAGTGGAGGCTCAGGGGAGAATCCAGCCCTGCCAGCAAGGATCCCTATAGACACCTCGGGACTTTGGGGCTCTACTCAGGGGTGGCAATCCCCTATCACCCCTACTGTGGGGGCAGCCTTGCCTACTGGCTTTACCCTTTTGGGCAGCCCCCCCCCCTTGCTCAGGGGGGCATCAGCCCCCACCAAACACCTCCCACAGGGGCCCCCAACTTCCAGGAATTAATGATGCAGGCTTTTCAGCAATACATGGCTGCAGCATTTCAACAGCCACAGCCTCAAGGGGCCCCCCTCCCCCCCACCCCAGGGCTCCTGAATTCCCAGAAGCCCAGGAGGAGGAGATTCACAGCTCCTCAGATTCATCCCAGGAGGACAGTGACAATGAAAGTGAGGAAGGCGAGATCAGAGAACTCAAGCTATCAGAGGATGAAGGCATGCCTCCTCCTAAACCCACATTCACTGGGTTGTTCCAGCCCTCACTGTTTGAGTCCCTGCTCTTCAAGGCCAAGGCAACGGTCAAGCTAGGCAACAGAGCAGCGGAGGCCACATCCCAACGCCAGGGCTTCTCAGCAGAGAACATCTTTGATGAGCAGGCCATCGAGGCAGACACTGTTCCTACGCCCAAAACCTTCCTAGGCCTGATAAGGCGCCAATGGGCATCCCCTACAAATGGCCCCTCACCCTCCTCTTCAGACAGGATGTTCTTCAATGTGGACCAAGAGCTGGCTAAGCTACTTGCACAGCCCACCATAGATGATCCAATCGTGGCTCTTCATACATCCACCAACATGCCTGGGGAGCCAGAGGATGCCTTGAAGGCGGAGGACAAGAAGGCAGACCTCACCTTGCAGAGGGGCCATCTAGCAGCGGCCTGGGCTGTGAAAGCATCCACCACAGCCTCTTTCATCATCAGATCTTCCTTGCTGTGGCTGCAGGAGCTACAGCAACGCACCCCCATAGCAGATGCCCGGTCACATCAGGACATCAACAGGCTGGCAGCGGTCATCCAGTTCTCATCGGATGCCACCCTGGCTGCAGCCAGATTTGCTTCCAGGGCGATCGCATCGTCGGTGGCATCACGCAGGCTGCTGTGGCTTCGACAGTGGCAGGCGGAGATTCGTCACAAGTGGCGCCTGGCTTCAGCCCCCTTCACAGGGGACTACCTCTTTGGCTCGGCTCTGGACCGGTTCCTGGTTGAGAACAAGGACAAGAGGAAGGTCCTCGCCACTGCCCAGAAGAAAGGCAGCTTCAGGTCAACTCCATACCCCAGACGCTCCTACTCCCGGGGTCAGGACTCTGGTTCCTTCTTTCGGGGTCAGGACTCCCTTAGGGGGTCAGAGGCAGGTTTCTCAGGAGGCAGGCAGTATCAAGGGGGATTCCCTGCTAGACAGAGGTACCCAGACAGACAGCAAAGAGGCAGGCAGCAGAAGCGGCCCTTTCGAGGGGGCGGAGGAGGCGGAGGGGGGCGCTCCTTCCGCAAATATTAAAGCTAGGTCTAGCGTTCTCCCCATTGGGGGGTGCTTAGCGCACTTCGCTGACCGCTGGGACCTCACCTCCTCTGACAGATGGGTGCAGAAGACCATCAGGCATGGCCTTTCACTCGAATTTCTTTCCAGTCCCCCGAGCTTCTTCCGGATATGTCCGGTTTCTAAGAACCCGACCCGGAGGCTGCTGATGCAGGAAGCCATCCAACACCTGTTGGAGATCAGGGCGATCCAGCCAGTGCCTCCAGAGCAACAGGGTCAGGGGCACTATTCCATCCTGTTTGTCATCCCCAAGGCCTCGGGGGGCTGGAGAGCGATCCTTGACTTGAAACGCCTGAACCGTTCCATTCGCTATAGGAGGTTCAAGATGCACTCCCTGCACTCTATCTTGGAGGGGGTTAGACAAGGAGACTTTCTCACTTCTATAGACCTCACTGAGGCCTATCTGCACATTCCCATTGCCCAGGATCACCGTAGGTATCTCAGGTTCTGCTACATGGGACACCACTATCAGTACCGGGCCCTCCCCTTCGGGCTGTCTTCGGCCCCGAGGGTATTCACAAAGGTAATGGCAGCGCTGGCAGCGCACCTGAGACAGGTCCCGGTGCACATCCAATGTTACCTGGATGATCTGCTCCTGCAGTCATCCTCCTTTAGGGGCGCTCTGCGAGACCTAGACATCACCATGACAGTCCTGAGGGACCACGGGTTTACAGTGAACCTAGCCAAGAGTCATCTCCACCCCTCTACTAGTCTGATTCACCTAGGAACCAGAATAGACACCCAGGCGGGCATGGTCTTCCTGTCACCCGACAGACAGATAGCGCTTAGACAGCTAGCCTCCTCGATAGCCAGGAAGCGCAAGGTGTCCCTAGCCACTCTGTCTAAACTACTAGGCACCATGGTCTCTGCCATTGGCATCGTCCCGTGGGCTCGCCTCCACACCAGAGATCTCCAATGGTTCCTCTTGCCGTTCCAGCGAAGGCGCACGAGCTGTTCGCAGACCAAGGTACTTCTCCCGGTAGAAGTCTCCCGCTCCCTGACTTGGTGGACGTCCCCAGCGATCACGAAGGGCGAAACCTTCTGGACACCAGACCGCTTGACGGTAACGACGGACGCCAGTCTGAGTGGGTGGGGTGCCCATCTGCTGGCTCAGATGGCGCAAGGAGAGTGGACTCAGGCGGAAGGGACTCACAACATAAACTGGTTGGAGCTCAGGGCGGTCCGCCTGGCTCTGTTACGGTTCCAGAACTCGGTCAGGGGCCAGCACATATTAGTCCTCACAGACAATATCACCACCAAGGCTCACATAAACAGACAGGGGGGGACAAGATCAAGGGCCCTCATGAAGGAGGCCAAACGTCTGGGTCAGTGGGCCGAAAGGAACCTCCGGTCTTTGAGGGCAGAACACATAGCGGGGGTGGACAACACCAGGGCCGACTGGCTCAGCCGGGCCGAGGTGGACAACTCAGAGTGGAGGCTACAGCCTGCGATATTCGAGGAGGTGGCCGAGCGCTTCGGGCGCCCGGAAGTCGATCTGTTCGCCACTCCCCTCAACACTCAGCTCCCGAGGTTCTTCTCCAGGTACTGGACACGGGGGGCGGAAGGGACGGATGCTCTGCAGAGCTCATGGCCCAGGGGTCTTTTGTACGCCTTTCCTCCCTTGCCCCTGATTCCCAGGGTCATACGGAAGATCCTTCAGGAGGGGGCGGAAGTGGTTCTGTTGGCCCCGCATTGGCCCCGGAGGCCTTGGTTTGCAGATCTCCAGTCTCTGTCGGTGGAGAGGCCCTGGAGAATTCCCCAGGAGAGGATATCCCTCAGCCAGGGGGCGCTGGAGCACCCGGATCCTCAATGGCTCCAGTTGACCGCTTGGCGATTGAGCGGAGCATCCTGAGGAAAGACCTCTTCTCCCCCAGGGTGATAAGGACTATCCAGGCCGCCCGCAGGCCCTCCACAGAGCGCATCTATGGCTCCACTTGGCGGGCCTTTGACTCTTGGTGCAACTCCCGGGGGTTCAACCCCATCCAGGCTACGGTACCTCAGGTTCTGGACTTCCTCCAGGCGGGCCTGGATAGAGGGTTAGCTCCTAATACAATTAGGAGACAGGTTTCAGCCATCTCCTCAGTTCTCCTGTGTGGCAGAAACCAGAGCCTGACGCACCACCCCATGGTCAAGCAATTCCTTAAGGGGGCCTCCAATCTCAGACCACCTACGGTACACAGGTACCCTTCCTGGGATTTACACAGGGTATTGGACGCTCTAACGGGCGCTCCGTTTGAGCCATTACAAACAGTTTCCCTTAAGTTCCTGACCCTGAAGGTGGCGTTCCTGGTGGCCATCACCTCCGCCAGGCGGATATCCGAACTGCAGGCGCTGTCCACCAGGGAGGATCTCTGTGTCTTTCACCAAGATAGGGTGGTGTTACGGCTGGATCCATCCTTCATTCCCAAGGTGTGCTCCTGCTTCCATCGAGCCCAGGAACTGATTTTGCCCAACTTTTGTCCAGACCCTTCTCACCCATTGGAGAGGAAGTGGCACACTCTGGACGTTAGGAGGGCTCTGAGGATTTACCTCAGGAGAACCAGGCCAAACAGGAAATCCGAAGCCCTGTTTGTCTCCTTCCAACCAGGATCCCTGGGCAATAAGGTAACTTCCACCACTATTGGCAGGTGGTTGCGAACCTGCATTGCCACTGCGTACCAATCGCAGGGGTTACAGACACCAAATCATATCACAGCCCACTCCACGCGGAGTGCAGCCACATCCACGGCCTGGGCCACGCAAGCATCCCTGGCTGAAATCTGCAGGGCAGCCACGTGGGCTTCCCCCTCTCCCTTTGTTAGGAACTATAAGTTGGACTCCTTTGCCTCAGCAGAGGCCTCATTTGGCCGCAGGGTGTTGCAGGCGGTTCACAGGGCAGGACCCGTGCCTCAACAGGCCTGAGTGGGGGACAGGGGGCATCTGGGGTCTCCCTCCCTAGGGACGTGCAGGCTTTGGTACGTCCCATCCTGGATACTCCTCCCCCCTCACTATGGAGAAAGGGCGTTGGTACTTACCTGATACGCCTCTTCTCATAGTGGGGGGAGGAGTATCCAGTCCCTCCCTGACTATGTTTGTACGACTAAGTGTTATGTTCATTGTTTATGTTGTTATTTAAATATTGATGTTGAAGACAATAAAAGCAAAAAATTGAATCAAGAGTCTGGAGTGTATGATGCAACGAGTCGGAAAGAGCTCTTTGTCAGTAAAACTGGGCATGCCCGGTATCAGGGGGCGGAGCCCAAAGAGCTTATCTGACTCAATCCAATCACGAGAGGACAAGGTCAAACCCATCCTGGATACTCCTCCCCCCACTATGAGAAGAGGCGTATCAGGTAAGTACCAACGCCCTTTCTCTGAGCTTCTCACTGGTAAACATAATGAGACAAGAGAGCCAGGTGTCTGTCAGCCTTTTAAAGTAGCCTAGACAAGAAGCACTAACCATGAATACTCACACTACCTTTATTATAAGATTGTAGTAACGAAACCTTGCATGTCTGAAATCATATGTCCCCTCCAGGGATGGGTTCCAGTTGCTGCTACTGCTGGTTTGCTCAGGGACCCGCCGTGCGCGCGCAGTGCAACAAAAATTGCTCTTTGCATGCACAGAAGTCAAAAACAAGATGGCGGCGCCTACGGTGCTGCTGAGAGAATTGATTCGGGGCAGGCCTGGGTTGCTACCGGTTCCAGTGACCCAGGCCGCCAAGTTACTACCGGTTTGGCCAAATCGGTCCAAACCAGTAGAAACCCACCTCTGGTCCTGTATTTTTACTGTTCAGAAAACTAGGGAGGGTCCATTCTGAGATGCTTCCTGTGCTCTCCTTTTGCTTATGAGGACTGAGATAACTTTTACATAGCTCATTCCTACATAAGGATTACTATATCCAATTAAGAGGTTTTTCACTACTATTAAAGGCATCAGGGTAGAGATATCTGCTGGCTACCATCTCATTCTGAGTAGTAACTTAGCCTAATTCCACTTCAGGGTTGGTGTTAGGGTTGTAAGATTTCCCAGAACCCTTCTTCTTCTACTATACAGTGCTGAGAGCTTACCGTACCCCAGCTGGATCAAATCAGACCCTCACCTTTTCTTTTTGGAAAAGGGAAGCAAGGCACGGCAGACGTTGGCTACTGCAGTGCTCATGGATTCCAGATAGAGTGTGGCTCTGTTTCAACCATCTCTCACATTCATCAGCGAAAGCACAGATGGCAAATGTGTCTGAATTTGATAAGAAAGGCTCTTGAGAGGTTCTCCCTCAGCCATGTTTTCCATTTCACGGGTGGCTTTCTGGCTTTCGTCCATTGAAGAGAGTTGGCTCAGACAAGATGGCAGCAGGATCCCTTGCAACTCTTCTTTTTGGATGCAGAGAGATTTGTTACCATTGCAGAAGGAAAGGTAGTAAACATTACTTCCTCTTTCCTCCACGGAGAATAGAATACAATTGATGTTTAGGGGTCAGTCTTCTATCTGGGTGTGGATTTCTCTCCCTATGACCTTCAGTCTTGATTCAGTTCCCAAGCCCTGATGAAACTTTATCTTACTTGTGCCCCCTCCATGTTAGAATCCCTTGCTTTTTAATGATTCAAGTGCCTCATATACTTCCTCTTTTCATTATTTTCAAAAATGAGGGCAGAAGCAGCAAAACATTGCAGGGATTCTAGGCCTACCTAGTTTGAAACTTATGTAAAACTTGACAATATTTTTTTTAAAAAATCATGCAAGCCACATTATTTTGCAGTTTATGTCCACCTCTGATTCCTAACAGATTTAGTGGGAAAGACTTACCAAATGGAAATTGTGAGTCCTGAAATGTAATAGGTCTGGAGCTGTTATGTTAATATTCTAGTTTCAGAAAAGACTGAGTATAAACCCAACTTGAAGCAGGTTGTTCAGAAAGACTTTCCTTTCCTTTCCTTTCCTTTCCTTGCCTTTCCTTGCCTTGCCTTGCCTTGCCTTGCCTTGACTTGACTTGACTTCTTTTCCCTCCCCTCCCCTTTCTTTTTCTTTCCTTTCTTTCTTTCCTTTTCCCTTCCTCCCCTCCCCTCTCCCTTCTTCATCCCTTCCACCCTCCCTTCCTTCTGGAGAGGAATGCACCCTTTGAAGGAATGCATAAGATAGCCATTAGTTCAAATGACAAGCTTTCAGCTTGCTGACTGATGCCTGTGTCAGCATAAACAATTGTCCACAAAGAAGTGTACTTGTCTTCAGCTAAATTATATAATTGCCTGTCAGGTGGAAATTGTTAAAGGAATAAGAGATAATGGTGAAATGGGCACTGATGTTTAAAACCAGTTTTCTTTCTTCTCCTCTTTTCTCTAAAAGGCTTCTGAACATGGCCTTTTTTTAGATGTAATTCATGTTGGAGCCCACTCAAGGACAGCTGTACTTAAAGAGGTGCATGAGATTGCATGTGCTGGAAGCAATGGGGGTGATGGGGTGGAGAAATATAGAAAAGTGGGGGTGGGGGAGTCTCATGTGTGTCATACAGCTTTCCAGTAGCTGGTAGATCTTGGCTATGCTGTCATCTGCTTTGGAATAAAATTCAGCCACAAGTGCTGTCAGCTTTGCATATGGAACTGGAGAGGATGGTATATAATCCATCATTTCAGGCAGCATCTTTTTTTGTGCCAGCTCCAGATTGAGGCAGTTTGGACTACTGCTGTTTTTTCCTTCATGTGCATCATTCTTGTGCGTCATTGTGCATGGCTGCCTTCTATGCCACCTGGACCACAAAATCCTCGGTGACACAGCAGGGAGATTTGGGATGCATTTTCGCTTAGTACAAGAATGTCCAGTTTTGAAAGCTGCTAAAAATGTAAACTGATCCTCAGATCTGGTTCTTGTGCTAAATCATAAGTTATCTTAATGATTCACTGTGGTTATATGATAGACGATATATGTACAATATTCTAGACTTCTCATGTCAAAGTCAACCCCAACCCAATTGGTTTATTTATTGGATTTACACCTTGCCTCTCTAGAAGTTTACCCATCAAGCAGACAAGAAAAATAGGGAGATAACAGAGGGTTCTTCCTTCCTTCCTTCCTTCCTTCCTTCCTTCCTTCCTTCCTTCCTTCCTTCCTTCCATCCATCCATCCATCCATCCATCCATCCATCCATCCTGCTGTCTTAAACTTTGACTGATCCTAAGCTGGCAAATTTCCAAACTTTCCAGGAAACAAGATTTTCAGAGGTTTTGGAGAAGAGGTGCAAAATCTAAGATAGAGAAATGAAACAGGCTTCTGGATAAAGAGGGTGCAGTATCTTTTTGGGGTAGGGATGAGGATGAGGGAGAAAGAAGAGATAGAAGGCAGATTATTTTGTTTACACTTAGTTTATTTGTTCAAATGAGGCAGCTAAGAAGGGAGGAGTGATAGCAGATTGCCCAAGTGACAGAATCCGGTAGATTATATTGAAGGAGAATTTGGTGATTTTAAAATCTCTGCAATACCGTCTGTCATCTGATAAGTATAAAGAATCTTCAGGCAAGAAGTGATGGAGGGAGCAGACTTATCATAGGAGTGAATCTCTCTCTTTTTTCCTTTTCTCATATTTAGCATATAGACTTTTGCAAGTGACCTGCAAAATTTGGAGTATTAAATAAATGGGACAAGTTCTTTGTAGGCTAGTCTGGCAATATTACTCATTTCAAGTTTTGGGTTGGTCCTAAGTTGAAAAATAAACCCCACCTTTGTAAATCAACAATCCATTATGCACATATATTTTCATTTATCTTTATCCCTTGTGTGTTGCTCCAAACACTTCCACTATTTGTGCTATTTCATTCTTGGGGTAGATCAGAGGTGGGTTGCTGCTGGTTTGGCCTAGATTGGCCAAACCAGTAGTAGCAGCGGCAGGAGGCTCCACCCACCCACCCTTCTGCATGCGCAAAAGCATCGTGTGCGTAGTCGAACCGGTAGTAAAAATATTAGCAGTCCACCTCTGGGGTAGATGGAATTACTTTATGAGTGCTCTCTGTCTTTTTTCTCTCCTCTGCAGTCTTGGGGACCAGTTCTACAAAGAAGCCATAGAGCACTGCCGCAGTTACAATTCCCGTCTCTGTGCCGAGCGCAGTGTTCGTCTTCCGTTCCTGGACTCACAGACTGGTGTTGCTCAGAATAACTGTTACATATGGATGGAAAAGAGGCATCGAGGACCAGGTACAAATATGACTTGTGGGAAGCCATGTGGGCTTCCTTTACTAGGAATGTTAAAGTTCTGAGCAGCCACTTTTTGAAGAACCAGCCTAAAACGGCTGACTTGGTAGCCACAGGAGATGAGTAAGTCTTGGTTATTCTCCCAGCTGCATTCTCAGTGTACAGACAAATTTTGCCCCATCCTCAACTTATATCGCTCCAGCTTCTTTATTTCTGTGCAATGGAAAAACAGTACTGAAGAGAATTGACAATTCAGTAAAAGGTTTACTGAACAAACCCATATTTAGCAGACTTTGGATGCAATGGACACATTTTAACTCTGATCAACGTCCCCAAATCACATACAATTTTGCTGCCTCAGAGGTAGTTTGGATGAAATAGTTCAGTTTATTTTCATTTATTTTAATGAGCAATTCATATTGTTGGTGTAGTGATGTCATTACACCAACAATTTATGTGATTCGTGTAATGACATCATTGCATCAACATTATATATTGATGAAAGGGATATTTTCATATTTAACAGACATTCAGATATAATGGACACCCTTCCTCATTTATTTCTTTAAATCAAAGTTTAACTGTGGAAAAGACATTTGAGTCACCTGAGAATAATATACATTATTTTCCAAAAGAAAAATCCACAAGTAACCACCACATCCACTAATCCACACATCCACTAACTATTTTGAAAGACATTCAGTTTGAGAAAGAGCTTGACTTGCTACTATAATGTAAAAATAAAGTGATGTATTATATGGAATTCTGTGATTTTCTCCTTCTGTTGTGTGTGTCTTTGTGTGTCTGTGTGTGTGTGTATGTGTGTAAGCAATGTAAACTGTTTCTGACTGGGAGACAATGAGGTATAGATACCTGCCCCCTCTATTTTAAAAAGAAATTGTAATATGGCCTTTTCTACATAGCTTTTTAATTGCTGAAAAAAACATCCGGTGAAGACACAGAGGTCTTGGTTTAGTTGGTTACCTGAATGGAAGAATACGAAATTAAACAATATTTGTCTACATTTGTGTTTCCCTTTATTCCACTGCATAAGAAAATTAAGAAACATGCAGAGAAGAAAAAGATAGTTGCAAAGAAAATTACAGATTTCAGTTGTTAAGAGGCTCAATGTAGTGTTCTATATCAGTGTTCAGATTTACTCTAGATCAGGCGTGTCCAAACTTTTGGCTTATTTGAATGAAGAGGATTTTTCTTGAGCCACATATAAAATGTATAATATATTTCATATATATATAAATAAAAACTCCCTTCCTTTATTTTATATTTTTATTATGATCTTGTGGGGCCGCATTACTGGCTGACCAGGGCTACACGTGGCCTGCAGGTCATGGGTTGGAGATACCTGTTCTAGATGAAAAATTCTACCATTGTACTCCCAAGATAGGATTGAATTAGGGAGAGCAATATAGAAAGAGAACAGTCAGTTAGTCAAATGCACAAAACTATTATGGTCAATTGATAAAACAATTACTGTATGCCAAACCTTCTACCTTCTCTGATTCAAGATTAAATGTGGTCACTTCAGGATGTGTAAAAATTAGTTGAGTCAAAATGGCCCCTGGATTCTTGTTGCACAAAATTCCAAAATTAAATTAATAATCACTATTTCCGCCATTATCTTATACAGAATGTAAAAATGATATCTAACTGATAAACCTTGAGAGTTAGTTACTGATATATACAGAAAGAAACATCACATGATTTTTCTCTTCATTCTCAAGATTATGATAAATGTGGGATCAAATCAGTTGTTACATTTTTTTTGGTACAGCATGAGTTCCTTTTCTCATTACCGTTGAGATGTAACCATGGACAGCTTGGGTTACCAAGGCTCATTTCCCAGCTGAGCAGGCCAATTGACGAGGAACAATTGACACTCTGTGTGTGGGCACATGAGAAAGCAGAATATAGGTACTTATGTTGGAATAATAGCTCCATTCTTTAGTCAAGTATTATGAGGCATTTATTATCCTCTTTTTTTTCTTCATTTGCTGAGTTATCTTTTAGAGAAACGGTTTTGGAATATTTTTATATTTTTGTTCATGTATTTGTTTTTTCCCTCTTGAACATTATGCTTTTGTCTGTTGAATCTAGAAAGCTTAATTCTGTAGTTATGACCTGAAATATATATTCTGGTAATCTAGTGGCATCAAATCTATCTTTGTGAGTCAGAGTGAGCCTTTGGACTGCAATTTGAAGAAATCTAGGAAGAGCCTTGAGACAGGACTGAAGAATAAGTCAGTAAATTACTGGAAATAAAGGAATGATATTCAATCTGTGATTGGTCTCATAAATTTTACAGATAAATGTTGGCATGTGGAAAGTTTTAAAAAATCAGTTCTGGGAGCTCCCTAAAATAATGATAGGTACAGAAATCTTTTGCTTCTGCTACTTCATTTGAGGATCCCTTCCATTTATTCTTACAAAACAATATCTAGGACCTATTGACAATTCTTATGTAAGGGTTGATATATGTGTTCAAAGACATGGGTCTTTCCTGTAAAAATTCAACTTCCCTGATATTCCCTAAACATTTAATCACTGATTGATTAAATATTTAGCATCATGATTTAGGGCTCTAAGGCTTAGGTTCTAGCCTAGTTTTATCCTGGGTTGTTGAACTTTTTCTAACTACAGATGATCATCTTCTACATACCTGCATACGTCAAATAGATTGGATGTAGCTCTTTAAAAAACATATATATAAGTATCCTTGAGAATTTGATGTTATAAGCTTCCCAGTGTCGCCTTGAAGCAAAATTAAATAAATTGTTAATAGTAGTTTTAATTGTTGGATTGTATCCAACTCTTGATGACTTTATAGGTAAGTGCTCTTCATGCTAGCCTGTCAAGCACAACTTCTTTTAGTGATTGAATTCCATCTTTGTATCAGATACGATGGTATCAAGCCAGTGAGTTTTTTGCTAGCCTCTTTTTCTTGATCCACTAACCATTCCTAGCATCATTGACTTCTCCGATGAATTTGCATGCATGATTTGGCCAAAGTAAATCAGATGTAGTCTTGTGATTTTGGCTTCTAGTGCTATTTCTAGTTTTATATGATTCAGCACTTCTTTTGGTTGTTCTGGCTGTCCATGGTATATACAATAATTTACACCAGCATCACAGTTCAAAGGTGTTAATTATTCTTCAATCAGCAGTTCTTAGTGTACAACTCTCACACCCATACATCATTATAGGGAACACTATTGCTCTAACTAGCATCCTTTTTGTATTTATATCAGTATCTCTGCTTTTCCATATCTTATTCATGTTAACCATTGCAGTGTTGTCTAAGATTATTGTGCATTTGATTTCGGGTGTAAAACTGCCATTTTGAACAATTTTTGATCCAAGGAAGATACATTCTCAAACTATTTCATTTTCCTCTTTCTTGATTTTAAACCTCTCATGTCCATCCGTAGCTGTTGTCATTATCTTTCTTTTCCTGCAGTTAAGACTCGATCCTACTTTTTCACTTTCATGCTTGATTTTCCAGATCATTTTTTCAGGTCTTCTTCATTTTCATGTTGCATCATCCGCATACCTCAGATTATTTATGGTTCTTCCTCCAATCTTCACTTCCAAATCAGACAATTCTAGGTCTAATTTCTGCAAAATCACCATAGCACACACGTCCCAATGGTCGCCCTTTTTCAAGAGGCAACTGGACTTTCTTGTTTTTCTTTGAAGACGTTTAGCTTCTCATCCAAGAAGCTTCTTTTTACTCTGACCACAAAGTCCAGTTGCCTCTTGAAAAAGCACCTTTGGAACAACCATGACTTAGATGACAGAGAATCTCCATGGACTTCAGCATAAAGATCGGTGGTGGGTTCCTACTGGTTCGGACCGGTTCAGCAGAACTGGTAATGGTATGGCGGCCTGGGTTGCTTAAACTGGCAGCGACCCAGACATGCCATGCCCTGGAACCGGTTCTCCTGTTGGCACCATTGGTGCCACCATTTTTTTTTAGTTCTGTGCATGCACAGAACAATTTTAATTGAATTGTGCATGCGTGTGCAGCGCACATCCAGCGTGCATGTGTGCAAAGCATGCATGCGAGCGAACCAGCAGTAAAGCCGGGCAGAACCCACCCCTGATACAGATTGAACAAAAATGGTGATAAAATATATCCCTGTCTGACTTCGCTTACTGGTCCTGAAGCAACCTCTGTCTCCATAGAGTGTTCTCACTATTGCCTGCCTTAGTTGGGACACCAAGATAGCACAAAGCCTCCTATAGCTTATTATGTTCTATATAGTGAAAGGTTATTCTGTAATAGATAAAACACTTATATAGACCCTTTTGATATTTGTGTCTTTTCCATACTCCATTGGCAAAGTGATCTCGAGTGCCACACTCCTTTCTAAAGCCAGCTTGCATATCAGGAAATTCTTGATCCTTTTTAAAAAAAATTAGTTCACCATTGCTTTCTCAAACCCTTCCTATTTATCCAGGCTTGGGATAATGATGAATCAACCTTATGACTGGGTTAACAAATTAATAAAAAATAAATACATAAATTGACACTGATGTATTTGTCCCCAATTCCATTTCCCTTTGACTTATGTAATATTTATGGCACGGCTGCTTACTTTCAGTAAGAAGCAAAACCAACTTTTATTTTTAAATCACTTCTCTTTTGCACCATTCTGATTCCTCAAATAAAGGCTGTATTTCATGGTGATCAGTTCAGGGTTAATTTTAAACAATGCAGTGCACGTCCTTCTCTTTCTTTGTCTTCCTCCCCCTGTAGCTTTTTCACTAGCTTTGAGTTATGGCTCTTCCACACTAATGAGATAAGCAACATAATTCACTGTGGATGCGGGTATTTCCTCTATAATCAAATGGTTAGAACCTTTGGTAAAACACACTGAAAGGCAAGGCAGTTCAGGAGAAGGGAAGACGATACCCCAAGCCAAATAGAGCCTAAACCAAAACCAAGCTATGATCATCTTTTCTATTCAGGCAGACTTGCCTGGATGTATGCATAGGCAGGAACATCTCTCTCTCTCTTGATGTTTCCCCTACTTTTGTCTTACTTGTGGTGTTTTGGGTAGAGGAGAAAAAGAGGAGGAGGAGGGAAAGATGGAAAGAGAAAGACAGTAGAAGAAAGAGAAAAAGAGTTTTTTCTAGGAAATTACCTTGCAGGGACTTCATCTCACCATATAGTGAATAGCTTCTACTTTAAAGTTTGATGGTCATATGAAGAATTCTTCTCAGATGAATTAGGCCAGTGATGGCGAACCTTTTTTGGCTCGTGTGCCAAAAGGGGGGGAGCACAGGGGGTCACACACAGGCATGCCACACCCATAATGCAATGAGCGACTCCCAGTGCACATGCGCGCATGACCAATGCTTCCCCCCATTTTTTGCATGCTCCTCAGGCTCTAGAGGCTTTATAGGAGCCTGGGGAGGGCAAAAACACCCCCCCCCGAGGCCTTCCGGAGGCTTCAGGAGCTTTCTTGGGCTAAAACCGATCCTACAAGCAAATCGGAACTCCGTTCCTGAACTTCCAGTTTGCCCGTAGGGCTGGTTTTTTGTGCTCCGGAGGCTTCAGGGAAGCTACTGAAGCCTCCGGGGGGCAGGGGAGACTGTTTTCGCTCTCCCTAGGCTCCTATAAAGCCTCTGGAGCCTGGGGAGGGCGAAAAATGGTCTAAAAATGGCTGAAGTCAGCTGGCCAGCGAGCACATGCATGCTGACCAGGTGACAGAGCAACGCCTCGCGTGCCCTGACAAATGACTCCGAGTGCCACCTGTGGCACGCATGCTTTAGGTTTGCCATCCCAGAATTAGGCTGAAATTGCCCTTCTTGCTTGTTAGCGTAGAACCTTGTCAATTAGCAAAGGAAAACCAGGTTTTTTAAAATGTAGGATAGTTTCCAGCCCTATTGTGCCTCTTTTGATCTGGACTTCTTGGGGTTATCTGCTCTTCTTTTTCTGAGTTGGAAGTTTTTTTGTCACTTGGAAAATAGAGTGAGTGGCAGAGATTTGTTTCCTCTTTTCTTAGGAAGTACAATTGCTCTGCAGGAATAAAAATGCAAAACACAAAACAAAACACACACAAAAGTTCCAGCCATCTGAAGCTCCTTCTATTTAAATTAAATGGGACAATTATTAGTTATACTTACCAGGCAAGAAAGTATCTTTGCACCCTGCTTTTACCATGTGCTTTGCCTGAGTTTGATCTTTCAATGTTGTTTTGTTTGTATGCCTCTCACTTGATGTTTTCAAGCCACAGTACAAATTGAACTGTACTGACCTGATCATTTCCCCACCTTAAAAAAAAACAACCTTCTTTCAGTTTGGGTGACCTAGTTTGTCACAGATGGATTATTTTGAATTGAATCTGATTCTGTGATGAAAGTTGCACAAATGGTACTTTCAACATGTGAAGCAGACTGCCAAATGTCACATACTTTGAAGACATCCTGTCTTTTACTAAGGCTCATATTATATTACAATACATCATACTTGTTCCTTGTTTCTGGTTTTAGCCACTTCATAGCACTGTACAGAGTTATCCCTCATAACTCTGTGTGCACATCTGAACACCTGATCTCACAGGTGGAAGGCAGGAGTAACTTTGGGCTTGCAATTCACACATTGGGGTTCCACTTTATTATATGTCACTTTGAGTGAACATCAAAGTCTATCAAATATTGCTTTATTTAGCATGACAATTTATAAAATATCTTTGAAAACTGTTTAAATGCCCTTTTAATCACAAATATTTGGAAGACTTTTTTTCAGATTAAGGGTATGCATGGGCCAGTTTGCTGCTTATATTATTGGACCAAGAACAGGGGAAAATGAGTTATAATTCTGCCAACTGTGTGACCATGGGCCAATCACTCTTTCTTAGTCCTTAAAACCTATTTCTGAGAAGATTGCCTAGAAAACTGCAGAGTCTAAAGGCAAATAGGATTTGGCCATTTTGGGGAGGGGGGGGATTTGTGTGTGTGTGTGTGTGTGTGTGTTTTTAAAAAACACCCTCCCTCTCCCTTGAGATACATACTGTTCCCACCTTGCCTGCCTTCAAGTAGTTTTTTAAAACATATTCCTCCCCAGGTCTTAGGTTATTTGAGCAGGTTCCTTTTAGATGACGGTGATGATAAGTCACATTTTGTTGTTCCCTTCATATGTTCATTTTTATTTTATATAATGCCATGTATGTGCTTTAGGTGTGGATACTGTTGTCTTTTAATGTTGTAAAACCACCCATTGTCATTTTGGAGTTGGGCTGCCTAGAAATTTGACAACTAAAATTAATGAACAAATGAATACATAATTTTAAAAGTAGGAAATCTTACACTCTTTGTTCAAATTGTATCACTGCAGCCCTTTCCAGTGAAAAAAAGTGGATTGCAATGGTGCATGATGGTGCAAATCGGTGGACTTTCCTAGTGGAAAGGCAGGATTGAATTGACCTTCTGGGAAGGTCATTGCATCAGGGAAAGTACTATAGACACAACACGACTGCTCCGCGCTGAAGATCAATGGCTCCTCTGTGGAGATCATAGAGAGCACCAAATTCCTTAGTGTTCACCTGGCAGAGAACCTCACCTTGTCCCTCAACACCAGTTCCATAACAAGGAAGGCCCAGCAGCGTATTTACTTTTTTAGGAAACTGAGAAGGCACAGCTTCCACCACACATCCTCATAACCTTCTACAGACGGACCATCGAGAGCACCCTGAGCAGCTGCATCACCACCTGGTTTGGGAATTACACTGTTTCAGATCACAAGACCCTACAGCGAATAGTGAGGACAGCAGAGAAGATCATCGGGGTTGCTCTGTCATGGACATATACACTACACGCTGTAAAGCCAGAAACATTGTGGATGACCACACACACCCTTCATACACGCTCTTTACTCTCCTGCAATCTGGGAAAAGGTACAGAAGCATTCGGGCCCGCACAAACAGACTGTATAACAGTTTCTTTCCACAAGCCATCAGTCTCCTCAACACTCTCTAAATTCTTAGATTTAGAGTTATATGTAGTTCTGTGTTCTGCTCTTTTTCTTTTTATCTATGTTGCCTGATGTAGCATCAGACTGATTGGTCCTGGGGAAACATTGTTTCATCTCACTGTGTACTATACTGTATATTGTTGAAATGACAATAAAACCTACTTGACTTGACTATAGAAATATGCTTATATTATATTACAATACATCAGACTTGTTCCTTGTTTCTGGTTTTAGCCACCTCATAGCACTGTACAGAATTATCCCTCATAACTCTGTGTGCACATCTGAGCACCTGATCTCACAGGTGGAAGGCAGGAATAACTTTGGGCTTGCAATTCACACATTGGGGTTCCACTTTATTATATGTCACTTTGAGTGAATCAGACATCAAAGGCTAGCAAATATTGCTTTATTAAGCATGAGAATTTATCATTCTTGGTCCTGGGGAAACGTTGTTTCGTCTCACTGTGTACTGTACTGTATATTGTCGAAATGACAATAAAACCTACTTGACTTGACTTGACTATAGAAATATGCAGGTCAGGATGGTACCAGCATTTTAACACCTGCTAATTAATCTTAAAGTCCAAGTTCTAGAATCTGATTTGGATTAAAGTAGTATAGCATCTTATATTTTTGTTCCCCAAAATCTAGTTGAGACACAATGAAATATGTTCCCCCACATTTCTGGGTGGGGTTATGGAATGAATGACATTTTAAAGACGTTCTCTGGTTGATTGCTTCCATTTTACTATATTTTCCTTTTTTCTGAAAATATATGATAAGTTTTCAATTTTGACCAGCTGAAGTCCTAAAGGGAAAACATTTCCCCCAGATGTACAGACACCCATAAAATATGATAGATAGAAGCTGGATTAATTACAATGCATGAAATTGCTATGATAATGCAAGGGACAGAGGACAGTGCTGTAAAAATACTTCCCCCTCAAGTCCAAATATTACTTTCTCAATACTGTCTACTGCCAATGATTCTCCAGAGCTGCCCTATGGACCTTGCAAAGTATTTAAATGTACAATCTTTTATTTAAAACAAGATACTGATATTGGCCCTTTCTTTTCTAATAAGTTAACATTGAACAGTATTCTTCTGATCTTCTTCC
This sequence comes from Thamnophis elegans, assembly GCF_009769535.1. Taxonomy (NCBI): domain Eukaryota; kingdom Metazoa; phylum Chordata; class Lepidosauria; order Squamata; family Natricidae; genus Thamnophis; species Thamnophis elegans. The sequence goes on along the minus strand of NC_045541.1, from coordinate 114,635,056 downwards.
CTCCCTCCCACCTGTAACTTCAAGAGAAGTACAGGGCGGGGCATAACCTTTTCCTAGGGGGTCACAGCAAGATCGACAGCAGTTTACAACTTCCGCGACACCTCATTTTAAAGCCCATAAAAAACTGAATTGAATGAGCTATTAAATGTTAAATTTGCTTTAAGAATGGCTGGAAAATTCGATTCGGAAGAACAAAGGATCATTGACAGAATAAAATGCATTGCCTTTCGAGAGGCTCGCGATGCTGGAGTGACGTTTATCAATCGAAAATGGATTGCAAACAAATTGAAACGTCATCCGGATTGGGTTACTGATAATTGGAACAAAACAGCCCAAGAATGTTTCACAAAATTTGGAGAAGGGCGTCCTCTGCAACTGTCCCAAGAAAGCAAAGCCATCATTGCAACTGGCAGTCGCAAACAACGAAAAGGAAACCGAAAAGTGGCCCAAGAAATCCTTCAAATTCGTGGAAAACGAGTTGATCAAAGGACAATCGGCCGATATCGAGAACGAGAAGGTTTGAAGCCATTCCACGTCATTTGCAAACCATTGAAAACTCAAACACACGTTCAAGATCGGCTTTGGTTGTGCGATTGGTTGTCTGAATGGACCGAGGAAGATTTTCTTCATTTGGCGCCATCTGACGAATTCTTCGTTTATGCCATTCGAAAACCGAATTTCCAGAACGATCGAATTTGGGCTAAAGACGTCGACGACATCGCCAAACATGAACGATATCGACAAATCGTTCGCAATCCGACTTGCATCGGGATTTTCGTCATTTTCACAGCCAAGAAACTGCATTGGGTTTTGAAGGATAAAGGGGAATCCTGGGATGGCAGTTATTTCCGTGAGAAAATTTTATTGGAGAATGTCATTCCATTTCTCAGTGATCCAGACAATGTCTTGGTGGTTGGTGAGGCTGTCTTTCTTCATGACAAAGCTCCTTGCATGCGTGCAAATGCGACTCAGCAATTGTTAAAGGAAAACAATGTCGAATTTTGGGGCAATGACGTCTGGCCGGGAAATTCGCCAGATCTCAATCTGGCAGAGAACATTGGGGCCATAATTAAGGATGAAGTGGAAGCTCTGATGATTCAGGAGCAAGATCAAAATCGATATTCGGTTGAAACTTTGAGAATGAATTTGGAAACTGTGTTGAAAAATCTGGAAAATCGAACGGAACTGTTTGAAGATTTGTTGTGTTCTTATCCACCTCGTTTGAATGCTGTTCGAAGGGCTAATGGTGGTCATACTGACTATTAAATCATGTCAATAAACTCAGTTTTTGATGGGTTTTGGAATGGTGTATGAATTATTTGTGTTGTTATTACAAGTGTTGCTGTGACCCCCTAGGAAAAGGTTATGCCCCGCCCTGTATATAATATTCAGGTAGTACTTACTTAACAACTACAACTGAGAATGGCAACTCCATCAATAAGTGCCACTATTGTTCAACATGTTCATCATGTGACTGCAATTTCAATCTTATTCCTATCTTTTCTATTGACTTGGCTTGTTAGAAGCTGACTGGGAAGGACACAAATGGCAATAATGTGACCATGGGCTGTGATGGTCATAGCTGTGACGACTAGTCATAAAGTTACTTTTCAGTGCTGTTTTAAGTTTGAACAGTTACTAAACAGGGAAGTCGTTAAGTAAGGATTACCTGTATGTTATTTGTATTAACACAATCAGAAAACAAGTGTAAGTGGAGATTTGGCTAAATCTCAGCTATTTTTGATAATAATTGCGTGTTGGCAGCACCTTGCATAGAAAGCTTGGATAAGACATCATAGTTTGCCAGAAGACATGATAGTTTATATTTAAATCAGCAGATCTTCACATTATCTAGCAAGGAAACCTTAGAAGATGGTTATTGGGGAAAAACTGGGTTTTTTTTTGTATGCCGCTAATTAAAAAGTGATGGGACGGGGTGGCTCAGTGGCTAAGACACTGAGCTTGTCGTTCAGAAAGGTCAGCAGTTCGGCGGTTCGAATCACTAGTGATGCATAACGGAGTGAGCTCCTGTTACTTGTCCCAGCTTCTGCCAATCTAGCAATTTGAAAGCATGTAAAAAATACAAATAGAAAAATAGGGACCACCTTGGTGGAAAGGTAACAGCATTCCATGCATCTTTGGCATTTAGTCATGCTGTCTACATGACCATGGAGACGTCTTCGGACAGCGCTGGCTCTTCAGCTTTGAAAGGGAGATGAGCACGACCCCCTATAGTTGGGAAGGACTAGCACATATGTGCTAGGGGAACCTTTACCTTTACCTAATTATAAAGTCCAGAAGATTCTATTTGTGAAGCTGCTCTAAAGAGTACCTCTGTGAATTCATCAAAATATTGAAATATTACAATGTAAGCAACATTTACTGATAAAACCCTTCCAAGCATAAGGGAGAATGGAAACTGTTTTGTATTGAGCTGGGCACTGCAATTTTCTATATGTACTTTCTGTGCTAGAATGATTAATCTTGTGCTCCTTCTCAAAAATATTATATTGTAATTATTCTGAACCTTAAACATATTTTTATTAAACTAGATATTCGAGAGAGATTCTTACAGGTAATTTTATTTATTTATAGACTTGGTTATTTGTATTTAGATTTCTCCTGCGGTAAACCTTTTGCACCTCACTCTGATTTCTAGACTGTGAAAAACACAAGTAAAAGCTGCTTATTTTTCTAACTGTGAACGGAAACCAGTATGCAATCTACTGATATTGTCCAAGTTATCATCCGCTCTTACTAAATTCCTATAATACTTTTTAAGCTTCTGCAGAATAAGCAATGACAAAATTGATGAATACTACACGTGAAGAAATGATTATAGTAGGGTACAGAAACCCAGGGACATCGTAGCTCAGTGGTTAAGACGCTGAGATTGTCGATCAGAAATGTTGACAGTTCGAAACCCTAGCGCCACGTAACAAAGTGAGCTCCCATTACTTGTCCCAGCTTCTGCCAGCCTAGCAGTTTGAAAGCATGTAAAAAGTGCAAGTAGAAAAATAGGGACCACCTTGGTGGGAAGGTAATAGCACTCCTTGCATCTTTGGCATTTAGTCATGCCAGCCATAAGACCATGGAGACATCTTTGGACAGTGCTGGCTCTTCAGCTTAGAAACGGAGATGAGTACTGCCCTTAGAGCCGGAAATGACTACCACGCATATGTGGTTTATGGTTGGTTTATGGTTTATTAAACTTGTATGCCGCCCTATTCCCAGAGGGACTCAGGGCGGCTAACAAACCAAGGGGAAGGGAACAATACAAGGACAAACAAGACGAGAAACAAATTACAAAGAACAGATTTTAAAAACTCACAACAGTCACAACAATTTGAGTGGGGCTGGGAACTCATCAGCTCCAGGCCTGCCAGAACAGCCAGGTCTTAATGGCTTTGTGGAAAGCCTGAAGGGTGGTGAAGGTCCGAATCTCCACGGGGAGGTCGTTCCAGAGGGCCGGAGCAGCCACAGAGAAGGCTCTCCTCCGAGTAGTTGACAGTTTACATTGGCCAGCGGATGGAATTCGGAGGAGGCCTAGTCTGTGGGATCTAATAGGTCTTTGGGAGGTAATTGGCAGGAGGCGGTCTCTCAAGTACCCAGGTCCGATACCATATAGGGCTTTATAAGTAACGACTAGCACCTTGAAGCGCGTCCGGAGACCAATAGGCAGCCAGTGCAGCTCGCGGAGGATAGGTGTAACGTGGGTGAACTGAGGTGCACCCACAATCGCTCGAGCGGCTGCATTCTGGACAAGCTGAAGTCTCCGAATGCTCTTCAAGAGCTGCCCCATGTAGAGCGCATTACAGTAGTACAGTATGTGGAGGAACCTTTACCTTTACCTTATAGAAAACCAACATTTCCTGGTCCTAAAGTGGAGGAATTCAAGGATCTCTTGCTTTTATATTAGTCTAACAAATTTGACTCCACTGAGTCTGTATTTTCTAATTTATTTATGAATCATCCGATAATTTGTTAGCCTCAAGAGGAGGAAGGGTGGATCAGACTAATTTCATTCAAACTCTTACTGCCAACAAGTCTGGATAATTCACAATGAAAACAAAGCAAAACCCTGCAGTTATATTTGCAAAATTCAATCCAGTTTGTTTGGGTTTTTTTCTTTTTGTTTTTAAAGAAAAGGAGAAGGTGAAATACTTTCCCCCAATATTAAGTACCTTTTTTTTGCTGGAAAATATAAGAAATATAACGTGATTCTTTTTCTGTTCTGCTTTATTTAAAACTTGTCTCAAAGATCTTGGCCATTTCTTTATGCTGCAGTTTAACATTACTAGACAAGCGTCGTCACAATTTGACTCACTGCCAGCAACATACTGAAGTAATCTCCACCTTGGATTGTATATATTTTATGTTTTTTTTCAGCCTCTTAGATGCAATGATCTTTGGAGATAGTGGTCTTATCTCCCATTTCCAGTCTGCTGCACCTTGATAGAGAAAACATTTGCCCATAGAGATCTCTACATAGGAGAGAAAGTTGGAATCTCTGCTTCTGCTTAGCAATGTTGTTTAGCTTTTACTTCCCCAGGAAATAAAGGATTTTAGTCTATTCAGCACTGGGTCTTATTTGTATGATTGGAAGTTGTATCAACATAGGATATAGTTCTGAATGAATATTTTGAAGAAAAGCCATGATATTCTCAAAGAAACTCTTAGATGAGTGTTTTGTATTACCTAAAAGTAATACTTCAACTAAAGCATGGGTTCCCAACCCTAGGGCTATGGCTCATTACTGCACCATGGCCCACTACTGCACTATGGCCCACTACTTCCCCTTGGCCCATTTGGAACTGGGCCATGAGAGTGACAGGGGAGCGTGTTTCCTTGTGCAGCTCCACTTTCATGAGTGACAGGTGCTTACATGAATTGCAGGTACTCATGAGAGTATACAAAGCTCCACTTGTTGAGCGGTAGGCATGCACACTTATTGCTCACACAAATGGAGCTGTGCGCATGCGCGCCTACCATTCATCTGGAGCAATCCCCACTCTCACCCCCTGACCTCCCATGTTGGTCCGCCAAGCAGGAAAGGTTGGGAACTGCTGAACTAAAGGAATAATTTATCCATTCATCATTGTATGTCTGTCTTTATATTATATCTTTATATCTTTATATCTTTATATCTTTATATCTTTATATCTGTCTGTCTGTCTGTCTGTCTGTCTGTCTGTCTGTCTGTCTGTCTATCTATCTATCTATCTATCTATCTATCTATCTATCTATCTATCTATCTACCTACCTACCTACCTACCTACCTACCTACCTACCTACCTATCATCCATTTATTCCAGGTAATGATAGAACTTGAGATCCTAGATTAGAACTCTGTATACATAAAGAGAAACAATAAAGACATTTTTGATGCTTCTGTCCAGTCCTGATTTATCATTTCTTTAAACTCTTTTTCACTTTATTACCAGCTTGGGTCCTTCCTTGTCTCTTTGGCTGAGCTAAGAAGAGCAACAATCCCATCCTAAAGATTGTGCAAATTTGCTCAGTGCAGCAGCAGATGATAGGGTATAGATGATTACCGATGTTATTGGACAAAGCTCACAGGCAGTACAAATTAAAGAATTTGTCGGGAAGTGTGGCTACTGTCAGGGTAATTTCCTCTATAAAATAAAAGTCTGAGGCTAGAGATTCCTCAAATTCCAATTTATTAGAAGAGCCATTTTGGCACATCTGGGAAACCTCAATCTGAAAGCTTCCAGGTTTCCCCCACCCAGTTGAAAGTTCAAGACCCTGCCCCAACACACACAAGGTCATCACATGGTCCAGTCAGTCATTGCCATGAAGGAAGATTCCTTCTATCCACATCAGTCCAGGTGCTGGGGCAAGATGACCTTGACTCTCTGAGAAGGAATGTTATTATGGCTACATATATCCCATGCTCCATACAATCCCCCCTCCCAGTTCCCCACAGCAGAATGTGTGGCAGGCTTGAGGACCAAAGGAAAAGATGGCTTCCAAGCCTGATTGTTGTGCTGATATCCCGAGGGCCACCTAGAAACAGCGACACCCAGAAACAGCATCCAGAAATAGCGACATCAGCTGAAGCTTGTGTATCAGAGGTGGAGTGAGGCCTGAGTTCTGCCCCAGGGAGAAAAACAACAACAGATTGCCCAGAAGTTTGACAGGATTTCAGTGTGCTGAGCCAGAAATAAATCAAGTAACTCCAAACACAGACAATGATTACAGAGTTGTGGAACTGATTCTGGAATAGTGCAATGACCCCGTGTTTTAAGTGCCGGGGATTTAAAATCTGAGCACAGCATATATAACTTCTAAAGAAGTTTGTAGTAAATTTTTTTTTTCATATAATAGCTTGCTTCACCTGTTGAGTGTTTTTTTTTTCATCCAGGTGCGCTTGATGTGGCTTTAAAAAATACCTTAAATCAAACTAATCTTTTCCTGCCTGCCAAGTCTCTGGGGGAAAGGACAGATAGGAAATGCTCCCTGCCTTCCATTCTCTATAGTCAATTTCTCAATCTGATCTTATTAGAGAACCTGATTTAATCAGTTTTGCAGTCAGACAGAAAACTCCCTGGATTGATTTTCCTTGTTTATATAAGGAACGTACACTTTCCCCAGCAGTAAAATTGATAGCCCAGACTGTATTTGGTAGTACATAGGCATCACACTTGCCTGAAGAACTATAATAAAAGCATTAAGAAAAAGGAGAAAGGTCGAGGGGTAGTGGTTGGGGTGGGGGAAACAGTTTCAGAGGAACCTATTTCACATTTTCTGTAGGTAAGGCAGACTTTATTCTTAAAGGATAAAATGCCATGTGGATCCACAGGCTGATATCATATACCAGTGATGGCTAACCTTTTTTCTAAAGGAATACCAAAATTGTGTGTGTGTGTGTGTGCTATTATGCATGTATGCCACACCCACCTGTGCATGCGCACTTGACTCCCCCACCTGTGCATGAATGAGCGACCCCCTGCATGGGGGGGATTTTCACCCTCCCCAGACTCCGGAGGCATTCCTGAAGCCCAGGGGAGGGCATTTTTCAAGAAAGCCCCCAGAGCCTGGGGAGGGCGAAAAACAGGCCCAATGGGAAACAAACTTCTGGTTGACCCGTTGGGCCTGTTTCTTGCCCTCTCTAGGCTCTGGGGGCTTTGCTAAAATTTGGGAGGGCGAAAAACAGCCCAACAGCCCAACTGGAAGTTTAGGAATGAACTTCTGGTTTGCCCATTGGGCCGTTTTTCACCTTCCCAGGAAAGCCTCTGGAGCCCAGCCCCCCCCCCCCCAATGGCCTCCTCCTGTCCCTGGAAGGCCAAAAATCAGCTGGCTGTCACGCACATGCACACCTGAGCTAAGGGCTGCCGTGCCAGCAAATATAGCTCCACGTGCCACCTGCGGCACATGTGCCGTAGGTTCGGCATCACGGTCCTATACTGTACATGCATGTTTCTGTTTGTGATAGATAGAGCAGTGCTAAGGGTGCGTATTTTGGTGTGTAACGTGTATTTACATGTGCACATGTACACACACATGGCACCACTATATCTATCACTGTTGCTGCCTTCTGGTCCTTGTCTAGTCCCATGAAATCTAAGTTTTCCAGCAGATGCCTGTCTGTGGAAGTCCCACAGGATCTTAGCCCTCTTATTCTCCATGGCCATCTATTTCCCAACTGGACTTTGGAAGGTGTCAGCCATACACTGTGCATATGTTCCTGTACTTGGTTGTGCCGTTCAGTATAAGCTGTTCCAGCCTGCATTTGAAGTCTACCATGTTGGACTGTCTCTGAGGTCTCTCTCTATAGTCTACACCTTGAGTCCTGTCTAGTGTGGCAGATCCCTTCTTCTATGGATCTGGTACTTTGTGCCTTTTGTTTTGCTGCTATGATCAGCTGTGACCTCAGCTATCAATTGCTGGAACACCCCATGCAAGTCTTATTTTGCCATAGCATTTTCTCTGCTTGTTCTTCCTCTCATGTCTGCTACTGAGCCACAGTGGTTAGAATGCAGCATCACAGACAAAATCTGCTCACAGCCAGGAGTTTGATCCTGACCGACTCAAAGTTGAGTAAGACTTCCATCCTTTAGTGGTCAGTAAAATGAGGACCCATATTGTTGAGGGAAATTTGTAAACCACTCAGAGAGTGCTGTAAAGGCATTCTCTCATTAGATTATCTTTGGATGGCATCTTACTAATGTACTTCTGGATCCTCTGTCTTTCATCCATGACAGTGGCTTTGAGTCTTATTAGATGCATCTCACCCTCTTTCTGAATGTTTAACAGCAGTGGTGGGTTTCAAACTTTTTCAGAACCTATTCTGTAGGTGTGGCCTGTTTTGTGGGAGTGGCTTGGTGATCATGTGACTGGGTGGGAGTAGCTTGGCAGTCATGTGGCTGAGTGGGAGTGGCTTGGCAGTTATGTGACCAGGTGGGAGTAGCTTGGCAGTTATGTGACTGGGTGGGAGTGGCCAAGTCGATGTCTGAATTCTTTGCCCCAAAGAATGATCTACAAAAGGAAGATATATAAAAAAAGAAATTTATTTATTATTTTATGTACTTACTACTTAAATAAGAATAAAATAAGTACACAAAACAATAAAACAGCTACTTACAGAGGAAATATGACTGTCCTTGCTGGTCTTCAACATTACTGACCACCTTACACACATACTTCCAGCCCCTCTGCCTCTTCCCTCTTCCTGGATTCACTCAGACATTTTTAAAACTCACAGCCTGTGCACAGCACACACTCTTCCAGCCCCTCTGCCTCTTCCCTCTTCCTGGATTCACTCAGATGTTTTTAAAAGAGTGGAAGAGTATGTGCGTGTGCTCAGGCTGTGAGTTTTCAAAATGTCTGAGTGAATCTAGGCAGAGGGAAAAGGCAGAAGGGCTGGAAGTGTGTGTGCTGTGCACAGGCTGTGAGTTTTAAAAACGTCTTGTGCATGCACAGACTGTGTTTTAAAAATGTTTGAGTAAATCCAGGAAGAGGGAAGAGGCAGATGGGCTGGAGGTTTGTGCGTGTGCACAGGCTGTGAGTTTTAAAAACGTCTGAGGGAATCCAGGGGCTGGAAGTGTGTGCATGTGGACCAGGGGTGGGTTTCTCGTCCCATTCCAACCGGTTCGGTTGGAACGGGGCCGGCGGCGTCCTCGTGCACGCGTGCAGTGCACGCATGTGTACTAGCGCCTGTGCGATGCTCCAGCTGCTCCTGGAGGATCGCGCAGGCGCTGTATGCGTTCTGCGCATGCGTGGAAGCGCAGAACTCATCAAAACCGGGTAAGAAACGTGGGCGGGCGGGTGGATCCTTCGGCGTTCCCGGAAGTTACTTACTTCCGGGTTCGCCGACCAACCTGTTCACGGGGACCGCCATGAACCGCCTGAAACCCATCCCTGATGTGGACAAGCTGTGAGTTTTTAAAAGGCCTGAGTGAATCCAGGAAGAGGGAAGAGGCAGAGGGGCTGGAAGCATGTGTTCCTATAGTATCTTCCAGCCGCTCTGCCTCTTCCCCAACATCCTCCCCAGCCACTCACCAGTTCTTTCTTCTCCTGGTTCTTCTTCTGAGAACTTTTCAGCAGCATGGTGAGGATGGGCGGGGTGAGTGAAAGAGTGAATGAGGGAAGGGAGCGTTCCGGTAAGGGGCCTCCTGACCAAGGGGTACGGGAAGGCACGCTAAATTTCACCATCCGGTATGGCTGGTTCAGTCCATACCGGTTGAAACCCATCCCTGTAGTAGTCTCTGGGTTTCAGACCCAGAGTGGAAATCTTTGTACATTGAAAGGAACTTCCAGGTTTTCATATCAACAGCCTCCATGTCTTCCTTTGACCAGCTCACTAAACCAGCAGGTTATCCAACAAAAAGAAAAAACACAAGACCTGGATCTTGTGCAAACTCTCTTTAATTGACTTCCGGTGTTATCCTCCATAATCACATTGCATTTATATAGTGCCAGGGATCCACAGGTATATCTGTGGGGTATTGAGCCATAGGTTATTCTATAGTCAATCTAGGCTATGCTCAGATTGGTCAGTCTAAAACTTGAGTTTCAGGTGAGTACTCTACCTATGAACCTCTGGTATTTTAAGCTTCTGTTGGTGGAGTGTGTGTGCGTGTACGTGTGCACATGTGTGTATTTGGTCATGCACATGTGTGTGTGTATTGTTGAAGGATGAGGGCATATTAGAAGATAAATTAATAAATCCAGGCTCTCAAGCAAATTGTTATGCTGCTGACATGGTTTTTGAGAACAACTATCACTGAAAAACATTCTTGTGTTACACATTTGTAATACTATAATATAAAAAACATTGGTTTCTCTGGGCATTTTACATTTGTGGCTAGACAGCTGGGTAAGTAACATGTAGCTAAAGCATATTAAAGGGATCTTTAGATTCTTCCTTTGATCTCCTGGCTTAACTTCCGTAAAAAAAAATGCAATAAAAGCAGTAAGTCACCTAATTATTCTAATTGCTCTGCTATTCAGTGATTAACTATTTTGTTGTCTGGAAATCATGCGTCTTTTGAATTCAGTGTGTATGTGTCTATTACTTTATGTACTGTATATCTAATACTACATTCTCCTTAGAGTGAATCAAGGGATTCAGATAAACTTAGTTGGCAAAGAAGGAAAAACCAATGAAGGTTCTGTTGTAATTTTTGAGGAAAAGACAGCAGCGCATCAATACCCCCAGAAGAATGGGTAGTGCATTTAGCTTCTGGTCTCACTGGCAAAACCCTGAGAGCTTCCTCTAGTTTCTAGCCAGAAAGGGGACAGACTATGCGGATGTGGGAAAAGTTTAGTTTTGGTATGATGTGTAATTACTGGCAAAAGTTCATTTTTATGATCCCTGAGAGAGATTTAGAGAGTTGTGAGCCATGTTCTTGGACAAATCAAATGGCTTAGAAACAGTGAATTAGTAGTTGAAGAAGTAGGCCTTCAACTGTTTTTTGGAAGTTTCACCAACTCCAGTCAGGTTCTGAGATTCAGGATCACACCCTGAAATAGACAAAAAAAGCAGCAGAATGAGCAAAGGATTATTTAGCAGCCCAAAATGAGAGGGAGAAAAGAATGACCTTTAAAGTAGAATGTTTGTAGCTGAGGATTGAATAGGCAGTTCTTGGTGCTCTCTCAGCTTGATTGTTTTCATGCATATTGATGTTATCTAGTTTGGGTAATGAAACTTCTGTAAAAAAACAACCAAGCTTAGAGAGCATCAAGGACCCCCCAGAATGACTTCTATACATGTCCTATATATTTTTTAAAAAATCAACAATAATAAATGTGATCAAATAAATGAATAAAAACAAATAGATTAATATACTGACAGAATGAATTGCATGGTGACATAAAAAATGGGATGTGGAAATTTTCCTGAACAGCGTGAAAATAATTATGTTCGAGAGTGCTGCGAAGTATGTGAGTTTTGAGTTATACACATGGAAAGTTCTGGAAAAAATGCTTGGGATGATGAAAGGTAGTGGATGAGGAAAACAAAGGGAGTGTGAGAGAATAATTGATAGAAAAAATGATGATCAAAAGGTATTGTAACCATGTATGTAGTGAAAAATGTAGTTACAAAACTAACAAAGAATATAATCAAAGAACATGGAATACTTAAGATTAAAAGAGACAAGTAAAATGGTGAGTGGTTTTCTGGAAAAATGGTCTTTGTAATGTCTCTTTTTTGGTTATCTCATCTCTTTTAGTTGGGTTTTCTTTTTTGCTTACCAATTCTTACTCTTTTTCTTCACTTACATAAATTGCTTACCTTCAAAGGGAATTTCATGATGGAGATATATCTATGTATATTTTTAGCAATATCATCATTGCTTACAAATAGTTTTCTTACCCTGAACAAGATGTTCAGGGGGACTATTGCCAGATTTAACTAGTTCATTTGTAAAGTTTAAAATTAAAATAAAGTGATTCTCAGTTCTGATAGGAGCAGTTTTGCAGATCACTATTTGCTTGCTCTAGAAAGTGATATTCAGCATAGATTTGCCTCCTTTCTGAAGAACCAACTCAGTCTACAGTTTTGGACTTTTCCTAGGTCCAGCTGGATTACTTGAAGCCCAAGATGTACATTCTCTTGAATACGGGACTGTTCTTGACTCAAGGTTGTGGTTAGACATAAGAAAGGTCAATTGTTGGGAAAACCTTATGATGAAGTCAATGGAAATGCTTCATTGACTTCTGGATAGCCCCAAGATCAGTTAAAGCTCAATGCTCTATATTTATGTAGCCTTATAAGACCCCTGGTGACATAGTGGTTAGAATGCAGTATTGCAAGCTAACTCTGCCCACAGCCTGAAATTTGATCCTGACGGACTCAAGGTTGACTCAGCCTTTTATCCTTCTGAGGTTGATAAAATGAGAATCCAGATTGTTGGGGGCAATATGCTGACATAAACTGCCCAGACAGTGCTGTAAAGCACTATGGGCTGGTATATAAGTCTAAGAGCTATTGCTATTTATGGGTTCCTACAAGATTGGTGGCTTAGATACTCAATGGAATATCTGCTTCCCATTTAGTACACTAAATGGTTATACTAAGATTTTTCCCTGAGTGCTATGAGAAATAAGGTGAGTAGTAAGTGCTAGAGATATCTTTTTGATTACAGCTTCCCTCATCTGTGGAACTGTCTCCCTGGTGAGATATACAGTATTTTGTTTTCCATGAAAGAAGGCACACTGTCCCTTACACTTTAAAATGCTTTAATCGGTTAAACTAATCCTATTTTCAGTGCTGTTTTTAGTAGATGCTATTGTATGTAATTTCCACCAAGATAAGTGATCATTTTACCTGCTAGGCAAGGATATGTTATTTCGGTGAGCCAAATAGGTCAGGTTCTAAGTAAGGGAATTAAAGGAGTTTATAAATTGGAATATAAAAATAGAAACATAGCACTGAAGCACTTTTGAGACTCCCTGCCTCTGGCCTCATATTTTGGATATTTAAGAGCATTAGCGTGAGAATTAAAGAATTAGAATGAATAGTGCGTGAGTAGAGCTCATTATCAATTTTACTACTATTTATTTCTTGCAGTAAAGAAGTGCTATGCAAAATGATTGTCCCCATGCGGTGTCAGTTATAGTGGTTTATTCTTTGATGTTCTGCTAAATAGAAATCCCTGCAAACAGGACTATTTGTTTGCAGGGAACAGTTCCCAATCTTTAAATCGTACTTGTTAGTCTACTTTTGCCTTCCAAATACTTATTTGCGGATAACTTTTTTACTCTTGTGAATACAGTGCAGAAGAAAATAGTGTTTTGCATCCTAAAGTCTGTGCCACAATTAACCGATTCATTGTCAACACCCTGCTAGGCTCTTTGTCGCTTGTTCAGCAGTTATCAGGCAGAAAGATCAAAAAATTCCAGATTGAATTTTTCTGGGTCACTTGTTCATCTCTTCTTTAATCTGAGTCACATTACACTGTGATTTTTCCAGAGATGCTGAGAAAATAAACAAATAAAAAAAGAAGCTTATTTTCAGAAGAGTACGAAACCTGAGCTCTTTTTTAAGCTTCAGAGTCCATGATGACTGAGCCACTGACCTTATCTCTCTCATAACACTGCAAGCAGTCTTTGGTACCCAAGGCCACATGCACTGCATGTTGATATTCGCCAAGTGAGAGAGATGGATTATGCTCTCAATCAGTGATGGGATTCAAAATGTTTTACTACCAGTTCTGTGGGTGTAACTTGATGGAGGGGCATGGCTTGGTAAGCGTGGCAGGGGAATACTGCAAAATCTCCATTCCCTCCCAATCAGCTGGGACTTGGGAGACAGAGAATAGATGGGGATGGGGCCTGTCAGAGGTGGTATTTAGCGGTTCTCCGAACTACTCAAAATCTCCGTTACAGGTTCTCCAGAACTGGTCAGAACCTGCTGAATGCCACCTCTGCTCTCAATGCACATTATGCTATATAGTATCATGTAGAGGAATTTGTGCTGCAAGTGTACTATTGGTTTAATGTGACCGTTATGCCTTGTACATATCCTGTGCATATAATATGCAGCTATGACCCTGACTGTTAGATTAGGTCAGTGGTAGTCAACCTGGTCCCTACCACCCACTAGTACGGGTTTTGTCCGATATTGAAGCACTTTCCATTTTAAAATTTAATTGACTTCCCTACTTTATAAATCACCATTACTGTGGAACCGGTGGGCGGTTAGAAAATTTTACTACTAACAGAGATACAAAAGTGGGCGGTAGGTATAAAAATGTTGACTACCCCTGGATTAGGTAATGGAAAGGCACACTCAGGCTTAGGCAACAACAGCTCTTTATTGTAACAGGACAAGTATGTACAATCCAGCGAAGGTTCAGGTTGACAGCAGCCCTTTTATAGGGAGCTGTCAGACCCTTCGACCAATGAGATTAAACCTCTGTTCCCGACGAAAAAGAGGACCTTGGTGGAAACCATTATTACAGTTGCTAGTATCTAACACTAACTGAGGCAGAATTGTTCTAAACAAAGTCATTTTTGAATTTTGATTTTTGAATTCTCTATGAGTCATTTTGAAACTAATAGGAGGAGAATGAAATTAGATAGGGCACCCCATTCTGAATGCAAGAAAGACAGATACGGGAAGTCTTCTTCATCAGTTACATGTGGTCTGAAGAACTAATTTCTTTTTCTATATCTGAAGAAGCCGTGTACCGTTGAGGGAAATTGGGGCATATATACACTAGATTATCATCTGTGCCAGCAAAATGGGGCAAATCTCAACAAATGTCTCACTGTAGCAACAAAAAGTTTGGGTTTACTTGGGGTCGTAGGTCAAGGACTACCTGCATTTTTGTTCTTTTCAAAAGGATTCATTCTGTCTGTCTGTCTGTCTGTCTGTCTGTCTCTCTCTCTCTCTCTCTCTCTCTCTATCTATCTATCTATCTATCTATCTATCTATCTATCTATCTATCATCTATTCTTTGTTGACTCTCTTGTTTTTGTTTCTTTTTGACCTCAGGACTAGCTCCTGGGCAGCTCTATACATATCCTGCTCGGTGCTGGCGCAAGAAGAGACGTTTGCATCCCCCTGAAGACTCCAGGCTGAAGTTGCTGGAGATTAAACCCGGTAAGTGCTCTTCCTATTCATTTCTTTTACTTCCCCATGCTTGCCTTTGCCCACCTGGTGAGTCTTATCTCTTCATCCTTGAATTGGAAAAAAACTATATGAGCATGAAATGGACTGTCCTCCTTACTGATCTCTTCTGTTGCCTCTCTTAAGTCACATGAATTTCCTCCAGGGTTAGAAGGTGACAGTATCCTTGGACCAGGTGGAATAAGGAGGAAAATAGCAATTTAATGTTGCTTCAGCTAAGCATGATTTCATTCATGGACAAGATAGGGGGCGGGATCCTGTTGCTGGGAGTCTTCCTTTTCCTTTGAAAAATGCAAGAAAAAAAGGCTTTATGTGTCTTTAAGTTACTGTTTGAGTGGACTAGAGCACAAGCTATTGCCATTGAAGAAAAATCTACAATGCAAACTTCTGTGTATTTTCTGCTTTTCTTCCAGCTTTATCTGTCTTTTGTCACACTGACAATGTGCAATAGAATTTAAAAAGTCCATTCCAAATTCAGGTACAGATGTGGGAACTACAGTAGGTATGTGAGGGCTTCGTGTTCTTCTACCTTTTAAGAATCTAACATTTGGAATGGAAGTAAATTTCTTGGGTATTACACAAGGCATTACTGTGTTTAGGTTTAATAACTCCTTCTAAGGGCATTGCTACTTGGTGCTCTTTTCATTCCACAATTCTCCAAACCATTTTGAAGTTATGTTTGCAGTTGCTTTCACTCCTACAGACCTCAGAAGCTAAAGAGCAGGAAGGGAACAGCATAAGGCAATTATCTCTCTCTCTCTCTCTTTCTCTCTCTCTCTCTCTCTCTCTCTCTCTCCCTCCCTCCCTCCATCCCTCTCTCCTTCTGATCAGGAGGAACATGCAAGAAAACCATGTGGTTATTATCAGGAAGTGAGTTATGGCAACTGGACTTATTTTCTTGTTGGTTTGAGATGTTTTACTGCCCATCCAAGCAGCTTCTTCACTCTGAACAAGTTGGTTAGGGGAATCTGAACAGGCAAAGAGTCACTGTACCAACTCTTAATGTTTTCTTTAGGGGTATTCCTGCACTAACCTCAGGGTTTCTTCTGCAAAGCCTGTGGCTTTCTTGCTGGTTTGAGATGTTGAGAAGCTGTTTGGATGGGCAGCAAAATATCTCAAACTGACAAGAAAATCGGTTGCTATGACTCAACTTCCTGACAATTTTGCCTGGATGACTGAGAATCTTCATCGACCATTCAATCGTTATTTTTCTCCAAGAGGCAACTTCTAGGCTTCTTTTTCCTCAGTTACTTCAAAAGCCTTTTGCTAGAAGGCAATTTGGCAATCCAATCTCTCCAATAGCTCTAACCTTGGATCAGCGGTGAAATTCTGAAAGGTTCTGGAGAACCGGTAGTGGAAATTTTAAGTAGTTCGGAGACCTGGCAACTACCACCTCTGGCTGGCCCCAGAGTGGGGGAGGAATGGGTTTTTGCAGTATCTTTCCCCTGCCACACCCACCAAGCCACGCCCACAGAACCGGTAGTAAAAATGTTTGAATTTCGCCATTGCCTTGGATGCAAATTGCTGGAGTGCTGAAGCAGAGGAAATGGCTTGGGGGTGGGGGTGGGGGTGAGAAGGTACATTCTAAGCAGAGAGATATGGGATGCTGAAGGTTGCTGTGGGAGCTGGGGATACCAGTAAGTGGTGCAACAAAAACCCCTTTATTCCCCACTCCAACACAAAACCAACAGTTCTCCTTTATGAGACAGTTGCTTGAAAAGATGCCAGACAGCAGTCTAATGTTTTGTAATGAGCCGATCTCCTGCCAAGGAGAAGGGAAAAGGAGACAACCCTCACATCAGTTTCAGCACCTGGCCCATGGGATACCGTAGGACAGAAACATATAAAGCAGAACCCCCCCTCAACCTTTTGGGCACCAGAGGTTGATTCTGTGGAGAGAGGTTTTTCCATGGACTGGAGGGGGCTGGTTTCATATTCTGCCTGAGTCCCATGAATGGGGTTTTGCTTATTTGTGTGGCCCAGTTTCTTGCATGCCACGGACCGGTGTTGGTCCACGAGGTTTGGGACCCCCTGACATAAAGGATCTGAGATGAGCCAAAAGAGCTGAGATCGGTTCTGGCTTCTGCTTAGAGTGGGAGCAGAAGTGTGGTTTGTATTCGCTAATTTGAGGAATTGGTATGAAATGGAACCTGTGAAGCTGTCAAACCATCTTTCCCTTTGAAGGACTCAGAATTAGAATGCTATGTTAAATGAAGCCAGAAGACACTATCTGTGATGAAGGAGCCCAGATGTTCTATGGAGCTTTACTGTGGCTTACAGAAAGAGAACTTGTTTTGTGGAGTTTCATTTGGCTATGATAGAAATTGATTGGTTTAGCTTCTAAAGGTGTGAGAATGCACATCTTTGGACCTGAATTTGGAGTGGTAGAAAGATCCCCTATGAAAGTTCTATTACCATACTAACATAATTGGTACTGCATTTGCAAATGAGCACATGTGAAAGGTGTAGGTGGGAAGTAACTTCCACATTGTTCATCTGTCAATTTTAAGCAGTTCCAACAGCTAGAGGGAATCTATCTCCAAAGGGAGGTCTTGTATTCTAGACTATATGAAGTCCTTCACTGAGATATGCTAAGATGTAAATCAAAATTAGCAAAACATTACACCTCTACTACCTGTGCTATTTAGATGAAAAGCATGACTATTTCTAGTATCATAGAACTAGTAAGGTGAGAAGTGATGACGATTTCCTGATTTTAACCAAATTGCATATCTAGTAAGTCATATTTATTTATTTTCTAATTGCTGTGTCTGATGCCTGATTTATAGTGTGGAAATTTGAGGGTGTAAATCTGAACTGCTAAAGGAGAACCAGAACTAGGGAGAACTAAAGATCACGTACCTCCTCCATAAGCAGTGTAGAAGTGAAAATGAGGAGCTACTTATCTATTTTTCTCTATGCTTCTGAGGCCTTCATATACGTATCATTGCTGGAATTTGAACTGCTTGTGACTTGGCTCATCCTTGAAAGATAGCAGGTGGCCTTCAGAAGAGAGAGAGAGAGAGAGAGAGAGTCTAATTCGAAGAACCAACATATTTTTGTGTGGTTTCTAACTGCTTAACCGAAACATTTTTCTACCATGTTATTGTGCTCAGCTATTTTCAAACCACAGCTAGCACTTGGAACCACAACACCATATGATGGGGACAGGGTAGACAACGGACTTTTCTCTGTTCTTTCAATTGCTAGTTAGGTTAGCATTAATGCATGTGAGGATTACTTCCGTGGTCTTCCTCCACACAGTTCTTTGTTTGCGTTCTGAGGCTTAGCTCAGCTTCTGTTATCACATCTGTTTTAGTGAGCAAAAGGTGCTTTTGGACGGCTTGTTGACTTAGGAGGAGTCTTTGAAAGCAAAAATAAAAAAAAAGGCTGCTAAGTTTTTTGTTATCATTGAGACAACTTGTAAAACATGACTGCTCCAAGTTAACAACCTTGTCCATTTTATCAAGCATTTGTAGGTGTGTGTACATTACTGGGTGTAAAAGGTCCCGTGGGATTTCAACTGGCCTTGTAAGGATTTAGAGAAAATACCAGCATACAAGAGAGTTCTTGCTTCTGCTTATATTCCTTTAGTTCTGTTAGATATTATTTGTAAGTCTATGACGGTCCATCCAATCTTCAGATACATTTTCTTATGAATGCAATGAAGAGATTTCTTTGGACTTTTATATTTTTATCTATCTTCTAAAGAGCCAACCCAAAAGAAATAGACTGATGTAAGATTCTCACCTTGAAGGAACAGAATAGAAATTGAATAGCTGGCCTTTGGTTCATGGCAGCAATTACATAGCAGGCATTCCATTTTAGTCCATGTGTAGCGCAAATCTTAGATAGAGATGAAGGCATATGCAGGAACAGCATAAATGCCTTTTACTAGCTCAAACAGAATAACTCCATTGTATCCTAGAAACTGTTGTTTGGATAATGGATGTCCCATTATTTCTTTTGACTTAGATTTTTCTTTCTTGGTTTTCTTTTTCAAATACAATTGTCTTCACTAATAACTGCTTAGCCACTTCAATCCAATAGGGTTAGAGCGCTCTGGGTCATCCCAATTAGACAATTTCATCTATTGAGGCCTCTCTGGAACGAGGCTTTCCCTAAGTTCTGCGGGGACCCTACTCTACTTATTGGTCTTTCAAAGGGCCTTGAAAACCTGGCTCTTTGCGAAGGCCTTTCTTTGCCTAGGATTGATCAGTATTGCTGCTCAGTTTGCCATCTTTGCTTCTTGTTCTTTTGCTTTATTGCTTCATTACTTAATAGTTTTTCATATTATTGCAATACTGCTTAGACTCATTAGAAGTCATTGGTTGGTATACACCCGGAATAAGAGGGAAAAATAGAATAAAATGGTTAGCAAATCTCACAAAGAAAAATGTCAGGAATGAGGAGTTTAAACCAGTTCAAGTGTAACAGTAAAGTGTTCTTGTTAGGATTTTCTTTCTTTTGATTTTCTTAGATGAAGAAAAATCAAAACAGTGTATACTGAGCCTCCATTTTTGAAAATGTAGAATTTGATTCGTCTACAGATTTTATACCTGTCCTGGATTTGAGCATGATTACCTACTAACCTTCTTGATAAAATAGTTTTGATGGATGATTTCCCCAATTTTTCCATAGAAGGGTGAAATTAATTCTCCAGAATTTTTTAAAGGGTGGTGGCTACAACTTTCGGAAAATCATTATAGAAAAAGGCTATTTATGGTGTCCATCCATAGGACTTACCATAACTGAAGAATGAAAACTCAGGGAGGCTGCAGTACTGACTGTTGGAAAGAGGAAATACCTTAACCAAAACTTCATAATCAGATATTAAAACACCAAAGAGAATTTCACCAAAACTCTCTTTTTGTTTGAATGAAGTGAACACTGGGAAGCAAAAAAAACGTTTTGTTAATAATGTATAACATCTAAAATTTGGGACCTCATTATCTAGGGCCTCAATGCCTTCCAGTTTTTCAGGTAAAGCTACCAAATGTAGCTTTTTTAATTTTAAAATTTTAATTTAAACATAATCTAAACTTGACTGCAGCTTTGCTCATATTAAAAAAAATGAAGCAGTTTCTCATGACTTACTTTTTCCACCTAGAAACCCAGACATTTTGCTCTGGACTCAGTGGAATATGAAAGTAAAACTAATGGCAACTGACAAGTTAAAAAGCCCCATAACTGTCTGATATTGACTTTTTCAGTTTCTATTATTTCAAATGTCTATTTAAAAGAAACAACCCTCATGCATCACAGAATTCAGAGATTTAGAGTTTTCTAAGAAAGGTACAATTTTCTTTTCTTTTAACAAATAGCAACATAAAATCTCTTTCTCTTTTGTCAATATGTAATTCATAAAGGCTTTTATTTCTTTGAATCAATACAGGAAAACTACTATCTGAGGACCAGCAGAGGGAGTAATATTACAGGGCTACCTGTATAAGGGGTTTGATTCTGCTTCCATTACAAATGCTATATATTTAAATCAAGTGATTCATGGAATAAACATAATATTGTAAACTTAACATTTTACTCTCTGAGAAAAAAAAATGCAGTCCCAGTTTTGAAAGCTTTGATTAGGGTCTGACTACCAGCTAAATAAACCTGCATGAAAAAATGGAATTTGCCTATTCTGCTCCATCGTTAGCAGCTGTTAAGTACTTGCAAGTTCTGAATTTTCATCTACTAGTATGGTGTGTAGCCATGCTGGCCACATGATCACAGAAAATCTTTTTGGCAACGTTGGCTCTTTTAGCCTAGAAACAGAGATTAACACTGAGACCACGTCCAGACAGGGAAATCTTTACCTTTTAAGATGTTTGTATGACTCCAGTGCAGCTTTTTATATCAGAAAGGTGGTACATGGAAATGGAAATGGAAATGGAAAATTTATTTATAGGCCGCCCTTTTCCCTGGGGGGACTCAGGGCGGCTTACAATTCATGGGGAGGGGAATACAAACAGTGAGACATAAAACAATACATAATTAAAAATAAAACACAACATTCATCATTCGGGTGGGGATGGATTACAATCTAACCCCAGGCCTGACGGGATAGCCAGATCTTAAGGGCTGTGCGGAAGGTCTGGAGGGTGGTGAGGGTACGGATCTCCACGGGGAGATCGTTCCAAAGGGTCGGAGCTACTACTGAGAAGGCTCTCCTCTGCGTAGTCGCCAGTCGACACTGACTGGCAGATGGGATTCGGAGGAGGCCTAATCTGTGTGATCTAATTGGTCGCGAGGAGGTGATTGGCAGGAGGCGGTCTCTCAAGTACCCAGATCCACTACCATGAAGGGCTTTATAGGTGGTAAGTAGCACCTTGAAGCGCACCCGGAGATCAACAGGTAGCCAGCGCAGCTCGCGGAGGATAGGTGTTATGTGGGTGAACCGAGGTGCACCCACAATCGCTCGCGCGGCCGCATTCTGGACTAGCTGAAGTCGCCGGATGCTCTTCAAGGGCAGCCCCATGTAGAGCACGTTGCAGTATTCCAGCCTTGAGGTCACAAGGGCACGAGTGACTGTTGTGAGAGCCTCCCGGTTCAGGTAGGGTCGCAACTGGTGCACCAGGCGAACCTGGGCAAATGCCCCCCTGGTCACAGCCGACAGGTGGTGATCAAAGGTCAGCTGTGGGTCCAGGAGGACTCCCAAGTTGCGAACCCTGTCTGAGGGGTATAGTGTTTGACCCCCCAGCCTGAGTGATGGAACACTTGCCAAATTATTGGGAGGGAAACACAACAGCCACTCGGTCTTATCCGGGTTGAGTACCAGTTTGCTAGCCCTCATCCAGTCTCTAACGGCTTCAAGGCCCCGGTTCATCACGTCCACCGCTTCATTGAGTTGGCACGGGGCGGACAGATACAACTGAGTATCGTCCGCGTATTGATGGTATCTTATCCCGTGCCTCCGAATGATCTCGCCCAGCGGTTTCATGTAGATGTTGAATAGTAGGGGGGATAAGACCGAACCCTGTGGCACCCCATATGTTAGGGGCCTAGGGGTCGATCTCTGCCCTCCAACTAACACCGACTGTGACCTGTCCGAGAGGTAGGAGGAGAACCACTGCAAGACAGTGCCTCCCACCCCCACCTCCCGCAGTCGTCGCAGAAGGATACCATGGTCGATGGTATCGAAAGCCGCCGAGAGGTCAAGAAGAACCAGGATGGAGGCGTGGCCTCCATCCCTGGCTCTCCAGAGGTCATTGGTCAATGCGACCAAAGCGGTTTCTGTGCTGTAACCAGGCCTGAAGCCAGACTGGAATGTATATATCCCAGTGCAGTACTTTCAAGTTACATTTTTGTTCTAGGATTTTCTAAATAAATATGCATGGGGTTGGGACTTTTGAAGAGTTTTTCAGCTAACCTTCAAGTACATGTCTATAGGCCAATGTGTCACCTTCCCTGAGCCTTTGTACTCCCTGGTTGGCCAGGGAGCAGTGGGGCTCAGGACCCCAGAGAGCACACCAGGATCCGGGGAGCTGGTAGAGTTGTTTAGAAGAGATTGGGGTTAATGTCAGGAAGTGGTGGGTTATGACCGGGCGTACCGGTGCCTGCTGGGAGCACCGGGTACCATTCCGCTACAGTGCTCCGGAGGGCCCATCCGCACTCCTTACCGGTATTTGAGCTCTTCGGGGCTTCCGCACACACACATGGAGCATACGGCATCTGTGCGATGCTCCGCCAAGCAGCTGGAGCATCACGGAGGCGTTGAAGAACATCACAGGCGGTAAGTACGCATGTGTGCTCTGCTCATGTTCATGTGGTGGACGCCAGCCTCGTTGCACCATACCGGTTGCAATGGGATCGGGAACCCACCACTGATGTCAGGGTTCCAAATAGCATCCTCAATAAAATAAGAATTCGAGGCAAGAGATTCCTCAAAACACCAATTTATTAGAAGAGCCATGTTGGCACATCTGGGAAAATCCAAATCGGAAAGCTTCCAGGTTTTCCCTACCCAGTTGAAAGTTCAAGACCCTGCCCTCAACACCCACAAGTCCATCACATGGTCCAATCAGTCACTGCCATGAAGATTCCTTCCATTCATGTCAGTCAAGGTGCCGGGGCAAGAGGACCTTGATTCTCTGAGAAGGAATGTTATTTTGACTGCATATCTTCCAAGCTCCATACCATGCCCCCTCCCAGTTTTCCATAGTAGACATTGTTTGAAATGTGGCAGGCTTGAGGCCCGATACCATGATGACTTCCAAGTCTGACACAATGATTTACAAGTGATGTGACTTTCCCACTCTGAAAACCTGTCTACTTTAACCTTGGACTCACATGATAAGGGGCATCCTACGCAGCATGCAATCTGGGATGCTGAATTTTCTAGCTGCCAGGCTGATCAGGGATTGAATTGTTGCCTTACATGATGTCATGGCAAAATTACACAAGCAATGCACCAAACATGGAGTTTATTTATGAAAGGAAGCTGTCTTTTTAAGCTAGACTCAGCAAAGCAGACTAATACAGAAGAACAAAACTAATCAGAGACAAGGAAATCAAATGAAGCGGAAGACAGAAAAGTAATCAGCCAGTTAAAGAACAATACAGTAGCATGAAACCAAAAGCAGCAGAGTTCCTACTTGTATGGAAGCTAGTGTGCAAATCATTTTATGTGTGAAAGTTTTCTCTGACAGACCTCCAATATGCAATATGCATAGGCATTCTTGTAGAGGAACACAGTGATAAAGTTGGTGAAGGAATGCAGGAACCATTAGCAGAGCTATTAAGAGATAATAAGACAGAGCACAATTGACAACATGGCTCTAAAAAAAGAGAGAGCAAGACAATAGCCCCATACTTTGATCCTGTATGCCACAGGGAAACTGGCAGATTTACAAAAGTCTTGCTTGCCCTTCAGATCTGTTTGCTGATATGTACTGGTGTGGTTCATCTGGCCACGTGGTAAGTAAGCCCTTGTTTCATAAGCATAAGGTTTATGAACATACGATTTAAACATATGGATTTTAAATATAGAATCATGCAAGCATAAATCAATGGAATAGCTTGTCTCCTGGATTTGTAGGTGCTCTATCGTTGGAGGTTTTCAAGAAAAGATTAGACAACTATTTGTCCAAGATGATACAAAGACTCCTGCCTTGGGCAGGCGGTTGGAGTAGAAGACCTCCAAGGTCCCTTCCTGCCCTATGATTCTATGATATTATATCTAGTTAAAGCTGCCCAGTTATTTTGTCTTGAACTCTAGAGTTTATTTATTTAGTTAAGAAAATTTATATGACTACCCAACTCATGCTCAGAGACTCCAAGCAGTTTTCAAGGATAAAAATCCCAAACAAAACAATTAAAAACAATAAACCCTCACACACACACACCCCCCCCCCCCAGGTCAATGAGCCATTTATGGACTCCTTTTTATTCTAAAGTCCCCAGGCCTATTGGCAAAACCAGTGTCAACATTGAACTGAACCTGGCCACAGTCATCTTTCTGTTCCTCAGTTGCCACACAGAAGGGGGAGGAAGGAGGTTGGAATGCATTACTAGTCACAACAAAGAGCTTTCTAGTAAGAATCAAGGTC
The DNA here is from genome assembly GCF_009769535.1 of Thamnophis elegans. NCBI lineage: Eukaryota > Metazoa > Chordata > Lepidosauria > Squamata > Natricidae > Thamnophis > Thamnophis elegans. The sequence goes on along the minus strand of NC_045541.1, from coordinate 114,610,408 downwards.
ATCTCTACTGGCAACCAATAAGGCTGGGGAAGGAGCCTGCCAATGAACCCAATTGGCCAATGTGATCTGTGACACTTGGGGATGGGGTTATTTCCTAGTTTAAGTATACTGAAACCACAGGAAAGATTTAGAATTGGTTTTCCATTGAAGCTATGGTGATATGATCTACTCAATAAACAGAACCTTTGAGAAGGAGCCAAGTCTCAGAGTTCTGATTTGCTTGGGTTCATTAGTCAGAGGCTCGATAACCAAGTCTTCAGGGCCTTGCAAAAGAGTGTCAAAATAGGGCTCAATGGTATCTCTGTGGGGATGAAGTTCCACTGGGAGGGAGCCACCACAGAGAAGGCCCTTCTTGATCCCACTAGATGGACCTCCTTAGGAGCGGGGTTATTAAAGTTATTAACAGAGTAGTTCCAGGTACTCAGTACTGTTTTCTAATTGGATGTCTGACATCAGAATGGATAGGGATATTGGAAGCAAACAAACAATTGGCCTCCCCATAGAGATTGGCTTTTCCTTATCTCTGCTGTCTACAAAGCTGTAAAAGTATTTCTCTCAAAGTCAACAATTGAAGAAAAGGGCCACTCAGCTAATAAAATTTAATTAGAAAGTCAGGATACTCTCTATTTCAAACAATCCATTTTGCAGTTAATTCTGGTATGCTCTTAAACCCAAATCCCATTCAAGTAAATAATATATTCATTTGTAATTATTGACTGTTATTTGCTTATCGGATCACTGAGACTCCTTATCCTACTAATCATTCTGATCTCCCTTTTCTCTTTTCATTCTTCCCCTTCCTTCTTTGTTACCAGATGAATAAAATATTCTTACTGGTTGTTATTGTTGGCGAGATTCTACACTTTATATTTAAGGTTTTTTTTTTCCTGTTTAATGGTATATTTGTTTTCAAATTCTTATGCTGTGAGCTGCCTAGCATCAATCTGGAGTTGGGCACCTAAATTGAAGTAAGCAAACAAACTTTTTTTTATTAATCCATTTTCAAGCAGAAAATAAAAATAAATGACAGAAGAAAAAAAGGTTTGGAAACTGAATTAATATAATATTAATAACATATTAGGTATTTTAGAAGATACTAAAGCACTAGGGCCGTATTGAACTATTAAAATGTTTTATCTGGATGTACCTCTATTGTTGCATTGATGGTGAAGAAAATGCCCTGGTTGTGTCATACATGGATTATTAGAACAACTTTATGTCTGAGTTACCTGAGAACTTGCTCCACCCTTTGACTGATGTCTGGTATACTGTTTCTTCTTTTGCTGCTATCTCTTGATCTTATCCAGGTGTACATGGATTGGGAATAATAAGAGACACACCAGTACAAATTGAGAGTATTGACACATGAATACTTGCCTATGAACACCCAGTTATTGAAAGGAGCTACTGATGCTCATGGATCCGTACTGTTGACCTGATCATTACCCAAGGATCATTTAATTCCCCTATGCCAGTGATGGTGAACCTTTTTTGCCTCGGCTGCCAAAAGCACATGCCCACCCCCATAATTTAATGTCCCCCCATGCCCTGCCCCCTGTGCATGCATGTGCACACGGCTTTCTTGGAACCCGGGGAGGGAGAAAATTGCTGCCCCCGCACCCTCAGAGGCTCTCCGGTGGCCGGAAACAGCCCATTTCCTGTCTTCCGGTGGTCCTAGTAAGTCCGTTTTTCACCCTCCCCAGGCTCCAGAGACATTCTAGGAGCCTGGGGAGGGTGAAAAACGGCCCAACACACAAACCAGAAGTTTGGGAACGGACTTCCGGGTTGCCCTTTGGGCCTTTTTTCTCCCTCCAGAGGCTTCAGGAGGCTTCAGCTGACCAGTGTGCACATGCACGTTGGAGCTGCCAGAGCAATGCCTTGGGTGCCCTCAGAACTGGCTCTGTGTGCCACCTGTGGCACATGTGCCATAGGTTCGACATCACAGCTCTATGCATTAGAAGAGTCACATCATTGCTATGAACCTTTTCTCATCAGGCTCCAGTTTCTTCACCAGGAATTAGACTTCCACCAGGATTACACTTGGAATCAGATTGCTTAAAGTTTGAAAAAGTAGATTTCTTTTTCATTGGCCTCTGTGAAGTTGCTTTAAAATCAACACATAAATAAATACCTATCACTTTGAAATGTCCAGAGGTCAATAATATTACATGTCATGGAACTTTTAGTTTAGAAACTTCTTATGTTATGATGTTATGACTGAGTGAAATATATTACTGCATCATTTTTTTTTCTATACTGGAATTGCAGTTAGTTATAAACGCATCGCACATGAAATTAGCAGCACAGATCAAAATTGCTGCTAGAATAATTACATTGGATTTATTATTTCATTTGGAATTTCATTTGAATGGTTGTCTTTCTTTTTCCCCCCTTTTTTTCTATCAAATCAACTTCCCCCCCCCCTACCTTGTTAGGACTTGTTAGATATTGTCTTAAAAGGGAGCTTATTATCAAAATATTTATCAAGTACAAGATTGCATGTTTGTATAGCTTACCTCCTTTGTTCTGTTCTCTCCCCAGTTCACAGAATTTCTTAAGTTCTGCATTCCTGATCATTGCCCAGGAAAACCCAACTATTTGAATAGTTGAAGTATTTGTCTGTGAATCACACATTCCATTTAATACCTGTTTAAAGCAGGTTGCAGACCGGCAAAGGTCTGTGGCATGGCAGAAACCTGGCTGCATAAATAAGCAAAACCCCAACTGCGCATGTGTGGGATAAAAGCAGGGCATGAAACTAAACCCCTTCTGGGTCCGTGGAAAAACTTCTCTCCACTGAAACAATCCCTGGTTCCTGAAAGGTTGGAGGCCACTGGTTTAAGCACTAAATCCAGTGGTGATATTCAGCCGGTTCTCTCCGGTTTGGGTGAATCGGTAGCGGCAGCTGCAGGAGGCTCCGCCCACCCGCCCTGACGTAATGCGCATGTGCTCACATTTGCAAACCAGTAAGGAAAGTAAGTGAATCCCATCACTGACTAAATCTATACAGCTGAAATGGTGATCAGTGTGATAGAAAGTAGAATAAAGTTTCATATACTTTATATGTTACAGGAATCTGGAATAACACTTCATTAAAGTGTCATATTTTTTCTGTTCAATTTCACTGTAGGCTTGTGGATAGAACTGTTCAGGGGGTTGAAGTAACCTAATATTTAAATAATGTCCCCTCCCCTCTTATTCCAGTGCACAGCATGAAGGAATAAGTAATAAATGGTATTAAAGTCTTGTTTGGAATGTTCTAAGCCAGTTTTTATGGTACAGAGAAAGACTGTATATTTTCCATTGTCCTCATTTGTTGTAGCGGGTATTTTCAATCTCTTGTCTTTATTCTTCTCCTGGGTAACTTTTTATAGTGTAATAATCATTTTACTTTTGATGGATAGTAAATAATTTTCTACTGGTTTCTAATTCACTTTAATACCTCCTTGCAATTTGGACTTGATATCCTAATAAAATTTAAGCATTTTATGCTAAAATAATAGGCTTGCCAAATACTATGTCTGATGAATTCAATTATTAGATGTGTTTGTGCCAATATTATAGATTCAGATAAAGGAGGACAGGTGATGCCATATTCACTAAAGCAGGATACAGCTACATAGTATGACTTGTTGGAACAGATATCCTGTCTTCTAGGTAACATGACATGTTAATATCAGAAAATAGTTATTTATTAAGCTGTGCTCCAAGTGGATGGGAGTAGGACAGTTTAGGAGACGGCCCACAAACATTTAGACAATTATGTGACAGCAAAGGTGTAGATATTTCTGTGTCTGTTTCTATCTAGCTCACATGTAGTTGTCTTCAGTTAGATTTAATTCCTCCTGGAAAAAAGATAATTTCTTAAATAGAAGTAACGGGAGCTGACTCTGTTATGCGGTGCTAGGGATTCGAACTGCTGAACTGCCGACCTTTCTGATCAACAAGCTCAGCGTCTTAGCCACTGAGCCTCTGCGTCCCTGTTTCTTATATATAGGCCCACTACTAGTAGAAACAATAATTCCGCTCCTGCGGTGCTACAACCAGGCATAAAATGTTGTTTTTTTTAAAGTCTGGAAATCAAATTGGAATTCTGGTAACTTCATAAACGTGTTCCTGAAGTTCTTGGCAGCAACGTAGCACCCATGACCTTCTCCTAGGTTGTTTTTCTTATTTTCCTGTCTAATTTACAGTCCAGCCACAGGCCAACCTTGTTTAGCTCCTATCAGCACACAAGGGCTGTCAGATGCAGGCACCTGGATGTACAGCTTCCCAAAGCCTTTGTGTTACTTATTAATCATTAACAAAGTAATTATTTAAAATGCAAATTAAATGATGTCTAGCATTTCCCTTGTCTTTATGTACCTTCCAAAGTGTAATCCTCTTTCAGGCCCCCCCTGGCAAACCAGATCGGAAACGCAACTAGATGAGCTAATTCTATGTCAGTGTTTGTCAGTTTGGGCAAATTGAAGATTGAATTCCCAAGGTTGAGAAACACTGTTGTACTTTATTGTAAGCCTACAGTAACAGAATCTTGCAGATCTAAAGACACAAACTTCCCACTGCCACTTTTAAACTGCTTGATCTATTGGGGTGAGTCCTTCCTAAGTTTCTTGCTCTGACCATTAATGCATTGGAGGCTCATCCTTCTCTTATGTGATAGTTTCCTAGGCAGCATCTCTTTCCTTCATCCCCCAAGGTCACCCACACAATCCATTACATCAGGGGTGTCAAACTGGCAGCCCACAGGCCTCATGCATCACGCACAGGCCTTGCCCACCCCAGCTCCACGAATGGGAAAAACGTCAAAAACATCATGTGACGCGGTGAGTTTGATCCCAAGACATTACATCCTCTGCCCTATGGTGGACTTTTGGCTTCAACTCACAGCTTCTGTGCATTCAGGATTGTATGACTTGGTATGACTTGGGAACAATGCTCCTACCATGACATTGAACTAAAAAACAACTCAACGATAACCTGTGCAGTTCCTGTTGCATCACAGCATGGTAGTTTCAGTCCAACATCTGCTGTTATTAAAAACAAAAGCAAGCAAAAAAAAAAATTGGAACTCAAATTCTTACAGTTTGGTTCCATAAGCCAAAATGTAAATGCTATTCCCCAAACCTGCCCAAGTGGTAAAAGATTCTTGAAACTAACTGGGGATAGAAAGTAATGCTGTATTCAACTACAAGTACAGCTGTCCCTGTAACTCAGTGCCCTTCATTCTGCAGGGTGCAAGTGCTGCAAGAAAACTGATAATTGTTATGGATCACAAACCTGTCAGTAAATAATGATCATGTTAATGGTGCAGGGCATGACTTGAGCTTCTGTGCCTGCAGTTGTAAGCTACACCATAATGCCTTTGGTATATGGAGACCATTTAGGCAAGAACTGCTTGCCTAAATGATCTCCATATAACCCTTGGATCCGCGGCTCAGAAATGAGACTGCTGGAATAGGTCCAATCACCTGAGCATTTAGCCTGGTAATTGCTGTCCTATTAAAGACACCAAATAGATGGTGAAGGTCCTCAGAGATGGAATGAGGGCCTCTTTCCTCCTCCCTTAGGAATGTAATGTGGTCACACTTGCCTAGACAATTTGAAGAATTACACGAGGGAGAGGTGACTTGTCCCTTGGTTGTCCTTCCGCTAACCCTCTGTCATCTGGATTGCCATAATTTGCTTTACACTGGGACATCCTTGAAGTCATGTGGAAACCAGTGCCGGCTGATGTGCTTGCTTGTGAAGAAATTTGGAGTTGACCTTGGGGATAGAGAAAGGATGGGCCAGCTGTTAAGGGGAGCTTGAAGAAATGATGAGTGTTTCTCAAATTTGGCAACTTTAACACGTGTGGACTTTAATTCCCAGAGCTCCCCAGCCAGCATGTTTCCAAGTCCATTTTATGGTGCTGATTATTCTTTATTCCCTTATTTAGGCCTCTTCTGGGGTCTAGGTATCTACAAGGTTACTTTTTGAAAATAGATTCTGCTCATCTAATTCAGATGATTTGAGTATATCTAGTGAGGGTCCCCATCTATCAAGAAAGGGGTTAGAATGAGCATAAAGCAAAATGAATATTATTTTCCAAGTTTTCCTCTTCCAAAGCCACCCTGGGGAAAACTTGATATCTATTCCCTTACCCTTCTGAACTCATATACATCCTTGGCTTTTCAGTGATCGATGCTATTTATGCAATATTGCTAAAATATCACGGTTGTTATTATGTTATTTTTAATTATTATATTTGGTTTGTATAATTACATCTGCCTTACGATTCTTTGCCATCTATTTTTGATTGAATGATCTGATTTTTAGAACATTTATTTGGAGCAAACTGGTATATACAAATCCATAACCAATCATCTCAAAGGTTTTTAGAGAGTGTGAAATTTGTAAAATGCATTCAGTGAACTAAGAATTTAATATTTTTAATGTAATTCAGAAAATCCACCTCAAAACATTCAAAGTAATAAAAATCGAAAGCCTCATTTAGCACTCTATTTTAGCAGGAAAGACACCACAAACTTGATTGTTTGACAGTGTGTAAGCAGAGCATTTAATTAGGTCTACCTCTGAGAGCAGAGGTGGTTTCCTGCCAGTTCTAACCTCTTCTATAGAAGAGGTTCCACAAATCTACAGTGCCATTTAGAACCGGTTCCAGCTCCCTCCCCCTGCCCGTCTGCAAATCATCAAGATGAAGAACGAGAGGAGAAATTCTGGGAGTTGAATTCCACAAGTCTTAAAGCTGCCACGTTTGAACACCCCTGGGTTTTTTTTCTAAAGGGTTAGGGGTGCAAGGGTCTTGTAACTTGACAGCTTTAAGACTTGCATGCTTCAAATGCCAGAGTTTCTGAGCCAACATTTTGGTTGCTAAGCAGGAGCGTTGTTAAGTGAGTTTCACAATATGTTACAAGTTGGTCACGCCCACCCAGTCACATGACTGCCAAGCCACTCCCACTCAGTCACATGGCTGGCAAGCCACTCCCATCCGGTCTCATGCAGTTCTGCAGTTTGGCTGTTCAAATCTCACCGGCTCAGGGTTGACTCAGCCTTCCATCCTTCCGAGGTGGGTAAAATGAGGACCCGGATTGTTGTTGGGGGCAATATGCTGACTCTGTAAACCGCTTAGAGAGGGCTGAAAGCCCTATGAAGCGGTATATAAGTCTAACTGCTATTGCTAACTGCTATGGCCGGCAAGCCACTCCCACAAAGCAGGCCACACCTACAGAAGAAAGAGGTTCTAAATAAAATTGAAACCCACCATTGAGTCAGAGGTTAGTTCAAGTGAAGGCTGTAAGGGCAAATTAAGCTTGAGTTGACTGCTGCCATTAGTCTTACAAGGGAAGGGATGAACCTAGTCAGAGGTTTTAAGTACTTGATGCTTAATCCAACGGAGGCAGAAGACTCTGCATTAACTTCTACTTGTGCTATAGAGTTCTACAACAATAGGAATAAAAATATGAAGCATTAATCCATTAATCCATGTTTTATGTTTAGCCTATGCAAGTATCCTTGACTTACAACAGTTCATTTAGTGACTGTTCAAAGTTACAGTGGCACTGAAAAAGTGACATAGGGCCATTTTTCACAGTTACAACCTTTGTAGCATCCCCACGATTATGTGATCAAAATCCAGATGCTTGGGGTCGGACTTCCTGGGAGGAGCTTACTGGTGGAAGCAGCAAAAAATCAGCTGCCTCCGAATTCCTGGCTACGTACCTGATTAGAGGATCTTCCATCTGACGTCTTATCAGGTTTTCTTATCCTTCAGGCAAGAGGGAAAGAAGAAACTGTTTTGCTGGCAAATGCTCTTCGATTTTTGCAGCTTTTGTGCTTGCAAGGAAAGGGGGGCTAGCCCAAGGCAGAACGGCTGTCCGTGCTGGGAACTTCAAACTGCCTTGTGCAGGACAAAGTAGGTCTCTCCCACTCTGCTCTAAGTTTTGTTTGATTTAATCTTATCACGAGCTGAATCCGTTTACTGCGAGGACAATAATTGCTTATCAACATTTTAGCTTCTTCTTTTTTTCTCCTCCGAAAAATTATTTACTCAGAGGCTTTTAAAATGGCGCCGAGCAGGCTGGTTTCTCCGGTAATAACGAACACTTTTTGCTAATTCTCACAAGACTTCAAAAGAATTCAAAACAAAAGAGATAGCTTATCACATGTTTTGGTTTCACAATAGAAGAATTTTACTCCTTCATTAACTTTGCTTATTTGGAAGTTAAACGGTGATGAATCTGTTGAACGGTCTTGTTACAATGTTTACTCACTGAAACTTTTGCCAAGCCTTAAATTTCAAAATAAAAGCCTCTTTACTTAAAGCTGTATATTTAGGCAATAGAGTTTTATTAACTGCAGGCAGACAAATTTTGAAATGGCCTCAAAACCAAATATTAACTTGAAGTCGTCACCCTCTACTTCCAGGGGCACAACCTCAGTGCCTGGTACAAAGCTGCAGCCTCCACTTCCTACGCCCCCTGCTGGGGATGTGTTAACGAAAGAATTTTTTCTGAGTAATCTAAGCGAGGCTTTTAATGCACAGACAATTAAAATGGAAGATAAATTTAGAGATAATAGAGAGGAGAGAAAAGAGGAAATAAAAGAAATGAAAGAAGAAATTAAAAGTGAAATTAAAAGTGAAATAAAAGGACTTAAACAGGAGTTGTATGAGAAATTTGAGGCTAAGGTTGATAAAATTAGAGACGACATGCTGAGTCTTGTAACTGTATTAACAGAACATATTTCTGGAGTGGAAGATACTCTAGAGGTTCTTAATGATGCCAATGCTAACTTGACATTGAAAACAGAGGTGGTGGAACAAAAAGTGGAAAATGCTGAAAAAGAAATTATTATGATACAGTACCGACAAATGGAGTTCGCATTAAGAGTAAGGGGGCTGCGTGAGGAGAAACAGGAGAACCTGAAACAGATCCTATCGGAAGCTTTTGACCGCCTGATGGGAAGACCAGGGACCAACCAAGGCTGGCAAATTGACAAAGCTTACCGCGTTAACTCCTGGCTGGCAAAGCAGAAGCAGCTTCCTCGAGACATCGTTATATATTTTACTACAAGAGAGTTCAGAAATATGGTACTGCAAGCGTCTTATAACACTAAGCTTCAAATTGGCGGTCAAGACCTGGCTGTTTTGAAAGAGATACCACCTCAAATGTTAAGAGCCAGAAGAGACTACGCTTTTTTGGTCGAAGAACTCAGAAATCGTCAGATACAGTATAGATGGGATGCACCATTTGGCATCATATTTACATTTGATAAGCAAAGGTACCGCCTCAACTCTGTATGGAAAGCCCGAGATTTTTATTATAATATATTGAAGGCCGGACACCCTGCACCATCTGGACCTAGAGAAAGACCACAAGAAGGACAGGATAGACAGCAAACTACACAACCACCAGACAAGATGGAGCATCTCTCTTCTCTAGAAGTGCAAGGTGCTATGGAACCAAGACCTAGCCGCATGACTACTAGACGTATGGAGAAACAAGCTAAGAGGCAACAGCATCAACAATCATCGGCCATCGATCAAGGAACTACAACAACAAATCTGGAAGCAGTGGGAGGAGCTAGACCTAAGGTTAAACATGCCGTGCAGGAAGCTCTAAAAATGCTTCAACCAACCAAAGATGACAACTAAGATTTTAACATGGAATGTCAATGGACTGAACTCTCCACAGAAGAGGAAGAAAATATTTCATTATCTTAAACAGTTTAAGAACGATGTAATTTGTTTGCAAGAAACTCATATCAAGTCAACTGATCAAAAATATTTGATCAACTCAAAACTTGGTCAACATTTTGCAGCTTCTGCTATGGAAAAGAAGAATGGTATAGTTGTATACTTAAGAAAAGATATGAAAGCTGAATTAATAGAAGCAGATCCCTTCGGAAGATATATTGCTTTAGACTTAATCTTAGAAGGGAAAAAGACATTACTTTTGGGAATTTATGCTCCCAATCAACAGCAAGATAGATTCTATAGAAATCTTCATGCTAAATTAGTACAGTGGGACTATAGTTCCTGTATACTATTGGGTGACTGGAATGGAGTGATAGACACTAAGAGAGATAAGAAGATTTCCCGCCTAAATACCAAGATGCGAGCAAAGTTACCCAAATCTTTCTTTGACATTATGGATGATTTTGAATTGAGAGATATCTGGCGAGAAAGAAATGCAGAGGAATATGACTTCACTTTCTTCTCGGACAGGCATCAATCCCTTTCAAGGATCGATTTTATTCTAACCACTAATGATTTGCTTCCTAGGGTCAAGAAAACAAAGATTGCAGCTAGAGTCCTTTCGGACCATAACCCAGTTTGGATGGAGTTGGGAAGGGTAGTGCAGGCAAGAAGGTTTTGGAGACTGAATGAAAATTTATTTAGATATGAAAACTATATTAATGATTGTAAAAAATTACTATCTGAATATTTTGTTTTGAATATGAATAAGGGTACATCTATGGAATTTGTATGGGATGCAAGCAAAGCGTATATGAGAGGAGTTTTGATGAATATAAATAAAACACATAGAAATAAGCAAGGGCTAAAACGAACAGAACTGGAAGAGGAAATTAAGAGAAAAGAGCTGGAGTTAACAAGGAAACCAGACGATACAAAGGTTAAGGAAGCTATTAACATATTAAAATCTCAATTTGACATGTTGATCTCTGACCAGGTAGCTACTAATTTATTATATGCAAAACACAATACTTTTTGTAATGCAAACAAACCTGGCAGATGGTTAGCTTATCAGATTAGGAAAAAAAGGAAAACTCGAAATATATCTAAACTGATTTACAGAGGGAAGGAGGTGTTCCAACAGGAAGAGATTCAAAAGGCTTTCTGGGAATTTTTTACAGAACTGTATAAAGGGGATAAAATTAATGGTTTAGACATAGACAAATATTTAGACAAGGAGAAAATACCTTCAGTTAGAGAAGAACACAGGCAAAAATTGAATCAACCAATAACCTCGGGGGAAATCCTGCAGGTAATTAAGCAATTAAAGCCAGGGAAAGCACCAGGTACAGATGGCTTGACAGCGGTTTACTACAAAAACTTACAGTTAGAAATGGTAGAACCTCTTAGAGAATTATTTAATATGATTCAAACGGAAGGTAAAGTCCCTCCATCTTGGAAGACAGCGTTTATATCTTTGATACCCAAAGAAGATCAAGATACTACTCAACCCAAAAATTATAGACCCATTTCATTACTGAATGTAGATTATAAAATTTTTACTAAAATATTAGCAAATAGGTTAATGTTGGTCATTCAACAATTGATACATACGGACCAAACAGGTTTTATACAAGGGAGACAGATGAAAAGTAATGTCAGATTAATTATTAATGCATTAGAATATTTGGGAAAGAACAACCAGATCCCTGCTGCGTTTATATTTTTGGATGCTGAGAAGGCCTTTGATCGAGTTAACTGGCAATTTCTGCTGAAGATATTGCAAAAAATGCAGATAGGAGATAATTTTTTACAGTCAATTAAAGCAATATACCAACAGCAAACAGCACAAATCATAGTCAATGGAAGTTTAACAGACTCTTTTCAAATTGGAAAAGGTACAAGACAGGGTTGTCCTTTGTCCCCATTATTGTTTATTATAACTTTGGAAGTATTGTTGAATAAAATACGGGGCTTGGATGGTTTAAAAGGGATCAAGATTAGGCAGCAAGAATATAGAGTCCGCGCTTTTGCGGATGATTTGGTCATAATATTGGAACAACCGCAGGAATCCAGTATGGTTTTAATGAATACGATTAATCAATATGGTCAAGTGTCTGGCTTTAAAATAAACTTAGGAAAAACCAAAATATTAGCTATAAATATGAATATTAAACAAAAGGAAGAATTAGGAGTGATGCTAGGATGTGAGGTAGTTAAAAAAGTCAAATATCTTGGAGTTAACATTTTAACTTCAAATGGGAAATTATATAAGCATAATTATGAACCACTTTGGCATAGCATACAGACAGAGATGAAAAAATGGGAGAAATTGCACTTATCTTTGCTGGGCAGGATAGCGGCAGTGAAAATGAACATTTTACCAAAATTTTTATTTCTTTTCCAAATGTTACCTATACTTAAAAAAGATGCGAACCTTTTAGAATGGCAGAAGGGTATCAACAAATTTGTGTGGGCAGGAAAGAAGCCGAGGGTAAAGATGAAAATAATGCAAGATGTACGTGAGAGAGGAGGATTGAAACTACCTAATTTAAAACTATATTATGATGCAGTGGCATTATCTGTAATTAGTGATTGGATTCATTTAACCAATGATAGAATATTGAACATTGAGGGACACGATCTGGTATTTGGTTGGCATGCTTACCTGTTATTCAACAAAAAATTGGATAAGAACTTTAAAAGTCATATTTTGAGAAATGCTTTATTGCGGGTTTGGAAGAAATACCAATATAAATTAAATGACAAGATACCCATGTGGGCAATTCCTAGACATGCAATTGAAAATATGAATACAGCACAAAAACAGGATAGATTTACTTACAGACAGCTTCTTACCTCGGAAAGGGGGGTATTACAATTAAAATCTTTAGAGGTATTAAAAGAGGAGAAGGTAGTTCAAACATGGTTCCAGTATGGGCAATTACAGGCTAGGTGGAAAATAGATCAAAAAATCGGCTTTATTCAAGTTGAGGATAATCTGTTTAAACAAATAAGAGATCAAAGCTTAATGCATATAAAGAGGATATATAATGTATTAATACAGATGGATTCGGAAACAGAATTAGTTAAAGATTGTATGATAAAATGGGCTCAAAATATTGAGGAACCAATAATGTTGGATACATGGGAAAGAATTTGGGTAAGAAATGTGAAATTTACACAAGCTCAAAATCTGAGAGAAAATTTTTACAAGATGTTTTATAGATGGCATTTAGATCCTAAAAAGTTGGCTTCTATGTATCCGAATGTACAGCCTAAATGTTGGAGGTGTGGTTCTCTCGATGCTACATATTATCATATATGGTGGACCTGCCAAAAGGTTAAGGCATTTTGGATAAAAATATGGTGGGTCATGCAAAATGTTTTTAAAAAAAGGATAAAGTTTATTCCTCAGTTATTTTTACTAGGTATATGTACTGATTTTACAGTGGTAGAGACCAATTTGATTCTGCACCTGATAACTGCAGCAAGACTGTTGGTGGCGCAATATTGGAAGAAGGAAGACTTGCCTACAATCCAAGAATGGACATTGAAAGTAACAAACTTAGCTGAAATGGCTAAAATATCGGCATATCTCAAAGATCATTCAAATGAGAGATATAAACGAGACTGGAAAAAATGGATTGATTATATACAAAATAAATACGGGACTAAGAAATTCCAGTTAGCCTATGCTTAAGATCAGAAATGATTTAAACTGTCAAAAGTTAGTTCAGTAAGAAGAAGCTAAGTTCAATCTAGAATGTCATTAATTTCTTTATTTCTTTTTTCTCAATAGATTTTAGACTGTGTTAGTTAAAAATCCATACCGTGTACGGGTTCTGGGAAGTCGGGGGGGGAAGGAGGAGGGGGGATGGGGGGGTGGAGGGAGGGAGGGGTACACACAACAAAAAAAATTGTATTTCAATGTCTTAATGATTGACAAATGATGACATATTTGTGTTTGTTTTTTTTAAAGAAAAATAAAAAAGTTCTCTTAAAAATCCAGATGCTTGGCACCTGGTTCCTACATGACTATTTCTCTGTCCCAAGGTAATGTGATCACCTTTTGCAAAGATTTCACAAGTAAAGTCAATGTAGAAGCAAGATTTATTTAACAACTGGAATACTAACTTATCAGTTGTAATGATTCACTTAGCAACTGTGCCAACAAAGGTCATAAAATGAGGCAAAACTCAACAAATGTCTCACTGTCTATGTGAAATGCCTGTTCTCTTACAGTTACAGAGCATAGAGCTAATGAAAATTATAGTAGTAATTTTAAATAACTACAATTTCATAATTATATTTTAAAGATACTCATCATTGGATTTAATGTAAGGAAATTTGTAAGTCTCCTTCTACATTCTTCTAAATGTAAATCTTGTAGGCTTTTGGGGGGAAATTTAAGACTTTTTAAAAGTGACATTTCATTTGGAATGGATAGGCTCATATATCTCTAATTATATACTCTGGTGATTCCTACTTTTCATAATCTAACAGGCAAAAACAATCCGTTTTCTCTTAGAAATGATGCCTGAAGGGGATCTAAACTATCACTAAGATGGCTGGAGCCAAACCTTCCAACTCTTTTGGCCAGCTCTTCCTTCCTGAATTTTAATTGGTCTCCTACAGCTTTGATACATGAGAGAAACACATTAGTGGAGCTAAGATGTCTTCCAGCTCACTCTGCTATTGCTGCTGTTCCATCTTTCACCATCACCATCACAACATATCTCTAAGAGCAGCTTGAAGGATGCTCAGCAGCAAAACAGATCCACAGATTGATTGGCTTTATTACCTTTTCAGAGTCTGCAGTCTTTTCTTTACCTAGTAACATAAACCTTGCTTATGTTCTGCAGACTGATGAATGTCCAGAAGAAGAAAAGTTGTTTAACAAATCTCAGGGACAGATGTTAATGAATGGACACACTGACCTTGTGTGGGAGCCCAAGGTTGCCTGTGTGTTCCTGACTTCTGAGCTAAAGAATTAAACAAATCCAAAGGGTTATGCACCCAAGGAGTTCCATCTGCCTTCTTGTTTATCTGACTTTGAAACAGGGACATGGCATGTCTGTATTTGGCCTGGCTGTTCAGAAAATACATTTCTGTACACGCCAAGGACAGTTGAACAGTCATTCATCTTCTCAATGCAGCACCCCTCTGCAGTCATCCATCTTTTAGCCAAAGCAAGAGCTTCTGGGCTCATTGTTAATCAAATGAAGGAAATCCAAAGTCACTAGCATTTCATCCTCTTCATTAAAATTTGCTCTCTCTCTTTTTTTTTCTTATGGAGAGATTTCTTTTTCTTTCTTAAGTTTTAGAACTTTTGGTTGGGAAAGGAAGGTGGAGTGAGAACAATTGATTGATTTAGTTCCATTTCCCAATGCTTGTGCTAACATAGTGATGACTTTTTGTCCTCGTGTGCCGAAAGTGTGCACATGTGCGCGTGCCCACATCCATAATGCAAAGCATGTATGACCCCCTGCATACCCTGCCCCCCTGTGCATGCTTGTGCGATTCCCCCCTCCCTGCACCATGTTTTGGACCTAGCAGGCCTCGCTGCAGCCTCCTGAGACCAAAAATGGGCTGCAGGGCGAGCACCGCCCCCACCCACACTCACCCTTGCCCCCGCGCATGCATGTGTGACACTGCTCATGAACGTATGTCTCTCGCATGCACCTCACCACTGCACGTGCATGGCAGAGACATTAAAATCAGATGGGAGGCGTGCACGCATGCACAGTGGAGCTGGGCTGGGACGATGCCTCGTGTGCCCTATGAGCCGAGGTGGCGCAGTGGTTAGAGTGCAGTACTGCAGCCACTTCAGCTGACTGTTAGCTGCAGTTCGGCAGTTCAAATCTCACCGGCTCAGGGTTGACTCAGCCTTCCATCCTTCTGAGGTGGGTAAAATGAGGACCCAGACCGTGGGGGCAACATGCTGACTCTGTAAACCGCTTAGAGAGGGCTGAAAGCCCTATGAAGCAGTATATAAGTCTAACAGCTATTGCTAACGGCTATTGCTATTGCCCACAGAGAGCTTCGCCATCAGGTGCTAACACATGGATAAATAGTGGTGGGTGATTATTCCCATATTTTGGACTTCAAATCTGCACAGTTACACTTAAGGCTCATTCTATCTAAAATTGCCTGGCTACCTTCCAAAATCAGACCAACCCCATCCTATCCCTGTCCTCTGCCTCCAGCATTCGTCACTCAGAAGGTTATAAGGAGAATATTGAAATAAAAGTCATCTGTTATTTTCTGCTTTTAAAATTTAATAATTAAATATGGTAAAGACTCCCCTCGCACATATGTGCTAGTCGTTCCCAACTCTAGGGAGTGGTGCCCATCTCTGTTTCAAAGCTGAAGAGCCAGCGCTGTCCAAAGACATCTCTGTGGTCATGTGGCCGGCATGACTAAATGCCGAAGGCTCACGGAATGGTGTTACCAAAAGTGGTCCCTTTTCTACTTGCATTTTTACATGCTTTCGAACTGCTAGGTTGCAGAAGCTGGGACAAGTAATGGGAGCTCACTCTGTTACGCAGCACTAGGGATTCAAACCGTTGAACTGCCAACCTTTCTGATCGACAAGCTCAGCATCATAGCCACTGAGTCACCGCATCCCTCAATAATTAAATAAACATCATTTATTGTTTATCTCTTTATTACATTTTTTTTCCTTGTTTTTCTCCAGGATTAGGGAGTTATGTATCAGTCATATATTTCCTTTTATCTCAGAATTAGTGACTCATCCAAGTACCTTTTATAGCTAAGAGAAGGTTTGGATCCTGTTGGCTACGGTGTAAGAATACCATGTCTGGCTATGTGCTCCATGTTTACTCCATAAATTAATTGCCATACATAGAGCAGCAGTCTTACAATACTTAGTAATTGGATGTAAGCCCTGATGAGTATGTTATCATTTATATCTAAGCACAAATGGAAAGCACTATGCTATCGTTCTTTAAAAATGAATGCCTTCGTTCTCTGGTTAATATTAGACGTCTAAAATAGTTTATTTTTATGAACTATTTTTATTTTAATAGTATAACAAAATGATCTTCTTACCAATACATTTCTAACAGTGATGAAATGTTTAAAAAAAGCAGGCTTTTAAATACTGGATAGTTTTTTCCAAATTATTTTTTAAGAGTTCAGATTTTAACATCTTTGTGACTTTAAAAAAAAACCTTACATAGATTTACTGTAGATTATTATTTGACCACTTCTGCATTCAGTTAAGGAAAAACAAAATATCAAAAAAGTTACTAGGAAAGATGAATGGGTTATTTTTTTTCTTTTCATTAAAAACACTTTAACAATGATAGTGTGTGTGTGTGTGTGTGTGTGTGTGTGTGTGTGTTCATTTCCCTCTTTTAAAAAGTATATTAACAGTATTCTGTGCTGCTTTTATTGTTTCGGAGTTCTTCAACTTTCATATAAAAACATAAAATAATTGAATAATTGCTGAAAAATAATTAGTTATATTCAAAGAATGCTAATGCAGAAGTTAGAACATTTTACCAAACAAGATTTAATATGTAATGATTAAAAACTATAATTATCTCTGTAGTTTAATTCATTGTATCATTCTGAATTGTGACAAGGATTTATGGAAAAGTATCCTTAATGGTTATCAAAATAGTTTCAGGCATTCTCTCGATGGGAGAAAGGTAAACATTTCCACCTGTTAATGCCTTTGTATATACAGTATGAAGTTCTACAAATAAAGGAATCATATATAACGTGTTAAGGTAGAAGTTTGTTTACATAGGTGTTGAAAAACAACCATCCTTGTATTCTTAGTGAAAGGAATTCTGGTAGAGCTCTTTTTGAACAAATGTATAACTAATTTGTAGTTTTCTTGGAGATTAATTATGTGTTTCCAAGTATATGTTGATTCTTCATGACCACATAGATAATAGTTTCTTGTAGATACAGATGGATCTTCCACATCTTTAAATAACTAATTAAATTTTTGTCTTTGTTATTACTATACAAAAATAAATCCATCACTTTTTAAAACCCTTATGCTGCAAGGACTTTTGCCTTTTAACTTGCATAAACTCCAGATGTTTTTACCACCGTAAGCCAGTCTGGGTGCCATCCTTCAGTCAATAAAGATTTCTTCACTACTGTACAAGGATGGTTGCTGCTGGCATTACTGCCGGTTCAGTGCACGCACATTTTTGTCCATAAATAGGTCTGCGCATGCGCAGAACATTAAAAAATGGGGAAAAATTCTGCGCCATGGTATGGAGATGTGGTAGATCTGGGTCACTGCTAGTGACTGATCCGAACTGGTAGGAACTCACCACTGCTACTGTAGTGTCTGCTGTTGACACTCTTAGAAGACAACAGACAACAGTATTTGTGCAGGAATTTCTTTAATGTCTTTATGAGGCTGACTCCAGGTTTAAGACTGTCTTTTGCCAAGGTAACACTTCAACAAGGGTCTAGGACAGTGGGCTAAACTTTTTGTTGTCGCATGCTGAAAGTGCGTGCAACAGCACGCGCTCACACGCTGCGCCCATAATGCAATGCACAAGTGACCCCTCCCGCATGCCCCACCCCCTGCCCATGCATACATGGTCCTTTTGCACTCCCCCACTCCCATGCATGTGTGCGTGACTCCCTGCGTTCCCCCACCTCTTCACATGCCCCCACCCCATTTTGGGCCTAGTAGGCCTCCTGGGAGAGAAAACGGGACCTAGGGGCCTTCTCCCCGCCCCCCCCACACATGCGCAGCAGAGACCCGAAAATCAGCTTGCTGGCGGGAGGCGCACGTGCATGCGCAGTGGAGCTGAGCTGGGGCGATGGCTCGTGTGCCCACAGAAAGGGCTCTGTGTGCCACTTGTGGCATGTGTGCCATAGGTTCTCCATCACGGGTCTAAGACCACTTGCCCCAGCTGACTTGCTGTGGTCGATTTGCCCTGGCCATCTTGCCCTGGCTGACTCGTCTGGCCAACTCACCACTTGAAAATTCAATGCAAGGCAATGCAACTCAAGAGAGGGACAAGTGACTTGCAGCCATTTTTGCCTTGCTTAGGGTTTGAATCTTTTCAAGTTAGAAGTCCTTGAGGCTGGAGTGAGATGCGATTCTTCCTGTTCTTTTCTTGAGTTATTCCACGTTGAATTGTCCCATGGCAAGTTGTCCTGTGGCAAGTCAACTGGGGTGAGTTGGCTGCAGTGAGTTGTCCCATTCCACTTCAATAGGGCTAAAAGATGCTGCTACAATGACATTTGGGAAGCAGTAAAATCAAAGCTATCCTAGGGGATGTGTAGTGGTTGACTGTCATCTTGCTTAGGTTAGGTAACCTTATCAAGTATCGTGTAATTATTGTAGGATTATTTTCTTAGGTTAATTATTTATTTAATAATGTAGAAGTCATGGTATTGTTTTTGCTATCTGTTTTACATGCATGTTTTAGCATATCTTGTAAATATTTTAATATTTCCCATTGTGCGTGGTTTCATGTTATATATTATTCTATAATAGTAGAATACAAATATAAGAAAAAAAATATTTCCTGCAATGCCCCGTAGAGTCTAGCATGACATCTTTGCAGGCATTGGGAGAAATTAAAATGGTAACTGGCAGATCTAACTGCTTGATATAGGGAACTGAAAATGTATTTATTTAGTACATTTATAGGCCACCCATCTCATATATATGACACTGGGCAGCTCACAACTAAAACAGAGTAAAAACAGCTAGAATTTAAAATAACCAAAATGACATTAAAATAGAAGGTGGGAAATATTATGCACCCACAAACAAACCAGGACCTGAGTTTACTTGTGTTATCAGGGCCCCAGATTGGATGGCAAACCTAAGGTTTTAGTGCATTCAAGGCTAGTAGGGTCAGGTCAATGTCTAATTTCTAGGGAGATGATGTTTCAGAGGGCAAGTTTCATGGCAGTAAAGGTCCTCTTCCTGCACCCTCTCTGCCGTGGGACCTGGCCCAAGCTATCCTGTTGGACTAGATGCCACTGAGGATAGACAACCTGTAAGTAATCTGGCCGCAAGTCATGAATTCTTTAAAGGTAATGGCAACACCTTGAATTGCACCCAGAAGCATATTGGCAGACAATAGTATCAAACGA
This sequence comes from Thamnophis elegans, assembly GCF_009769535.1. Lineage (NCBI taxonomy): Eukaryota > Metazoa > Chordata > Lepidosauria > Squamata > Natricidae > Thamnophis > Thamnophis elegans. Next base: position 114,590,598 of record NC_045541.1, on the reverse strand, counting down.
CTGATACATATAATTGCCCACCAGAGGTGGGTTCCTCCCTATACAGTCTGGTATGCCGGAAGAAGTAGTAAAAATCTGGAATGCCGGATAGGACCAGTAATAAGAATGGTGGCTTGGCCATGCCCCCAAACCTGTTCTCCTATCAGAAGGTTCTCCCAGAAGAAACGTTTTTAAAAAAAGTTTTCCCCCCTGTAAGTTCAGGCAAAAGGGAAAAAAGCTTTAAAAAGTAAGAGAGAGAGGGAGGGAAGGGAGGGGGAGAGAGGGAGAGAGAGAGAGAGAGAAAGAAAGAAAGAAAGAAAGAAAGAAAGAAAGAAAGAAAGAAAGAAACAAACAAACAAACAAACAAACAAACCTCACTTTTCTGCCGGGAGATTAAGGACAGGAGAAAAACAAATGCCATCGCTTTAAATCAGAACTGAGCATGCCTGGCTGTGGAATTCTGGGAGTTGAAGTCCACAAGTCTTAAAGCTGCAAACTTTGGAGTCCTGCTTTAAATTGAAAAGCTGCTCAGGTTTGCAAAGTGACATTCAGCAGTTATTGGGGGGGGGTGCATCCCACAGAGGGAAGGGAGAAAGGAAGGAAGGAAGGAAGGAAGGAAGGAAGGAAGGAAGGAAGGAAGGAAGGAAGGAAGACAGCACAGCAATTTAGGGCTAGAAGGCTACTCTAGTCTACCCCCCTGTTGCAGCAGGAAACCTTACATTGTCTGGATTATTTTGGTGCCTCTAACAGAGAGGAAAATTGCCATAAGGAGAAGGAGTTTACTAGGACAAGACTACCATGCAGAGGAAGGCAAAGATAGTCCTTGATTTATGACTACAATTGAGCCCAAAATAATGGTTGCTAAGCAAGAGCATTGTTAAGTGAGCTTCACCATGACATCTCCTGGTGAGTGACATCAAGTTGGCCATGCTGACCCAGTCACATAACTGCCGAGTCATGCCCACAAAATCGGCCACGTCCACAAAATAGTTAGTAAAAGTTTTGAAACCCACCCCTGCTGCCAATACTACCATATTTTGTGCCAGCTGAAGTTTCTAACTACTCTTCAAGGGCAGCTTCAGAAAGAGTGAGGTGCAGAAATCCATTCCGAAAGTGAGTAAGGAGTGAGTCAGTGGTGGGTTTCTACCAGTTCAGACTGGTTCGACCGAACTGTTAGCACTGACTGCAAGCTGAGAGCAAACCGGTTCTCTGTTTCCATGAAAGATGGTCTGCCCACCCCTGGGTTATACTGACCTTTATTTCTGCTTCCAAAGCCCAGCTGATCAGTGGCGGCAGATTGAATTGCCGTCCCTCAGTTGGTTTCCTTGCTCCTTTCCTTGTTTGCAATGCAAAAGTTCAGTTTTTGCTAAAGTGCGCATGTGCGCACAGCGTTCACACACACATGCGTGAAGCAAACTGGTTATTCAGCCAGTAGGAACCCACCCCTGGAGTACGTGATTATGATATTAGGCCTGTTGGCTACAGAGTTTGGACTAGAAGACTTCCAAGGTCCCTTCCGACTCCGTTATTCTATGTTATTTGTTCTATTCCATGTCAGGCTGAAATGTGCAATACAGGAACGGAGTCTCATCTTTTACAGATTTATCCAAAGTGATTCTTTAGCTTGTGCTTGAATATTATGGATTGGATTGCCAGAATATCCCTCATGGTGTCTTACCTAATTATGAATGGGTATTATAACTTATACGCCTTTTGGTATCAAATAAAAGCAAGAACTTTTACATTGCTATTTAGGGAAGTGGTGATCTTGTCATTTCCTTTCATTTAAATTTTTAAGCCTAAGAGCATTTAATAGGAAGGGAGGGACTCAGATGCAGGAATCTGTGATTAGAAGATTTGACAGTGATTTTTAATGGCGGTTTGGAACTTGATAAAAGGATTGGAAACTTTAATATTGTTCACATAAATATATAGTGTAATATCTCTTGAAACGCTTCCTTACATCTAAAGCCATGTTCACATGCCATATGGAGGCAATCTTCTGTTAGTGGACACATCTTCCATAGGGATTTGTGGCAGATTTGCTCTTCCTTAGATTTGTGTGCCGTAGTTCCTTATAAATAGCCAGTTTGTCACTTTTCAAAGACAGCATTTTTCTAAATTGAGACCTTAAACCAAAGTTACTTTAATCTCATATTGCTTAGAGGTTGCCATTTACTTTGTCTGGATGATTCTCCCTTGTGTGTTTTGTGGTTTTGTAGTTTTATACATTACTCGGTCTTTTTCTTCATAAGTAGAATTTATGAAACTCATAATGAATACAAAACCACAAAGAGATCTCTCTTCATTGTATCTAAGACAGAAACATGTATGCTTTTTTTCCTCCCATCCTTAATATGCAATGGGTAAGTAGAATTTCAGATCCTTCCTTGTATAGATTCTGTCATTCCTAAATCTTATTTATTTCAATAATATCCAAAATTGCTACAACTGCTTATTTGAATAATTGTTGTATAGTAAAATTATCTACAAGGAGAGCAAATTTTAGCTTGCTTTTAACTATCCTTGAGTATTATTCATTTTATAAAAGATCTCTTTTCTCTTAAGAATATGATAAAACTTCCAGACTTTTTTTTTTACAAACCTTTGGAAAGAGGCCCTTTAAGGAGAACCAGAGTCTTTACAAAGTGGAGAATGAAACTTGAAAAATGAAGGTGACAATGAGGCAGGAAAATAATGTGAGGAATAGCGCTTCTTTAGATCAAACATAGAATTAGTTAGAAGATTAAAGTCCATCTGCTTTCTTTCTTTCATCTTATGACACTATCTGGCTTTTTTTACAAGCCACTCTTCCCCAGGTCCCTCATTTTCTGGAATATTAAAAAATGAGCATAATGTATCTTTAGACTCTGACTCTCCTTGATGAAAGCAAAAACATTGCTGCTCACATAGGATAAGCAGAGGACAATATTATTGTTTGTGGGCAGGAGACTGATAGGACATGTATGTCCCAAGCAGAGATGTTATTCTATTTTCTTCATTACCGGTTTGGTAGTGGGAGTGCCCGTGCCCATGTGCTAGCTTCGCTCATACAGCAGGGTGGGTGGGTGGATGGAGCCTTGCACCACCACCACTACCGGTTCCCCCGAACCAGTGCGAACTGGTCTCAAGAATAACTTGCAGAAATCTAGAGTGGCGAGTTTGGATGAAGTCAAGCTTGGTTAACATTGGGAGACAAATGCATTGAATGAATGTTACAAGACAGTGTGGAGGCTGTTAGTTTGATTTTAGGGGCTTCTGAAGCTAATAAAAGTCAATAAAAATCCCTCTCTATTTGGGGTTTGCATAGTGCTAAAAGAAAAAGACTTCACAATATTATATTGATATGACATCATCATTTATCTAAACTATCAAATACTCAAGGAAGAATGTTTATACTACCTTCTCTCTCCCCCCCCCCCCCCCCAATTCCCTGTCTCTAAAACTCTATCCCTGCCTTTGCATTCTAATGTTGCATTTATGCCTTGGAGATGTGGAAATGAGCAATATGATGGATGGATGCAGCTTGCCTGGATTCTCTACCACTGTTTCCCTTGGGGCCTTCCAGATGCTGGCAGAGAGCACCATCTCAGAAGATGGTATCTTGCAAACTCGACAGCTAGCAGACAATCTCTCTCTCTCTCTCACTGTATTTCCCAGCAGAGTAAGCTTAATCTGTTTTTTCCCCTTCCCCTGGCATACCTCATGATTGTCTTTCTGACTTTAGTTGTTTTGAATAAATGCCATAAATACTTTCCATAAAATAAAAATGGGAAGAATGGGAAGCAGTAATGGAGCTGGTATTTCATACTCTTGTGATGTTGATAGATTCTAATTTGGAACTGACATGAGATGTAATTGCTCATTGAGCCACTCAGTTGCCCTTTAAGGCACTTTCTGCCTTGTTTTGTTAATGAGCTGTGTGGTTACATTCACCCAGCAGTAGATCTCTGATGTGCCAGGCATTTCATGCATTTCAATTTTTAAAAAATTGTTAAGAGGTCTGCCATGTTAAATGGTATCTATCAGAATCAGCTACAGTGTAGAGTTTATGAAAATAAACTGGTCCAAGGAATCCAAGTGACAAATTATTTATATGCGCATTGTGTAAAGCATTTCTTTGCGAGGCAGTTGGATGTAGTGTTTAAGGCATTAACCTTGAAATCAGGAGACTGTGTATTCTAGTCCTGCCTTAGACATGAAGCCAGTTGGTGTGTGTGTGTATGTACGTACACTGGATGGGCTTATTCAGTTCTTGAAGCTGCACATACATGTTTGCCAAAGAGAGCCATTCAACTCACGGATCTGTTTAATATTGATTCCCAGTGTAGTATTTATTTGGTGTGCTGCACCAAAGGTCTCAAGGATAAGGCTGATTAGGTGCTGCATTGGGGTATTATTTGGGTAAGAGGTGGTCTGTAAAAGAAGAGTGATGGGATCTTCTGATTATCTAGGCTGCATGTCAAAGGGGATGCTATATTTATCACTGTTTGACAATATAAAAAAATAGAGTCTCTTTGTGAAGAGCTCAATTTCTTGTAACTTCATGGCCATGGCCACTCTTCTTGTCAACAATATCCAAAGTGGTTTGCCATTTCCATTTCTCAGAATCTTTTTCAACTCTTGAATATAGTGTACATCTCTTAGTATTTCTGCAGCTTTCATCTCCAACTGCTAACCAGATTGAGCTGTTTCAGACAAGATGACCTGATGTCACACCAGCTAAAAGCTTTCCACATAAAAGCTCTCTTCAAATTATCAACTAGACAAATATTTACATTAATGCTTCTCTGAAAAAAAATCACTATTGGTAAGAGTTGGCTATATTTTACTAGCAAGGCTAGTTCATGGAGTTCAAATTCGACTTTTGTATATATCAACATGTCAAAATAATAATTATATCGCTCAATGTTTAAAGACATTTGCTCTTTCTTGTGAATAAACTGAAAACTGTACGACTATTCTATCCATCCTTCTGGTTACTTACTCTAAGGAAATAACAGTAGCTGTTGTTGTTTGATTTGTCAGAAGTTGACCTGCCTCTGAAGAAGGATGGCTTCACATCAGAAGGGACCACACTGGAAGCCTTGTTGCGTGGAGAAGGGCTTGAAAAGAAGATAGATACTAAAGAGGAGGATACGCTACAAGAAATCCAGGTAATAGCCTCACATTTTCAGTTCATTAGCTGTGTGTGCATGGATAAATAGGCTAATTAATCATTATTTCCAGATTGTACGTATTGCCTGTAAGAAGCTTGTCTGGCATCCAGATGGATTGAATAAATAAATAGTTTAGAATTTTGTAAAATTGTTGCATAAAAAGTGATAGGAACTGAAAGTGTCATTTTGGAGATAAATATTCGTGTTAGCAATAAGCACTTGTAAAACAGATTCCATCTAGTTGGGAGGTGGAAGAAATATCTTTAGAACAGGGAGGCTTCTATTGTCAGCTTACAGCTTCTTTACCACCTTATTTAGCTGTTGCTCTGGTGTCTTTTTATTTTCAAATTAGCTTTTCTAAAGCATCCTTCTTCCATCTGGGACAAAAAAAGCTCACAATTTGAGGTCCTAAGACTGCATGAGGTCCTCAGAGGCATTGAACACAGCTGCAGGTGGCACTACAAAAATTGCCAACAAATTTTATTCACCATTCATTGATCTATTTTGCTATATCATCTAGAATGGAAAATGCAGCAAAGAAAAATGATTAAATGCATGAGGAGTAATTATATTAATTGGCTGTAATTATCCTTCAAAGAATTTACCAATTTATTTTTACATAAATCTTTCCGAATCCTTCTCCCCAAATACTTTTTAGAGCACAAATGTTTGCATTCTACTTAATGATCAGGAAAAAGCGTGCATCCTTGATATAATCAAATCATATTGGTAATAAAATAATATCCGTATTTCTTGGAAAAATTCTTAAGTAAATGCACTTAATTTATATTTTTCTTCTCAGTCAAATGGAATATTTAAGGTCGTTTATCATTTATCATTTAAAACACAAACAATTTTTTTTACAAAATTAAAGAATTAAAATAAGGAAATGAAAATACCTAGTAATATCATTGCACGTTAAAAGATTGGCTAAAGATATTTTTTTCCAGATTTTATAAAGGCATACAATGAAGGCCTTAAAAGAGTTTCTAAGATCAGCCCTAAGTAAAATGCAGTAATGAAGATGAGTTGCTCCTAACCCATTAGAATTGTTAATCACTAGTATTCTAAATGTAGTTGTGTAACTCAACTTCCTGAGAATCCAATGTCATCTAAGGATAAAATAGCATTCTATGTTGTGGACCTGATTTTTTTTTAAAGACTAATAATCTCATCTAAAACAATCTGAACTGTGATCTCTATGGCAGTTTACCTATTAACCAACAATACCTCTATCTTTGCCCAAAGTTAATCTTGTACTCTTACTCATCCTCTTGAAATTAGGCATTCCAGCTAGTAAACATTTTGGAGGACTTGGATGATAAGGAATAATATCACAATGTGTTCTCACCATACCAACTTTCCCCCCCAGAATTTTTAAAAAATTTTGTTCTCTTTCATAGTATTTTAAGTATACATTCACATAATTGTTATTCTTCTTTACATTTATCATTCTTATACATTTATTATTTCATTTAATAGGTTATAATATACAGTTTGGGTTGCTTTATTTACCATCCCTTCCTTCTGTTGTAACACCACCTTATTTTCCCTTTCTTTTCTCCCTCCCTTCTCTACTTCCTTCCTTTCTCCTCGCCTTCCCCTTCCTTCTTCCCCTACCTTTCTCCTACTCCTACTCTTCCTCTTCCCTTTCCTATCCTCTCTCCTTCTCTTCCTCTCCCTTCCATCCTCCTCTCCTCACCTCTTTCTTCTTTCCCCCATTTTCCTTTCATTCGCTCTTCCTCGCTCTCTTTCTTTTCTATTATTGTAGATGTCTCTTTCATTTCTCAGTTTGTTTCCTTGGGATGGTATATTTGAGTAATATAATTTGATATCATTTCTTATTCTCTTACCTTCGCTAATCTATCCTAACTATATTATAAATACAATGGTATCTACTTTAATGCTCTGGCTGATATCCCTATGAGTTTTATGTACTTGTTGACATATAGCATCTGAGTATGAAAAAAATTAGTGGCTTGTGCTTTGAATAATAGTTTCCCAACTCTACCTTCTGGAGGTGGCCTGGCAGCAAAGGCTGAAACTATTTACAGAGAGAGAGAGGTGGAAAGGCCGGGAGGGAGGAGGGAGGGAGGGAGGGAGGGAGGGAGGGAGGGAGAGAGAGAGAGAGAGAGAGAGAGAGAGAGAGAGAGAGAGAGAGAGAGAGAGAGAGAAAGAGAAGTAATGTAGGTTAATATTATCAAAAACTAACTAAAAGTCCAAATGAATGAACAGAGCTATAATGTCCCTAAATTTTTCCTCCTGCATCCAGTGTCTAGTATAAATTCTCCAACAAAACAATTAAGTCTAGGCTACTCTATTGCCTACTTGAAACTCTGATTCAGAGAGGTTCATGTAAAAGGAATCCTTTAGATCAGTGATGGTTAACTTTTTCGGCAACAAGTGCCAAAACTGGAACGCATGCACACGCCGGAGCACCAGAACCCGGAAGAGAGCAGCTGGCTGGTGTGCATGCACATGGTGGTCAGCTGATCCTCCAGGTTCCATCACACGCATGTGCAGGATGGACCCTGAAAGAGCAGTTGGTGATGGCGCTTGTGCCCACCGAGAGGGCTCTGCCCGCCACCTCTCGCATGTGTGCTATAGGTTTGCCATCATGGCTTTAGATTCCTCTAGAAATGCCAGATATAAAATGTTTGAGCCTGGCCCCAAAGTATCACCTTTGGTTTCCACTTTAAGAAGGAGTCAGACAAACTGAATCAGGTTTTGGAAAAGCAATTAAGCTTGATCAGGGTACCAGAAATTAAATCTTTTCTAGAGAGGTTGAAGGGGCCGATAATGTTTATCCTTGACAAAAGGGGATGTATGACAGCACTCTTCAAAACTTAAAAGGACGAAGTACAAAAAGAGGTAAAGGATGGATTTAAGTTAAATTTCATAGATACAGATAATAGGCAGATTTCAGCTGAATGTCAAAATGGCTTCTAGAACAGTAAAAGCAATTTGAGAGTCTAACCAATTTCCTAGAAAAGTGGCAAGATCCCCTTCACCAGGTATGGGGTGATTTAATTTGGATCCCTGCAGAACGGAAGGTTGGACTTGATGACCTAAGTGGCTTCTCCCAGCTCTCTCTTACTGTGATATATTTTCTTTGCAATTCTGCTTTAAAAAAAAAGGTCTTCTGTTGCACTGGGATTTGTTTTTAATTATTGTTTATTATTTCAACTCCAGCGGGTTTTGGAAAACGATGAGAATGCAGATGAAGTGAACGAAGAGGAAGAGATAGAAGAAGATATTCCAAAACGAAAAAACAGACCCCGAGGACGGGTAAGCTGCTTTAACCTTTTGAGGGAAGGAGGAGGAGAAGGAGGAGGAGGAGGAGGTGGCCAGAGTAATCCTAATTCCCATTTTTTACACCTTTACTGGTGTTTTTGTTTTTCGCACTCCAATCTTTAATATAAAGCCATCACGAAGTGAAATGATGTAGAAAGCACCCATATATAGTTACGGCACATAACGTGTACTATTTGCTGCCTGTTTTCTCTCTGTAGATCAACTGAAAGTGTGTGTGTGTGTGTGTGTGTGTGTGTGTGTGTGTGTGTGTATTTCCCTTGGTAGTTTCAGGGCAGGGACGAGCTGGCTATTGATCAGTCTTCTCCACATGATGCTCCAGCTGCAGGCTCTCACTAATCAGGCCCCCTGGCAAGAAACCCACGCAGTAGGCAGGCAGCTCACCTCACCTCCTTCTCTTCCTGCCTGCTGCTTGGCTGTCTCAGCCCACTGGGGTGAACTCTTGCAGGCTCTCCGAACTGAGTGAAGCGCAGCCCTACAAAGTCCCAGGAGTAGCTTTCCAGCAGAGAACTCTATTATATTCACCAGGACCTATTTAGTCCTTCATCATTTTAATCAGATAACAATTAAAACAGTGCAGACTGCCACATCTCCACTTTCTAATGTAATTCCATTTGCGGAAAATATGTTCCTTCAGCACACAGGAGAATTTGCCCTCCCTGCATGGAAGGGAAGGGAAATCCTCAGTGCATGGGAGAATAGACCTCAAATGCAATATCCACTCCACATGGCCTCCCCGACTGACTTTCTGGTGAAGCCTGCAGTAATGATTGCAAATGGTGATCACACGATTGCAGGGCGTTTTGCAACCTGTCATAAATGCAAATAGATTGCCAAGTTCCTGAAATACAGTCATGTGAGTTGGGCAGGCCAGTACAATATTTTATAATGCCTGGAAGTGCTTTACTGGCCATATAGCACAGTTCCACCACAAATCCGCGAAACCCTTATCCGCGGAGACATAAGCGCGAAGACTAATTCGCGCCGTTCTAAGCGCTTAAGGAAAAATGCGACCCTACCGTGATGACATAATCGCGGAGGGCAAATTCGCGCATTCCCAAGCACTCAGTACCCTAAACCTAACCCTAAACCTAACCCTAAACCTAACCCTAAACCTAACCCTAAACCTAACCCTAAACCTAACCCTAAACCTAACCCTAAACCTAACCCTAAACCTAACCCTAAACCTAACCCTAAACCTAACCCTAAACCTAACCCTAAACCTAACCCTAAACCTAACCCTAAACCTAACGCTAAACCTAACGCTAAACCTAACGCTAAACCTAACCCTAAACCTAACCCTAACCCTAAACCTAACCCTAAACCTAACCCTAAAACAAACCCCTAAACCTAATCCTAACGCTTACCTTAATTGAAGTCAGCTTTCTGCCACGGCGCCGTTTTAAAGCGCCCTTCTGTTGCCGCGCTGTTGTCGCGGCGGTGATGACGCATGGTGATGATGTCGCGGCTTTAGCGCCGCGATTTTATCACCGCGATTTTGTCGTGCCACGTATAGCACTCATTCTGAGGCTTTTGGGAGTATGAATGGTTGTAAATCAAGGACTATTATAGAATGAAGGACATTGCATTCTTGAGACACTGTTTTGCACTTGGCCTTAATTGATGGACCTGGGAGCTCTAAAAGAGTACAATGGCTCAATGGTTAAAGACACTGAGCTTGTCACTGGGAAGCTGACAGCCCAGGTTTGAGATCCGAGTGCTATGCAATGGGGTGAGCTCCCATTACTTGCCCCAGCTCCTGCCCACCTAGCTGTTCGAAAGCATGCAAATGTGAATAGATTAATAGGTACCATTTTGGTGGCAAGGTAAGAGTGTTCTCGGCACCTTTGCCATAGAGCTATGCTGGCCACATGACCCTGGAAAATGTCTTCAGAAAATGCTGGCTCCCTTGACCATGAAACAGAGATGAGTACTGTGCCCTAAAGTTGGACATGACTGCGCAGGGGAACCTTTATCTTTATCTTTTGTAGCTTATAAAAAGTAAAGCATAAAGTAAATCTTATCAACTTGCCCACTCTTGCTCTAATGTATTCTAATTCTTTCACATCCATTCCCAAGCTGTACTATAATTTGCTTCAAACATTCTCTCTCCTTGGAATACTTCCAGCACATGTGACTGACTTATGTACACCAGATTTTTTTCCCCTAAAATAAATGGGACATTCTCCTTCTCTGCACTAAGCTGCCATTTGCAATAGATTTTCTGAAGCAATCTGGGTCCTCTAAATTATATCTAGAATGTAGATTCCTAATTAATTGTTTCAGAGAACTAAAAAGAAAGGATTCAAGGCAGAAATAACACAGAGGAATGAATATTCCAAATTCGTGAAGGTCCCTTTCTTTCCACAGCATGATTTCATTTTTAATCCTGGGTGCCTTCATCTGTCCTCCTGGCAAGCCTTCCCATTTGGCTGCATTTGAGTGCTCCAAGGCTGCTCTGCTGAAGCTTTTCAGCTGTATACATCCATTCTTGCTATTCGGTGGCAGAAGCTGAAGGCAGCTGTAGATGACTAAATGCCACAGATTGAAGCAATGAGAGCACGCATGAAGCTCTCAGTTTGTACTTCAAGGGTGGTTCTCTTTTTGCCAACCCCCTGAGGCCAGGTATAAAATTATTGGAAATGTTGATAAAGAGATTTGAAGGCCAAAGACATGTGAATCCACAGAAAGCAATTTAAGCAATTTGGGTTTATAAAGTGGTGAAACACTAAAATCTGAGACTCTAAAGCACAGATTATACCCATGATGGCGAGCGTATGGCATGCGTGCCCGAAGTGACATGCGGGCCATGTCACCTGGCACGCGCAGCACAGTGGTGGGTTTCAAAATTTTTTAGAACCTCTTCTGTAGGTATGGCCTGCTTTGTGGGAGTGGCTTGCCAGCCATGTGACCAAGTGGGAGTGGCTTGGCAGTCATGTGACTGGGTGGGTGTGGCCAATTTGTAAAATGTGGTGAAACTCACTTAACAACGCTCTTGTTTAGCAACCAAAATGTTGGCTCAGAAACTCTGGCATTTGAAGCACACAAGTCTTAAAGCTGACAAGTTACAAGACCCTTGCACCCCTAACCCTTTAGAACCCCCCCCCAGGAGTGTTCACACTTGACAGCTTTAAGACTTGTGGACTTCAACTCCCAGAATTCCTCCCTCAGTCATGTTGGCTCAGAAACTCTGGCACTGAAGTGTGCAAGTCTTAAAGCTATCAAGTTACAAGACCCTTGCACCCCTAACCCTTTAGAAAAAAATCCCCAGGGGTGTTCAAACTTGACAGCTTTAAGACTTGTGGACTTCAACTCCCAGAATTCCCCTTCTCGCTCTTCATCTTGATGATGTGTGGATGGGCAGGAGGAGGGAGCCGGAACCAGTTCTAAACAGCACTGTAGATTTGTGGAACCTCTTCTATAGAAGAGGTTAGAACTGGCAGGAACCCAACCCTGGCACAGCATCACCTGTTCCTCTTCTGGGTTTCTGGCGTGCCTGCGCACACAATGATCAGCTGGCTTCGCACGTGCGGAAGTGCCATAAACTGGAAAAGCTGATCTTCCATTTTCCAGAGTGAGCCTGCATGCTGGCCAGCTGATTGTCACACGTGCATTTGCGTGCGTGCGTGCCTGATACCAGAAGTTCATTTTCCGTTCCGCACATGCCCCCCCTTCTTGGTCACAGCCCAAATGAGCATGTACGCTCCCTTTTCAGCACTCGGTGCCAAAAAGGTTTGCCATCACTGGATTATACAGATAACATGGATGTTTTCATACTTATTTTGTATACTTCATATTTTATACACTTCAATGAAGATTTGATGCAGTTGCAAATTATTATGCAAAACAGTATGCATAACACTAATAGTAAAATTACTCAGTGGTAATGTAACGTACACACCCCATCAACCATGACTTTGAAAAAGGGAGACATTTAGAAATCAAGGTACAAAAATGGGACTAGGTATTTTATTTTTTTTGCTTCTCTTAATTCTAGCAACACATATTTTAATTTAATTTTTAATAAGCCTCATTTAACTAATTCTTTGTAGTTCTTTTGAGAATTCATATAGGATATGAAAGAGTGAACTTGTTGCTATGTTGCAATTCCCACATGGTCCAAGGCAATGTGGAACAATGAAATGGGAACTTTCCAATTTCCAGCAGCTGCAACTTAGATAAGGAGAAGAGTACCACAGTAGTGCTAATGTTATTTAAGGACACTAGCAGTACCCGAGCATATTGTTCTACCAACCTATCTGGACCCAATTGCTACATTTGACCAGTGACTAGAACAGATGTATGCTTCTTCTGCTGCAGACTCTACAAGCAGCTCTTCAACTCAATATCAGACGTAACTTCACATTTTCGAAGCTAGTGTTAATTTGTTAATCTGCTCAAGGGCATCTTTTCTCATGAAAGTGTAATAATAATGATGACAAAGCAGAAAGTTCACTGTATGATGTGTGAAATTATTTTGAGTTTAATGTTTTGGGATAACTATAAAGTGTAGTTTTTACATTAATACCTTGGTTTCATTCTAGGCCCGAGGCTCTGGTGGTGGTAGGCGAAGGAATGATGTTTCTTCTATGGATGACCATGATAAACCTTATGTTTGTGACAGTAAGTAACCCCCAGACTTTCATTCAGCTTTTTCAAATGTAATTTTTACTGAGAATTTGATTACAGTAGTAAAATACCAATACAATCTACAATTGTATTGTTTCTCTACAATTAGAGAAAAAGAAGAGAATAGAAAAACAATAAAAAGTGCAGAAAAAGAAAACAAGTAAGAAAAAGAAATATAAAGAAGTGAATTCCAACCTTTATTACAACCAGTAGAAGTAAATTCAGTAACTCTTCAACTTCTCTTTATATACAGGCTGCCTCTTCCCCTATCCCATCTCTTATCAATAAAGAAATCTGTTAAGACCCATAATTTCAATCCTGATTTCAGCAAAAGTCCATTAAGGGTTACCTAAAATGTTCTATTTTAACCTTAATCAAATAAACTAATCTTATATTCCTTGCTTCTAACAATCTTGCTTCTGATCCTTTGATCCCTTTAAATAATGTCCTAGAACTTGATTTGTTTTCATTTTTTCTTTGTCTCTTCTCACAAAATTCTCTACAGTTTTAACAAGTCTCTTTTGTAAATCCAATGTAGGAAGATTCTCCAAGTCATTCTCTTAACTTGTTGTTTGTATATCCCTTTTAATAATTAAGACATCCACCATCTTCTATTGTATATCCAGTGTAGCATCTTTTTCCATACCATTCTTGTAGCCTGTCATTTGTAAATCCATTTTCAGAACAGACACAATCTTTTCAGGTAAATCCTGTTCCTCCTTCACAACATTTTTAAACACCCTCTACCAATAAAATTAACTTCTGGATCCCATGGGAAGGATTCTTTATAATTAAAAAAGTATTTAAAAATCTTGTATCAAATTTCTCTGGATATTTAGCTTATTTGCAACATTCTAAAATAAAAATAAAAATCCCTCTTTTGCCTTCCCTTATTTTTTAGGTCCTTAAACTTGTATTTTTAATAAAGGATTGAAGAAAAGTCAATTGGTGCTTTAAAACTTGTCAACTTAAAGGTTCTTAGTAACTGAAAAGCTGCTAACAAGCTGAAAGTAACTAGAAAACAAAATACGTAAGTTTAGTATCCTTTCAAAGGCACAAACCATTGTTTTAGCTACATGGCTTGTCTCCCAGAGCCCATTGGAAGCACTGTCTTGAAGTGTCCTTTCAAAGAGCAACAGTCTAGAGTGCTTATGAGAGATAACAAATCCTCCCTTTGTCTACAAAGGAACTATTAAAGAGCTGGTCTACCCCCTAGTTCTTCATTTTGCCAAAGTTGTTGCCTGTTTTTCATGGAGCCATCTTCAGTCAATAATTTCTTCCTTGGAAGTCTACTTCTTTAGAATGATTTAGAATCCTATGACTTAGAATTTACATTCTTGTTGATGCAAGTGAAATTTGCATTTGCTCCATGTTCAGTCTTTATCTTCAAATCATTTTATCTAGCTTATCAAAATTCTTGGGAATTTTATTTCTGTCCTTAGGGTATTAGTTAGCACACAAATATTGTGTCATCTATAGATTTCATTAATATGTCTCACCTTTACATCTATGTCATTAATTTAAAAAAAGTGTTTAAAAACACACGGTCCAGAACAAAACATTGTCATTTCCCCACCTCATTACCTCATTCCTATTTGATAAAAAATGATTGATAAGCACTTTTTAAATATAACTTTCCACCAGTTACCACATTTTTCAGAGTATGACACACCTTTTTCCCACAAAAAAGAGGCTGAAAATCTGGGTGCCTCTTATACACTGAATACAGCATTTTTTGCCTCCTGAAACTCCGCCCCTTCACCAAAATGGCCGTGCATAGCTTTTAGAAGAGCTCCTGGAGGCTGGGGAGTGCAGAAATGAGCAAAAAACAGCCTGTTTTTTGCCCCACCCCGCCAGCTCCCAGCAGCACTCTCTAAGCTTCCCAAAGGCTGCCCTTTTTTTTGACAAAAACCAGGTTGTTTTTTTGCTTGTTTTTGCCCCCCCCCCCCCCGAACACTCTACAAGCCTCTAAAGGGTTATTCATGCACTTTTTTTGAAAAACAAAATGGGCCTGTTTCCGTGAAAAATAGACCGTTTTGGGGAGGTTTGCAAAGTGCAAAAACCGTTTTTAAAACCTTGTTGTGTCTTATACTCCGGTGCGTCTTATACTCCGAAAAATACAGTATGTATCCATTTAATTGCTATGCCGTAACATTTGACATAGTAATAGTTTGCTACTCAGAATGTGATGGCATATTTTGCCAAATGCTGAAATCTAAGCATTACATTTACATCATAAGCTACTAAGAGTGGTGCAGTGATCTAGAGATGGAGCTCTCACCTCACAACAAGTTCAATTCTAGATAGAGGCATACTAGGTAGAGGCATACATTTTTCTCTGGGCATACTGAAATTATATCTGCTGAATAAATCTCTGCATTGGCGACAGGAAGGGCATCTGGCCCATCAGCTCCATTCTGTTGCCCAGACTCCACCCCGCAAGGAATTATGGGGTCATTAAAAGAGAATGATGATTCTCATAATCTACTAAAGAAGTTCTACATCAAAAAACTGAAATAAATTTAGTTCGGCAATATTTGTTCTTGACAATTCCATGTTACTTTCTGCCAATCACCATATTATTTTCAAGGTATTTACATATCAAATTCTCAATTTTCTCTAGGTTTTAGTGTTACATAGAGTTCACTATGGTTCTCTCAAACTTTCTTTTCTTTTTCTTTCTTGTGAAGATATGGTCTTTGCCCTCTGATAGCCATGTGGCAATTCCTCTTTTCTCCAAGAGTTTTTAAGCATTATGACAATTGAATGAAGGTCCAGCAAGGCCGTCTGTTCCTGGGGATGTAGTTAATTTAACCTTGAAGATTTAAACTTGTTCCAAGTGAATAGTTATTGCCTTGTTCTTATCAGCTACTACATTCTGCCTAGTGGAATCCATGTTCTCTTGCTGGAGAAGGTTTGAGATAAAATTGAAGATGAATAGCTTGGACTTTTCTTTTTTGAAAACATGTTTTTTGTTTTGCCTCCCTTTTTGAAAATGTCCTGCATTCTTTTTAGTATCACTATTGGGTTTTATGTAACTTTCATTGCACGGTGCATTACAGGAAAGCCTCAACTTACATCCAGTGGTTTAATACAATGCAATACAATAGCAGAGTTGGAAGGGACCTTGGAGGTCTTCTAGTCCAACCCCCTGCCTAGGCAGGAAACCTTATACCGTTTCAGACAAATGGCTATCCAATAAGTGTTTTTAAAGACTTCCAGTATTGGGGCATTCACAACTTCTGGAGGCAAGCTGTTCCATTGATTAATTGTTCTAACTGTCAGGAAATTTCTCCTCAGTTCTAAGTTGCTTCTCTCCTTGATTAGTTTCCACCCATTGCTTCTTGTTCTAACCTCAGGTGCCTTGGATAAAAGTTTGACTCCCTCTTCTTTGTGGCAACCCCTGAGATATTGGAACACTGCTATCATGTCTCCCCTAGTCCTTCTTTGACTGCTCTAAGTTACAACAGCACTGGAAAAAGTGGCTTATGATCAAACCTCACACTTACAATGTCTCAGTATCCCCATAGTCACATGATCAACATTCACGTGCTTGGCAACCAGCATGTCTTTACATTGGTTGCAACATCCTGGCATCGTTTGATCATCATTTACAACTTTCCCAGCCAGATTCCAACAAGCAAAGGCAATGGGGCAAGCAGAATTCACTTAACAATTGCTTAACAATCATTTAACTCCACCACTGCCCTGCTTAGTAATGAAAATTCTGGCCCCAATTGTGGGTTCTAAGTCAAGGACTACCTACCTGTATTATTAATATTTTTATTATTTTATTAATATCCATTGTGTAAAATTGTGCTGCATTTTATGTTTGCCTGCACATCATTTCAAGTGATTTTTGTACATTACTAAAAGTTCCATACATCCATAAATATTAAGCGTCACTTAAATTATACATCTGAGCAATATCTGTGTACTCAGTTGAATAATTTTTGTTCACCTTGGCTCCATTTTATGAAAGACTATCTACAGAATGTAATGGAAACAAGATTCTCTAAATAAGATTGCTCTTTATAAGAATTCCATTATGATTCTTTGGGGGAAAAAATATGCTTATTTCTTGCTCTACTCTATTAATGTCCTGGAGAAAATCCATCTATAGTACATGGTTGCTAAAATTAATACTGACTAGATGGCACATAATCAATAATTGAATCAAACGATCACTATGTTTTGGGTTTTTCTCCATGGGTACAAAATGCATGTTAAGCATTCATTATCTACATATCAGCAAGTACTTTGACCCCATAGGCTGTGTTACTATTTTTAATAGTGTCTATTATACTATTATTATTATTAGTAGTAGTAGTAGTATTATCTATTAATATGAAGAATATTTTTGCTTATGGAAAATTCAGTTTAAAACCAATACAGAATTTCCAACATTCCTTTCAGTTTGAGGTGCTTTATCCCTGATAACTCACTTTAAAGAATTTTGTGCAATCAAGCTGAATACATTTCTGTCATGCTAAATGTAGAGTGCAAGGTGACAGGTATTTCATGCAAACAGAGAGCATAATTTCTTATTAATTATGAACTATATTTTTCTTACTTTTTTTAGATGAAAAGGCATTGAGTATAATCTTAAAGTCTGCTCAGCAATGACCGTGCCATTCTTGCCTTTTGCCTTTTAATTAATGTTCTTAGTTAATAACAGTGTTGAAATGCCTATGTTGCATAAGAAACATTGTTTTGTTCCTGGTGACTAATACAAATTAGTGTGGGTTTTTTCTTCCCATGTTTCAAGGCAGTTGCCTTGTGTACCCCTAACTTCTGTTTCTTTTAGACATTTTTCTTCCATGAACTCATTTCAATTTGAATGTGATCGCTAACAGTGGAAGTAATATTCTGAATTTTTCACATTAGCTTGGTTTCTGTCTTACATAGAGATGGGATGCATAAAATATGTTCAGTTTAAAAATGGGTTATTCATTGCACGCTTGTCAGTGCAGAATGTATCTATATCATATCATAATTATGTCCATGTGTTGATAAGAAATTAATATTTATTCATTATGCTGACTCTATAAACCGAGGGGGCTGTAAAGCACTGTGAAGCGGTATATAAGTCTAAGGATATGTGAAGCGGTATATAAGTCTACATCAATGGTGGGATTCAACTGGTATAACAACCGGTTCGCTGAGCGTGCTCTTCGCCTGCAGTATTGCATTCTAACTACTACACCATCAGGCTCACATGCACAATTGAAACACTGACTTTTTTTTAATGTGTTATGCAGCCATACTTCATATTTGTAGGAGACAATTATATTTGTAGGAGAAGAACTGGTAGAGCCAAGAGGCAGAGTTAAAAGAGGGATCAGCCTAGAATCTCTACATAGCCACAAAAGTACTAAGTCCACCCCCCACCCCCCGCCTTGAATTTGGTTGACCTTTATCTAACTCCAAGCAGGTGCTGACCAGCAGAGCTGCTGGTCTTTCAGACTACTCAGAAGCCTGAAAAACATAAAGTGGCTTTAATGAATGTCACATATGCTCTGTACTCACACTTGTATATGGTTCCAAGCAATTCTTCTGCACAATTTTTGAAGCATGCACAACTTCTTGGAGTATGACATTTCTTTGGGATGCAAAACTTTATGTCAAGAAATAGAAACAGAACTTTTGTTGACTGACATAGGCAGACAACTTGTGTAGAAGTATGCAAGATGAGTTCTGTATCGCTGATGTATCATTTGCTGATCCTGTTTATTGCTCTCTGCACCTTCTGTGTTTGCAGTTTGTGGCAAGCGCTATAAGAATCGACCAGGCCTGAGCTATCACTATGCTCACACTCACCTTGCTAGCGAGGAAGGGGATGATGCTCGGGAACAGGAGACACGTTCACCACCTGTCCACAGAAATGAAAATCATAAACGTGAGTAGGATCTATGTGCCCCTTATATTTATAATGTAAAGCTCCACTCCTTATTTTACCCTCCCACTGCTGCATCCATCTTTGCATTACAGTTCTGGCTGCGCTTACTTTGCTCCTCTGTGAATGGTTAGGACCAAGCTTTTTAATGGAGCTAATCAGCGGCAGCTTTTCCAGATGCTGAGCTCAGCTAATCCAAAATTGGTATCAGATCTCCCATTAACTCAGCAGCAGGTCACTTTCCATCACTGTTCCTTGGGGATGAACATGTGGAGAAGAGACAAGTCAAGCAGTTTTCTAGTGGTTCATTTTGAGAACAACATACAAACTCACTTTTTGTTTCTGTCTTTTCTTCTTGAACAAAATTCCCAAGCTTCGTAAAGTTCTCTATTAAGCAATCAAATAAGAGAAAAAGGTCTTGGTTAAAGAAAGAAAAAATTACCATTGGCTGTAGGTCCAACAATATTTTTTTGCTCCCGAAACTTTTGGACATTATCAAAAATGTATTGAGGCCTCGTTTTTTTAATGACAGAAGGTTGGATGTTAGATTGAAAAATGAATACTTTATAAATTTTTATAAAGCATTGCAGCTAAGAGAGGAAATGGCTGCAGGAACATGTTGCTTCCCTAGAATGTATTTTATAATACGAATGTGGTATTGAAAGTAAAATAAAATTGATGCTAAGATGTAACTCTTTATTGATAAGAATAAATGGGGAAATGTTGAGTCGCATTCCTGTCAAAGCAGCCTAAATAATAATGGCTTTTTATCACATGAAAGTATAGCTAAAGACTGGCTTTTAGTCTCATTTTAGAAGTATAATTCTAAATTAGTATAAAGTGTTATTTCGTTACATTTGGTGGCATAATATAAAGTGCTTCTTTTATTTTTTTATTTCTAATAACTAAATAAAAGTATTATAAAAGAAGAGAGAAAAGTTGGAAAAAATAATGTATAACAATACATATCAATAACTTGAAGCCATGATTCATTACAGCCATCCATGGTTTTCTATATTAACCAATTCTGTAAACCACAGAATAGTTGGAGGCTTATAGATAACTTTCTCATTGTAAATCTATTTCTTTTGTCTAGAAGTCAATTTGTATGCAATTGAGATAAAATGTAAACTTATGAAAATATTAAATCTCATTGAATTAAGAAAATTTTTCGATAGCGTGGAGCATATATGCTATTTCTTTTAAAACATGAGAGATACAGTATAAGTATCTAGTTATTAAAAAAATAAAACTGCAAATAAAAGCAAGAAAAAATATTCTAAATGATTCAGTGATTCAATTAGATAATTTATTAATGCCAATGCAATGGCTAACAATAATTTTCTATGAATTATTTTACATATTCCATAAAATATATTGTCAATTTTCCTTGTTTTTTTTAAAATCCAGAATATAATTTCATGTTTTTAGAATGACCACCCCACAAGATTACCAATAACAACAAATAAAAGAAGCAGTGGGCAGCCAGCTGTATTCATTGTGTTTATTTATATTGTTTTATATGTTACTGCCAAGGGTCATATTAAAATGGCTGTTGTAAAATTATTTCTAATAAAATAATTACATGAATAAATAAACAGACCCAAGTCATCAAATATCTTGTTAATTACTCAATCTCCAGTTATTCACCAACCATAATTCAGGACAGAGAAAGTTTCAAATTAAACCCTCTTTCGTGTTTCTGGCAAATGTGATGCCACTGATAGGACCTCCCTTTCAACCAGACTGTTTCACGGCAGAGGATGCGAAGTTTGGAAAGCATTGGAATCAAATATTTTCAGTATTGGAGAAACAGTCAAAATGCATTTAAATGGATTGCCTGACATGATAAAGTCTCTTGAAATGTAAATGCGTTGAATTAAGTAAACAGATGTAGCCAAAAAACATTCATTTTGCTACTATATCATCGTGTCTGTTAACTACTAAGTTTATTGTCCCTTCTCTGATCAGGTGAGTCCAGTAGTTCTAGCCCTTGAAATCCTTTTGTTCTGAATGATTACAATTTTGCAAGAATTCTTATGGCTAATGGTGAATTATTACAGCTGGGATGAGTCAGCAGGGTGGTGGATTAGAGTTGTCAGATTTCTCATAGAATGCTTTTGCATTGTGTATGTTCCGCTATCTGTATGTTCCCCTAGCTTGTCAGCCAGTGGTATCTATAGAGTGAATAAAAAAGTCCAGTTGTTGCAATGTAATCCCTTTTCCCTTTTGTGGTAATGCTCCCAGTATATGAATGGATTCACACATTATCTTCTTGGTATTGTAGAAAGCTGTAATCGGATTGCCCCAAAGATGCTTTTCAAAAGGAAACTGGGATTCCTTGGTCCCCCCCCCATTCCTTGAAAATGTTTCACTTCTCATCCAAGAAGCTTCTTCAGCTCTGTCATTTGTCTATTGAAAAGCACCTTTGAGACAGCCATGACCTAGATCTGTGATGGTGAACTATAGTACGTGTGCCAGAGGTGGCAGGCAGCATCCTCTCTGATGGCACGTGAGTCATTGATCTTGTGCAGCTCTGCTGTGCACGCGCGCGTGCCTCCCACCGGCCAGCTGGTCTTCGGTTCTCTGCCACGCATGTGGGGGATGAGCGGGGCATGTATGGGAGTCGTGCACACATGCATGGGGGGGTGGGGCATGTGCATGGGGGACATGCATGCTCAGGGGTTGGGGCACATTGCATTTTGGGGATTCAGACATGCACGCATTCGTGCAAATGCACATGCGCTTTGGGCACTCAATCCGGAAAAGGTTAGCCATCACTGACCTAGATGATTGAGAATTTCCATAGACTTCTGTAATCTGATTGTCTAAGAACACATTATTTGACTTTTTGACGGAATTACATATTCTGTGCCAACCACAGTGGTTCCCAGATTGTTTCACATGACAAGTAGAGCTGATAATTGTGCATAAGTCAAAGAACCAATCTTCTTTCGCCCACTCTGGAGAAAGAGAGGAGGAGATATTGCCCATGTTGTGCTCCATATGGTTATTCCTCAAAAGGAGACTGCAAAGCAGCAGTTTCCAGAAGCTGGGGAAACCAGGAGATGAGGGAAGTTGCCATTCTTGCTCCAACAGCTTAAAAAAATTACTGAGTTTCCACTTCCTTTGCTAACTCCTTTCAGAAATTGCCTATTAACTACTTTAAAGAAGTTAGACCTCTTCAAAATGACAAGACTGGAAACAGTAGGTGAACACCTTCAATTCTTCATATAGGAAAATGAAACTATATAAGCTTTAAGAATTTAATAAAGAAATAAACAATAAACGTTTTTACCTCTAGAAAATTTTAAATGAATTAAAAAAGCATTAGACTATTGGGTTTTGCATAGTAAGACTTTGAAATTAATGACTTAAGCAAAATTATTTTTGATTTTGGAGACATAATAAGTACAGTATCTTGTTCAGAGACAATTTTGAGATATTGCACAGAGACTTTGAATCAACAATGCCTGCTTTGTTGTACATTATTATGAACAATCCACTCCTAGAAGAAACTGTGGCAGAAAAAAATTCTGAATAAAACCTATGTTAAGGTTCTGACTGGCAAACCCAAATGAGTCAACACTCCGAGACTTTCAGTTTCCTCAAATAACTGCTTTATTGAGTGCACCATTTCGGCATGGATGATCTTAAAACCAGCTCTGGTTATTTCCCGCAAGATTAGACAGCTCCCTTCCTCCTTGTCACAGGTCACATTGTCCAATTAGGTGTTCTGGTGTCTCCTTGGTAACCTCTTCCAGCCTCTGGCCAGCACCTGTCGAGATGACCTTGGTTCACACAAGATAAGAAGTTGTTGATGTCTGCTCTGACATTCCAAAGCTCCTTCCTTCCCACCCACCCACCCCCAAAGTGTGTCAAGCTGAGAACTGGAGAAAATTGGCTGTGAAGATACGTT
This sequence comes from Thamnophis elegans, assembly GCF_009769535.1. NCBI lineage: Eukaryota > Metazoa > Chordata > Lepidosauria > Squamata > Natricidae > Thamnophis > Thamnophis elegans. Next base: position 114,567,704 of record NC_045541.1, on the reverse strand, counting down.
TCAAAGTTGACAACCTATCTGACATGATTGTAGACAACAACATAAACTAGAATTTGTTAGTGGATATACAAAATAATAATAATAATAAAAAAATCAGATGAGGCTTTTAAAATAAAGAAGGAAATAAAAATACCGGTCCCTGAGACCTGAATTGAATGGGGGGAAAACATTGCTAACTGGAATTGCCTATAGATAAGAACTGACTTACGGGGTGAAGAATTTTATATCTGTCAATAAGGAGAAGGTTAATAAAGAAGAGGTGGAGAGGCAATGAAACTGTTTCTACTTGTGCAGAGGGTGGGAAGTTGTTCTTGTTTTTTCCCCTTTTCCTCTATTTTTCTTTCCTTTTTTGATTTCTTGCACCTTTATTCTCATTCTTTATATTATCTTTTATTATTGTAGTTAATTTTTTTAAATAAAAAACATTTTTTTAAAAGAAAGGAAAATTTGTTCTCCATATATTCTTCTTTGTAATTTTACCAGATATTTACAATCAGGGCCTGCCAAATCAGGAAAAGAGCTTTGTGAAAAGACAAAAAGATTTTGTTAGCCATAAACTGTGCTAGTTCTGACAAGATGCCTACTTTGAAATCCCTCACTGTATGTATCTACAGTGCTTTGTCTATCTCTCCATCATCTCTCCATCCATTTACCGACACCTCCCCCACCTCCCACCAGCACCTAATTTTTAAAATCTGAAAGGGAAGAAAATAATATTGCAAATACTTTTATCTTTATAGGCTTATGGCATATTACATATCATAACATTATTCTAACTACTGGAAATAATATTCAGCTATTTCTTTGATTTTGGTAGCTATTCCTCAAACATTTTCAGGCAGGTCTTTGCCATCACAAGAGTCACAAATTGCTTTTTAAACAAACTTGCTTAAATGAAGTTGTGTATCCCATCCACATTCCTGTTTCTTGTCTGCAATTCCGTAGAACTTGGATCATGCACCTGGTTTGGGGTTACTAAGAAATTTGTCTATTACTGAGGCAATCACAGCAAAAGTGGAGATGGTCGATTTCTCTCTGTGTTCTTTAAACAGTCACAGAGACTGGCTATTTAGAAATAAACTTTAAATACAAGCTTGGTGCTCCCCATTTCTGACTTTAGGTATTTTTTCAGGCTAATGGAATGGCTAAACTAACAGCTCTTCCCTACTCACTTTATTAAACTGTCATATAAAATAGGTTGAAAGTAGAAACTTTGGAAGAGACCACCTGTTATTCTATGATAAGGCTTCTTAGAGCATTTGAATACCTAAACAAGAAAGTCCAAGTGGTTTCTGCATAATTTTGTATATTTTATTTTAGACATTTTAAAGTTTCTTCTGAACAGAGTACTCAAAGAAGTTGACAAAATATGTCGCATTCTATGATTAGCCTAACAGAGTAGAAAGGAAACAAATAAACAAACACATATGCTTGAAGATAAATAATTTTCCAAAGGAAACAAAAATTTATAACAAAATATAAATGTCTTAAAACATAGTGGCCTCCAACCAATGGTGGCAGATAAATAAAGAGAACGTAAATGTAAGAAATAATCCTTGTGCTGGGGACGGCAACAAGAAGTGTGCTGGGAATGGCAACAAGAAGAAGGAGAAGCTGACGTCACGACGACACAATGTGCAATGTTGGAGCTCCGAGATCGCAGTCAATATTTCTGCCGCTGGACAATCCTTTTGGACCTAAATCGTCCTGTAGAAATGGTGATAGAGAAGAGTACGTCCTGCTGATCTCAGGGACATCGCAAAGTCCCTGATTGATCCAGGAAAAGCTTTTTTTTCCCCGATGACAGAAATGCAGCCTTTGAAGCTGCTGAAGTTGGGACAGCTCCGGAATGGAAGGAAAGCGGAAAGAGAAAGTGTGTCGAATTGGTGAGGAAATTTTTTTTATTAGAAAAAAGACTACCCCCCAAAAAAATCAAAGCCAAATTAAAACTGAAGACAGAAGAGAGTAAGTGGCAAGATTAAGCCATATTAAACTTAGTGTGTTATCTTTTTTTAATTTTTCTTTTTATGGATAGAATTTTTGCAGATGCTTCCTATTTTTTAAACTGAATGGGTTAGTTTTTCTTCTTCTACTTTTATTGTTTGTGTGCCACTCTCATAGATGTGAAAGATATCTTCATTTATTTTGACACTATTATTGATGTCTTGAGGGTGAGGGAGGGGTTTCAAACACAGTCATTTCCATTTCATTGGTCAGATTGAAAGTTTGCTGTGATGCACATAATATTGCTGTACATATAAGTGTTAATATTGCTGTTCCATAGTTAGTTGATTTCCTTGTACACAGAATAAAGCAAGAAAAGAATGCCAGTTCCTCAAGTCTTGCTAGGGTAGGCGGCTGTTGAATTTAGATTTGACAGAGCTGCATTGTTACATAGGCCATTTCCTCACTTGTGATTTATTTATAGCATCATCTAGTATCACCCAGCCACTGTCGAGGCAATATAGAATGTGTCCTCATTACTATTATCTTGGATAACAATGGCTGGATGATGTTGTAAGATGTTATAAATCATTAAAGAGGAAATCGCTAAAGACTGGACTTGAAGAATCTTCTCATTAGCATGAATACAAGGTGAACTGATGGAAGAGAGAACAAAACATCTCTTAATCATTTAATGGAAATGTCCCTTTAAGGCAATTGTCTCAAATAATTTTTGTGGTAATAGGAACTAGAAATATCTTCAGTTTCACCAGTGGAGTGACTGCTAGTGACGTTAGTATAAAGTCTGAGTAACACGTGCCCAAGAACCAGCTCTTGTTCACATAGAACAATTCCTACCAGCATTTCTGCAGCTGTATTTTGTACCTTCTCAAATTGTTAATTTCTCTTGTAGAGTGTGATATAAGTAGTCATTTAATGCCCTGCATTAAATGGCTGCCTGCAATTTGTCAGTCTGAATCTTACCAGGTTCAAGGTTGACTCAGCCTCCCATCCTTCTGAGGTTGGTAAAATGAAGACCCAGATTGTTGGGGGCAATATGCTGACTCTGTTAGAGAGGGCTGTAAAAGCACTATGAAGCGGTATCTAAGTCTAAGGGCTATTGCTATTGCTATTCATGTTTCCATCTTTATCCATTTTAAACAATTTCTCTGGTGACATATATTAACAATACAGCATTTTATAAAAACTCCTTTAAAATTAGAATTTAATGTAAATTTCAAACTGTTTTGAAAGATATTCATTTCTCTGATAGAAATGTCTTTCAAAACAATTATATCTTATTCATTTCCAATCTTGTACAAAAATGTTATTGCAGAACTTGATTGGTTGTCGTCTTCTTCCTAACAAAATACACCAGAATATTCCTTGGCCTTTTTTTTTGTTCTATCAATCTAGATTTTTTTTTAACTTTAGCAGTTTCTCACTTCATATTTTCCTCTTTCCAATCCCCCAAAATTGGGAAGACTTAAACTTTTGTCTAATATTTTCATCATAAGCTTCTTGAATAGACAACTAAATAAAGCCAATAAAGCCAAATTATCTAAAAAGGTTTCCAGGTCTTTATCAAGCACTTCTGTCTTACTCTCTAAAACCACTTAACCATTGATTTGTTTTACCTCTCCATATATTTGGTTTATAGAACTATCCAATTTTTAAATTATTTTTTTCAAGTCCCTCTTTATCTTTACAAGTCATTATTTTTCATAAGTTTCTATCTCTTTCTGCAAATAACGTCTGAAGCAAATCTGTGTAACTTTTTTCTCTCAAGACTGCTCTAGCAATCTCCTCCTTCCCTCTATTGCAATTTTTCTAATAGTTGTCACTGTATATTAAAACCAAAACTGAAAGTACAGTATCTCAATCAAGCAAAAGGAAAAAGAAGATCCGAAGATCCCCATAACTTCAACCACATCACAATTGCAACAAAACATCACTGTCTAATTCAGCACCTTATCTTTTGATATGTAGAGTCCCCCAGTTAAATGCATATGTTAATGATAAACAATAAGTGTTCTCACAAAAGTCTGATTTCTTGAAGTAGCTAAGTTCGAGTTTATGCCAAAGCACTTTCCTTAAAAATAAACATAATAAAAAATAGGAAAATAACTGTTCCTTTTATCCATTTTAAAACTTTCTTAAACCTCTTTGTTAAGCTTTCTACAAAATTTTCTTAAGTCTTTAAATCCTTAGAATCTCTTTTCACTTTGTAATCTTGAAAAAAAGTTTTAAGATAAAAGAATCTGATCTATGCAGCAAAGGAAATCGCTCCATATCTGTAGATTAATTATTTCCAAAAGTGGTTAAGAAATTAGACTAACAAGTGTTGATGTTTGTGTAAGCTACACTGCAATTGTAAGCATACATGGAATTCTGGGACTCCCTGCACTTCAACTCCTGAACTTCCATTTCTGTAGTTTACCTGTAGACCTACTATTTAGAGCACACAAGAGTTGTCTCATGATCTCCTTTTGATACAAGGAGATTACTGCAGTGAGCACCCATCTTCCAGTTCTTAGCCGTTGTGTCTCCTAGTTTCTTTGGAAACATCAGCCTGTCATAATTCCTTACCGGAAGTCCCATAGTCAGCATCTCCATTTTATGCTATATACAATCAATTAGATCTGACAGATGCACTCATCTGACCCTGGGGAGAGGGAGGGAGGGAGAGAGAGAGAGAGAGAAAGACACACAGAGAGAGAGTGAGTTAGTTCTGTTTCTGCTTCTGTTTGGATAATGTTTACAACTTGGAGTTCAATTCACTCACTCACTTTTTTCACATGCCAAGGTTTCATTTATACTGTCATCTATCTTCAATGTGAATGTGCTGTTCATATATTTGATACACAATTGTTAACTGGTTCTTTTGTGCCAAGGGATGAGGCAGAGAATGCCAGATCAATCTACTTCTGGAAGCATTTGTGAATCAGGTTTGACAAACCTACAATGTCATAAGTCTGGATTTTGTGAAATCTCTCTTCCTAGCTTTTACAGAGAGTATAAATTCATATTCTAATCTTCAGCTTTCTGAAACAGATAGAAAGGGCAGAAATACTGTAAATAGTAATCCACTGCTTATTCCCCTAGCGGCATGGAAAGCAAATTAAGCAAACCAATTAAATGAAGGCAAACAAAACCACATTGAAATATAATGGGGGGTGAGAAGGTAACAGACATCTTATTTCTGCACTGGCTTTCTTACATATTCCTTTCCCCTCGTGTTCTTCCATTTCTTCTAATCAAGCATCACCTTGAGGCAATAGCTGTTGTAGTAAGAGGCCTGCTGATGCTGAATCTGTCAAAAACAGATATTGATTTTCTGCCCGATGCCAGCTAAACAGCTTAACAGCATTTGTTCCTCTTATTATCTCTAGCCCTGTTCCTTTTTCTTGCATCTTTTAAACTATTTGGAATGGATCACAAGTAGATTATCCTAAAAATTATTGAAGCTGAGTTTGATCTGTAGTGAGTCAGTATGATAAAGCAATCATACATGATCCATGAGAATATTTGTATTTTCCAATCTTCGTTGTATTTTTTTGGGGAAGAATTCACTTTAAAAAGACAAAAAGTGTCCATCTAATTCAGGGATGTCAAACTCATTTTCATTGAAGGCCGCATCAGGGTGATGTTTGACCTTGGATGGTTGGGTGTGTAGGTGGATGCTGGGTGTGGCCATGGTAGGCATGATACGGGACTGCACCTCCACACACATGGTTTTATAAAAGTAGAGAGGAGTACATTTCTGTGATTTTGTTTTTTTAATACTTACTTGATCTACTTGATCACCTTATGAGAGAAAGATCAGATCAAAAAACTGACTCCATAGGAAGACTAGAACTATAAGTTATTGACAAAGGCTATAGTAGCAGAATCCTGCAAGCCTGAAAAGTAAAATATTTTACCTTTCCTCCCTTTTATAACCTTCTGAGTCAAGGATAGCCTTCTGCAGCACTCCAGGGGGCCCATTTTGGGTCTGAAAGGCTCCTGCAGCACTTTGGCAGCCAAAACCAGTTGCAAGGGCCCCCTCATACCCCATTTTTGCTAGTAGAGGCCAGTCTGTGGGCCAATCCTTTGCTATTTCCAGGCCAGTCCCACGGGCCAGATCAAAGCACCCTGCAGGCCATTTGTGACCTGTGGGCCTTGAGCTTAACACACCTGATCTAATTGAAGTTTAGTTTTGCTTTCCCAGACCAACACGTATTTCCTTTTCTCCTTGCCTCCACTACTTCTTGCTTCCTATTTCAGAAGTTTTCAAACTGTTTCAGGCTGTGGAATCTATTATATTTTTTTAAAAAAAGTTTTCCAGAGTCTCTGACCAAATGGTAAACTCTAGTTATAGAAAATTGACTAAGTTCCTAGCTAAACTTTTCTAATTTTAAAACACTAGCCAGACCTTTTTGACCATTATTACGTATTTTAGCCCATTAATATATTTTTTCCCCACCAGTATTCATCCATGATTTCTTGTACTTGTTTTACTGCCTCTTAAATATTTTTGAAAGCAATTTTCTTTTCATAGCAACTGCAGGTAGTCTTGGTTTAGTGACCACAATTAGCATCTCAGTTGTTAAGCAAAGGAATCACTATGTGAAATTGCAACTATGCTTATGATCTTCAGTTTTCCTTTGCTTTACATAACTGAAAGTCCTAAGTACAAGGATTTGTTACAGATTTACTATTTCATCACAGTGATGCTGTATGAGGCAGTTGCTAAATGAGGACTATTTATATAACCAAGGCAGCCATTCTGTGATTGGCTAGTACGGAATAGTAAAAATAGGGCTCTGCTCTATTTAATTGCACCAGAAGTTCACTCACAAATCATAAACTGGACAATTTATAAACAAATGTAATACAATATTTCATTAGAACCTTCATATTTTGAAACTGGAAATCATATCTTTTTTGCACAATTTAAAATAATTGTTTTATGCAAGTATAGAAAATAACAATAATGAATACTTCAATTGCATAGTCATAAAAAGTACTTCAATAGTGCTACGTTTTGCTTTTGTGGTTGCAGATCTACCCTTTTACATACAGTTTGTGAATATTTCTGAATCACCAAATATTCATCTGCATTTAATTAGGCAGAAAAACCTGAATGTGCAATTTTGTCAGATAGAAAACTTACATAGAGAAACTTAGTGATGAAGCACAGTAAACACATTCTCCCTAGAAAATGCCATTTAATAAGTTCCAAATAAAGGTTTCCCTGAAGTCAGGCTTTATTCATTTTATCGCAGGCATTGGACCTGAAATCCAAGACACTTATGGTTCTTCTCCCTGGTTTCTTTCACAGTCTTGTCATTTGTTCTTTTCTCTTATCTGGTCTCGCAAGCAGGTCTTCTGGTTCATCATGCAGAAGTGCAGATAAAGAAGGATAGATGGGGTCGGACATTGTGTTCCATTTACTTTTGAATCAGGAAATGAAAAGGTCTAACCCCAGTACACTAGAGTTGGAAAGCTGACCAGAAACTATATTTTAAATTACTTAACATTGTGGAGTTAATTCAACCTTCAAGCTATGGGCAAACATTATGGTTTACTGCCACTCTGCTGGGGAAATCATCTGAGGGAAATCTTGCAGCTGAAACTTGATTTAATCTATCATTTCCAGAGATTAAGAAAAAAATGATGCCATTATTTTAATGGGTTCCAAGCTATTCCTCTCATTTCGCAAGCAAAACTTCTTTGAAACATTTTTAAAAAGTACATCTAAGCATAAGTCTATGGATAGAGAAATAAATAAAAGTAGCTTCTCTGATGGAAAGAAACTGTCCTTACCCTGAGCAGCAGTTTTTTGAATGTTACATTGGGAACTTCTATCTTTTCTTTTCTTTTTTTCCCTCTCAGTAGTATTTTCCCCCCTTGGTTAGTCATATGAAGTATATTTGAATATAAACTACTTTTTTCTTTCCTTTTTAAGGAGGTTCTCAGCATGATAATGACAAATATGAGGGAGAAAATACTGTATGTAATGAAATGTAAGGTTAGGCAGTGTAATGTAATATATATTTGTGCCAGTAGTGGGTTGCAGTGGTGGGTTGCAGGCGGTACACCCCGGTATAGGCATACCGGAGCCTTCCCGGAGCACCAGCTACTGTTCCAGTACGGTGCTCCAGAGGGCCCACCCGCCCGCCCAAGCTCCTTACTGGTCTTTTAAGTCTTTGCCATGCATGCGCATGGTGCCTTCAGCACCTGCGCGATGCTCCACTGAGCAGCTGGAGCATTGTGGAAGCTCGTGGAAGCAGTAAAATATATGCGTGTGTTGCTCACTTGGGCGCTGTGCACATCCATGTGGACGATGCCGGACTCGTTGCAACCCAACCGGTTGGAACGGGATCTGGAACCCACCACTGTTTTGTATATGTATGTATATACATACATGCACACATACACACATACACTCTCTTTCACACACAAATACATAGAGAGACCCAGACATATTGTATGTGTGTGTGTTTGTGTGTGTGTCTGAGGAAATGTACAGACTAGCAATGTGCTTGCAGAAATTACATGAACTAAATGTGTGTCTTTATGCATTGCTATATAGAGCTAGATCAGTGAGCCTGAGAGATGGTTTTTGAGTGAATATCTTATTTGCTATACCATGGGTGTCAAACACATGATGTCACGTTGCCTTCATGTGATGTTTCATGACGTTTTTCCCATTTGCAGAGCTGGGGTGGGCGTGGCCGGCATGTGACACATCTAGCCCGCAGGCCACCAATTTTACACCCCCGTGCTAGACATTCTAATGCATGGTGTTTTCTAATAATGGCAACAATCATTAAATACAATTGTCTCTTTATTGGCGCATGTTTGTGAACAGAAATAATGCAATCCTCTTGCCCAAGTTCAAATTCCATCTAGAAGATAGAAGGTGAGGTATTATAGACTCCAACCATTACTTATGCACATCCTTTTCAAATTCCAAACAATTGTATAAGCATAGAGCACTCTTGTAGTTTTAATGAATGTGCTTAGTTGCATTGTAAAACCTTACCTTAATCTCAGTTTCTGTATACAAATATTGATACTTCATCTGCAAAACACATCCTTTTAAAGGTGCAAAGTTTAATATAAATATTGATTTACAACCAAATCAGAAATTAGATATTTTAATGTCTGGTTCCTGTTGTCTCCATTGTATATGAAAACCATTTTTGTGGGAGAGTTGCAAAATTACAGTCCATATGCATATTTTAATCATACAGATAATTGAGACCACACAGCTACTTTCCACATTGGCATTAATGTCTTTCATAAGGATACTTGAGAACATAAGCAACTTTTCTGCCCAATTGTTCAATGGACAAGATTCTGTTATTGCAATCTTACAATTAAGGTAGTATTAGTATTTGTGGTTTTGGTTTCTTGTCTAGTCTACCTCAAAGGGCTGGCATCAATTTTGTCAGCCTGAAAGAATTTCTCCCTTCCCTTGCCTCCTTTAAGAGAACTAGGGAAAGTCCCTGCTGAGACAACCCCCCCACCCCCCCCAGCTTCCATTCCTTCTATGGGCTGAGATATCTTTTGCCTGATTGTTGTCTTTTGTCTCCCAAGGTTATTCTCACAGCCTTTACAAAAGGCCTCAATGGTTATTCTACCAAGTATAGCCAATATGTCTGTGACATATTTCTTGACTGTTGGTTTCTTTATTGCTTATAGTCAACCCATTACTATAATAATTTCAAGCTAGCAACCATATCTATTATCATTAGTTTAGTCTTCTTAATATTCACTATGCTCCCTGACTTTCATTATTTCCGAGTCATTTGCATTTTCAGCAATCCTTAATTCATAATCTTTACCATATTATTGGGTCATAGTAGAAGAATGCACTCTTCTGAAATCTTCTCCTTTTCAAATATCTTCTACCTCTTTCCTCCCAATGATTCAAAATGTATTTTAAGCACAGACAGAAGAATGAGATAACAGAGTTTTGATATGGTAGAATAGATACTAATATTTTGTCTACAGGGGAAACATAATCTTTTTCAGTTCATGCACCTGGAATTGTAAAACTGCCCTATTTTTGAACCCACAACAAGTATTTTCTTTTCCTGATTTGTTGCACTGTTTGGCTCTCTTCTTTTTCTTTCCCCTCACAATTTTTTCTGTTGTTGTCAGGAACAACTATTCGCCTCCTCCTCCTCCTCCTCCTCTTTCTCCATCAGCCTTGTCCTTGAACTGTCATTTTGGGCTGAGAGAGAGTGACAGACCAAAGTCACCCACCTAGCTTTCAAGTTTTAAAATGGGATTAGAACTCACCATCTCTTGATTTCTAGCCTGGTGCTTAAGCCACTAGATTAAAGTGACTCTTAATGACATATGAAACTATCATCTCATACCATTTTAATACTTTTTTAAACCAAATGTTCCTAATACTATCAGAACAGGATGAGATTTTGTAATAGAACCTGTAGAACAATTTTGAGATTTAGATTGTTATGTTAATTTAGTCTAGTATTGTCAGATGAACAGCAATATTTCTCAACTTAGTACTACCCAACAAGTTAGACTGCTACTCCAATTATCCACAACTAGTATACTAGCTAGAAAGTAATAAGTGCTCAAGTTAGTGGCAAAGAGGCCTAAGTTCAATATTTGAATGGCATGGGGGTGGCCAGAGCTTTAAAAGACTGAGATTGTACCTCACAGTTGCCTGCACTGTTTCCTTCTTTGTTTTCTTTAGTATTATATAGATGGCTGGCTGACAACACATGCATTTCATTGCAGGAGCTCATTTATTATTTTAGTTTTTAAATTTTTATCTTTATAAATTGTACTTAATATTCTTAAATAATTATCCAGCACAGAGCTGACAAGCATTCCTGCCTTTAATAATATTCCAAAGGAAGGTAGGGCCAGGACAAAAACTACATTGAATTACATTTAAATTTAGTCCACATTAACACAAATAAATATAGTTTACATATTCTTAGAAAATTCCCTCCTCTGTCATTATTTAAAATTCAGGCTATAGTTCAGGTTCTGAAGATTACACTCAATGCTTCTACTAGGGTTGAGCCCTGCTGACCTATTGGCAGCACTGATGAGGCATGTACTAAAATTCACTATAAACAGAAGAACTTCGGGATGTATAAAGGTTTAGACCTGGTTCCAGAAAGATGCTTGGGGGAATGCTCAAGGGGTTGCAAATTAATTTATCCATTGCTGATTTTTCTTGTAAAATGCCATAGGTCCTTAGTTAATTAGGTCGTATATAAGTGAGATGAGTAAGTAAACAAATAAATAAAATTTAGCAACTGTCTAACCAGCTTCATGTTTTCTCAGTGTGGCATAGTGATGACACAACCGCTTCAAAGAGTTAGAAACAGGTGCTACATTTGCACTACCCTGTGGTTTGAAGCCCTTGTTTAGAAACAAATGCAAATCATTGAATAACTTTTGAACAGAATGGTGAGTTGATCTGGAATATTTCCCCTGATATTCCAGCTTTTTTAAACTGGCATAGAATTCTTTTTCTCTTTAGAAAGAAAGGAACGTTGCAACTATCTTCTCCCTGCAGTTCAAATTGCAATTCATGTTACTGTGTATCCCCTTCCCCTCACAATACCCAGAGCGGTGTAGTTTCCAATTTGTTCCATAAATGGAAAGTATATATTTTTTTCTGCATTAGCAGGGCAGAGAAACGCTTTCCTCTGTAGTGACAGACAAATACCTGGCTTTAGAGCAATGATAAGGCATCTTGGTTGAGGTGGTAGTGATATTAGCATTTTCCTATCACATACAAAGTCAGGCTATCAAAAAGGCTAAGAAACAGGAGTAGAGAAATGCAACAGTGGGAGCAGAGGACAGTACAAAAATCCTTTTGAATAAAAGAGGAAATGTTTGAACTTGGTTTTTTTTTAACGTAAGCTCCATCTGGCTTGTCCTTTAGCACTCTGGGAGATTTATGCTGCCTGCTGTATTTTGCTTCCGTCCCCACCTCTGTCCTGGGCAAAACAATGTGCAGTCTGTGCAGGGAGCCATTCTCTTTGAATCCCACCCCAATGACTTTCTTCATTTCTCATTAAACGTTGGGAGAAAGCCAGCCGGAAGTGGACTCATCTCCAACAGGGATTCAATTGCTTCTTCTCTATGCACATGGCGCTTCCAGGAACGTGCCTGCTCTCAGCTGCCGGTGTTGTTCTCCTCTTCCTGTTTATTTGATGTGGCGATGGTGGTAGTTTTAATTTCTCAAACCCATCTATGCCTTTTGAAAAGAGAGGGGGGGGAGAGAGGGAGGAGGAGGAGGGGGGAAAAGGTCACAAATCAGTTCTTTACACTTGAGAAATGGAGTAATAACAGGTGGCAAGATCAGAGGCAGCCAAAGCCTGGAATTTTGGTTGTCATGGAAACATGTCAGCCTGCGGAGAGATGAGCGCTGTCAGCAGTAGGGGGGAAAAAGGCACACGAGGGGAAACTCAATGCCATTTACCCTGTAGGTTCAGATTGTATGTCAGCCGTCCCTCCGAGGGATGAAGGCTGGAAAGATATGAAAATGGGGAAGCCAAATCCTGCCCACAGATTGGAACTGTTCAAAACCGGGTTTCTGCACAGCTTAAGCCATCAAACAAAAGCTTTTTGTTTTCCTTTTTGCAAAGAAAACACCCCAACCCTATTACCCATTGTGTTGTGTGCCGTTTGGTCTTCGTGCCAACAGAAAAGGCTCTGCTGGCAGGTAGATGAGTCGCACCAGAAGCAGATAACAGATTTCACATTATGGATGCCATTAGAGTGTAAAATGCTTCCCTGTCTTTATTTTGCAAGTTCTAGTATATAGTTTCTTCATGTCATTGATGGGAGTTTTTCTGGTTTTCTGGTGAAATGATACCCAGAGCATTAAATTCAAAAGAGAGTTATGATGCTCAATGCTAGAGGGTGTGTGTGTTTGTTTTGTGTGTGTGTGTGTGTGTGTGTGTGTGTGTGTATTCCTGTAGCCCTACTCCACTCCAAAACCCACCCTTAAGAAAATCTATTTTAAAGTAAAGGTAAAGGTGAAGGACATCTTCAGGGATTAGCACAGCCCAGAGGCAGTTTGACATTTATTGTCTGGCATGGAAACAGAATGGATTAGAAAAGAGACAAAAGTATACGATACCATCAAGAGAGTAAATGAATAGAAATGGAAATGGGCTGGTCACATAGGAAGAAGAACTGATGGCAGGTGGGGAAAGGCAGTCATAGAAGGGATCCCATTTGATAAAAAGTGTTCATGAAAGAGACCAAAAACAAGATTGCAATACATCAGCAAGTATTGGCAAAAGAAAGCTCAGGACTGTGTTGGTTGGAAACATGCAGAAGAGGCTTTCATCTTGCAGATAGAAAATGGCTAAAATGGTGTTGGTGGTGTTGGTTGGAAACATGCAGAAGAGGCCTTCATCTTGCAGGAGATAGAAAATGGCTAAAATGGTGGTGGTGGTGGTGGTGACAGTGGTGTTGGTGTTGGTAATGAAGATGATAACAGAAAGGGAAGGAAGAAGGCAAACCAAAAAAGAAACTGCTAAAGCGCATGCTCTGAAGAAAAGGCACAGAGACGGAATGGATGTAACAACCTTTATTAACGCGAACTGAACAACCAACGAACACTTGTAGCCTGACAGCTCTTTTATATATGAGCTATCAGATCAGTATCAAATAGGAAGCCTGCTACGCTCCCGCTAGACTGCAGCCGCATCGGAACCAATAAGCACTTGCACCTTGGTTGATTGACACCTGCGGTCGTAGGTGCAAGGACTTAGCACTCCTTTCCCTGAATTGCGCAGATGTAGTCCTTTAGGTAGGCGGGCTTCTGGTGGCTCCTCCCCGAGCACCTCAGTTCTTGTTTGGCTGCCGGGGAAGGAGGTTGTCCAGACTCCTCCTCTGCTGATGGCATATGTTTGTCTAGGCCTCCTGGAGACTCTGCCCTTTCCAGATGACTGGAATCATCAGTTTCTGTCTCCTTCTGTATGCATTGGCAGAAAACAAAACGGCAGGTGAAATGGGTTGGAGCCAGTGCATAATGCCCCTTTAACTTGGCAAGCAGGATATCCCAAGGTGAAAACCAGCATGAACTAATGCTGGAGCCGCCAAAGCTCGGGCCATGGAGAACATCTCCAGCCCACATAAACTTAGGGAATATCCTCTCTTCCTCTCTGTGGATATCTCAGTAAAATCATAGGCAATAAGGAAGCATTCGAAGCGCTGAATGAACGCTTCCCAAGATTCCCTCTCTGGCATGAATTCGGTATTGCCATCATTGTGAGGAACATTGTAAGTGGCTATTACTTTGAGAAATCAATTGATTTCCTCTCAGGATCCCACCTTCATCACCAGTGCTAAAGCCTATGCTCTGAGGGAAAGGCATCCATTCTGAAAGAATGGATGCAAGAACCTTTATTAATGCAAACTGAACAACGAACGAACACTTGTAGCCTGACAGCTCTTTTATATGTGAGCTGTCAGATCAGTAACCAATAGGAAGCCTGCTATGCTCCCACCAAACTGCAGCTGCGTCGGAACCAATAAACACTCGCATGTTGCTTGATTGACACCCGTGATCGTAGGCACGAGGACTTAGCAGAAACTCTTGCCTTTCATTCTGAACATTTCTAGAAGGCCTCATTTAAAAAAAGTGAGGATGGTAGTCCAAAGCTTCTTTTTAAATTAAAAGAATAAAACAAACAACCACAGTTGATTTTTGAGTAACAATTCATAGGAGCTACGGGTATATAGATTAGTTTGTTCCTTATCTTTGAAAATATATGTGAAAATAATAATGTGATACAGTTTACCAGAGCCAATAATCTTTGGCTCCATAGCATCCAACATAGTTGATGGTCAGAAAACTTGTGATAGTGGCAAAGAATGGGGATTGAGCTGCTATGCTTTCCATCTCCCTCCTAGATGTTGCCGTGAAGATACAGGGCCATACTGGTGAGGAAAGAATGATGGCTGTTTACTATTCCTAACTTCTGACCAAAAAGAAATTGGATTGGATTCCTACTAAGCTGGTTGAACTTAGGTTACTCTTCATTCATATAATAATACTAAAGTAAGAGTTACAATTGCTTACAGGCTGAGAACCATGCTGATCTTTTCAGGGCCATGGAATGGATTTAGGAAAAAGAAGTGAATTAGTCCAGGACAAAAGATGAAATTTGATGTAATTTAACATATTATTAAATAATTATTTAATAACATTAAATAACATTAATGTGATGTTATGTATTCCATTTGTATGTATTCTGTAGATATTTAATAATTTTCTTCCTCAGTCACATTAAAAATTACATCTTTTGAAGCAATGCTGTCTTCAAGGCTTTGGGGAAAACCAGATTGTTTTGGATTCAAGTGTGGTAAACTTTCATGCTAAATAATGTAATTTATTTACTTTTTTCTAGCTTAGAACCCATCACAAGAAAGAAATGGTACTCATGAGCCATGGCAAATGAGTTCATATAGCATACTAAGCCAAAGATAAAACACATTATGGCTCACTATTGTATAACAATAGTTTTTGTCACATTTATTACTGCTTTTGAGTTGTATTGCATTTTAAAACCGAACTGGAATCCAACTGCTTTAATTTCTTTTAGAGAGTCAAAGGATCAAAACCCAACTTTGATCCGTTGGCTTTGACCAGTTCAAATTTTCAGTTCATAAATGTGGTGTCCAAATACAACTAAGCTAATAAGAATAAAAGATACACATGGAATTTCTCTCAATTTAAAATAATATACTTCTACCTACAGCCCAAAAAGGACCAGATGGGGCCATCATTTCCAATAACTACTGTGATTTCTGCCTTGGAGGATCTAATATGAATAAAAAAAGTGGACGACCAGAAGAGCTTGTTTCATGTTCGGACTGTGGGCGTTCTGGTAGGTGATATGTTATTGCAGCTATCTGTGAGCATTAAGCAACAACAACACTCTTTTCATATCTTGATATTTATAGAGATAAGATTAAGGGATTGTTGAGTGGATTATGTTTTACAATATACGATTGAATGCATATTTTAAAACTAATGGACAAACACAAAAGTAAAAAGTCTTGTAGAAAGACATTTGTTCTCATTTAGATGAAGACAAGATTAAAGGAGAGTTTTTCTCTTCACATGTTACATTTGGTATTCAACAATGTGCCACTCACATTTTCTACAGCCTGGATTATGATCCATACAATGGGTCATTCTTTCTGTCTCTGCCTCTCTTTGTCTATCTCTTTCTCATACATGCACACAAACAAGCACACCTCATATTATGGGGTAAGGTTGAAGACAACTGACTGGTATTATTTTTTAGAATGTAACTTTTAGGGAGTTTTTTTCTCCATTTAATATATATGCTTGTGTATGTATTTATAAGTGTGTGCTTTATAAAAATTAGTTGCTCCATCATAAGTATTTTTTATTTCTTAGAAGTTGTGTTTGGATATTTTTATTTATTTATTAGAATTTATCCCAACTTATTAATTTATGAATAAGTTGAATATTATTTTAACAAAGAAAGTTTGTAAAAGCATTGACTGTGATGTACCGTATATGTTTTAAAAATCATTTTTAAAAAACTACTTTAAGACTTAAATTTAAAACCCATTTTTAAAGTATACATGTAGCCCTTCTGTGGCAAGGTATTTATTTCCTATTTTATTTTTTAAGTTTCCAGAGATGTTATTTATGATAGGAACTATTTTTTGTCTTAAATATGTATATGGATGGGGATTATAATATCCAAGTGTATGCACTGCATATACACAATATAAAATTCAGTTTGTTGTTTCTCCTTCTAAAAATTGTTAACTTGAGTCTATTGTTAAAACAATGCCAAAATATTTTTTGAAAAATTCTGATTTCTGAAAAATCAGAAATTCTTCATTCATTTCCCTTGCTTCACTAAATATATATTGACAACAGTGGAATGCTTTTTATTTTTCTAGAGCTTCATACTTATTAAAGGGACAACAAAGAATTGTGTAGCACTTTAAAGAATCATCTTCCTAAAATTAATGCAGCTTTAGTCACCCAGTCTTTTGGGATGAGTGACCATAATAAATTGAATAAAATTATTCAATAAATAAACTTATCGTAGGTAAGCAAACTGTGTATATGTGTCACACATGCATATATGGACCTATAACTATAACATGCTACATAATGCATTTTTCAGTCACAAAATGCAACAAAGTGCATTTATCTATGTGTTCCATGGCCTCTAATATGACTGGACAGGGGAAACTTTTACCTTTACCTTTTATCCCTGACCTTATATATACACCTTATATACATGTTTCTTGTTCTCCACCAGAATAAATCACATCATACATTCTCTAGCTACACTGATTTCAGGATTTTGGTTGCAATATTATTCATCTGCTTATTTAACAGCATTTATACCCTGCTGCAATTAATTAAACTCTCAGCAAATTACCGATTTCTATTGGGCCATCCTTAAACTACAGGGCGGGGCATAACCTTTTCCTAGGGGGTCACAGCAACACTTGTAATAACAACACAAATAATTCATACACCATTCGAAAGCCCATCAAAAACTGAGTTTATTGACACGATTTAATAGTCAGTATGACCACCATTAGCCCTTCGAACAGCATTCAAACGAGGTGGATAAGAACACAACAAATCTTCAAACAGTTCCGTTTGATTTTCCAGATTTTTCAACACAGTTTCCAAATTCATTCTCAAAGTTTCAACCGAATATCGATTTTGACCTTGCTCCTGAATCATCAGAGCTTCCACTTCATCCTTAATTATGGCCCCAATGTTCTCTGCCGGATTGAGATCTGGCGAATTTCCCGGCCAGACGTCATTGCCCCAAAATTCGACATTGTTTTCCTTTAACAATTGCTGAGTCGCATTTGCACGCATGCAAGGAGCTTTGTCATGAAGAAAGACAGCCTCACCAACCACCAAGACATTGTCTGGATCACTGAGAAATGGAATGACATTCTCCAATAAAATTTTCTCACGGAAATAACTGCCATCCCAGGATTCCCCTTTATCCTTCAAAACCCAATGCAGTTTCTTGGCTGTGAAAATGATGAAAATCCCGATGCAAGTCGGATTGCGAACGATTTGTCGATATCGTTCATGTTTGGCGATGTCGTCGACGTCTTTAGCCCAAATTCGATCGTTCTGGAAATTCGGTTTTCGAATGGGATAAACGAAGAATTCGTCAGATGGCGCCAAATGAAGAAAATCTCGGTCCATTCAGACAACCAATCGCACAACCAAAGCCGATCTTGAACGTGTGTTTGAGTTTTCAATGGTTTGCAAATGACGTGGAATGGCTTCAAACCTTCTCGTTCTCGATATCGGCCGATTGTCCTTTGATCAACTCGTTTTCCACGAATTTGAAGGATTTCTTGGGCCACTTTTCGGTTTCCTTTTCGTTGTTTGCGACTGCCAGTTGCAATGATGGCTTTGCTTTCTTGGGACAGTTGCAGAGGACGCCCTTCTCCAAATTTTGTGAAACATTCTTGGGCTGTTTTGTTCCAATTATCAGTAACCCAATCCGGATGACGTTTCAATTTGTTTGCAATCCATTTTCGATTGATAAACGTCGCTCCAGCATCGCGAGCCTCTCGAAAGGCAATGCATTTTATTCTGTCAATGATCCTTTGTTCTTCCGAATCGAATTTTCCAGCCATTCTTAAAGCAAATTTAACATTTAATAGCTCATTCAATTCAGTTTTTTATGGGCTTTAAAATGAAGTGTCGCGGAAGTTGTAAACTGCTGTCGATCTTGCTGTGACCCCCTAGGAAAAGGTTATGCCCCGCCCTGTACACATAGCCCAGGTGGAAAAACTAACAGAACACAACAATATTGGAGACAGATAATGTCAAATTAATCCTAGAGTGGAGAAAAAAGCCTAAACATCAGTTGTTCCAATTAGCATCATTTAAACATGATCAATTATGTAAAGCCCTACTTGAACAATGTTACTTTGTTCTCCTAGACCTTGAACAGTAGGCCTGTCCTTGAGTATTGTGGGATTTCCCTCATCTGAAAGAACTATTGGTATATAAAAACAGGCTGCTTATCAGACACAGAAACCTAAGGACAAAAACTTGCAAATGACTCAACCATCAATTTTATCCATGTATATATTTACAGAATGGTATTGCAGGAGCTACAATTCCTCAATTTGTGATACGCCTGCATAAAAATCTGGCAATGAGACATCCTGGTTCTGGGTAAAGATCCATCTAATCTAGCACTCTAGCACACAATAATAGCCAAGCAGATGCAAATGGTTAACTCCAATATTTGGAGGGCTCCTCCTTCTGTTTCTTTATATCTATATCCATATATCTGTGTGACACATGCATTCATTTTAGGAAAGTTCATGAAAGCTTGGGTTACTTTATCTTTAAAATACTACAAGGTGTTTTAATTTGCTACACCATGAAAGCATAGCTTCCCTCTGGATATTTTTATTGACAATAATTAATTCTGACCATATTCATTTTCTGTGAACTACCAGCCAGAGGCAGAATTTCCAACATACTTTACTTTTCATACTTACTTTTATATTAAAAAAGTTTTTCTTATCTTCTTGTTCTCATATTTGTAAACCATCTTCAAAATATGCCATAGCAGTTTGATTTTATATATGGCTTTTTAATGTTGGAGTTTAGTGTGTGTGTATATATATATATAAACATATATATGTATATGAGTGTGTATATGTGTATATACACACACTTATACCAAAACTTATTTTCTCTCTATAAAGTTATATTGTATGTTTATTAGAACTACTGATCAACAAGGAATAGGGGAAGGAAATATTTCACACTTTAAGGAATGGATTCTGTAACATAATGTTTCTGATATATATTAAAAATTATATACTGTATTAGAAGTCTTCCACGCTCTCTCTCCCTCCTGCTTTAAAATGTTTACTTTTACTTAAGATATTTTTACAAAGACATTTATTGCAATATGTATTTATTGTTAAAATATTTTCTATTTTAATTTGCAAAGAAATCATACCGCTTAAGAGAACTGGTGCAGAAAGAGAACTCAGTGAGGTGTTTTTTTAAAAAAATGGGAAACTTATGAAATGGGTTATTATCCTAAAATAAAGTGGTTGATACCAAATGAAAGACAATCATTGTACCCTGCACTTTTAATGGATACATAATACAAACTCTGGGCTCAAGAGAAAGTTACTCATATAATTACAAAAATATTTTCTGTGTGTTTCAAAGGAGAGGAAAGCAGGGTTAACCCTTTTGCTGCCTTAGATTATGGGGCATCTGGAGTGGTATAAATATTATTTTTTTAAAAAAAAATCAGTTGTGGTTTATAATTTCCTTACTATCCATGTTTTTTTTATTGCTTTCCATTATTGTCCTGAATATATGTGTGTGTGTGCATGTATGCACAGGCATATATACATATATATTTACGACTGAGGTAACTCTTTTATCTGAAATTTCTAATAATGATTAAAGTAATGTTAAATAATGAAATAAATCATGATGCCTGTTACTTAACCCATGTGCTGATATATTCATCATACATGTCAGCTCATTTGGGAAGAGAAAGCAGGAAGGAAGAAGCCGCTGCAGCATTTCCCACGGAGGACTTGTTCGGTTCCACCTCGGAAAGCGACACCTCAACTTTTCATGGTTTTGATGAGGATGATTCGGAAGAGCCTGTCTCAAACTGGAGCAGCAGCTCCCACTCTGCAAAGAAAAAAGGCAGTTGCTAAAATAACTAAAGCACACAAACTCTATGAATGACTTTTCTGCCCTTTCTGCTACTTTTAAACTCTTACTGTTGTTACTGCATTTTTTTTAGAGCCACCTGTTTTCACTTTGGGGCGAATACACTGAAAGCACAACAAACTAATTTTTTTAAAAAGAAAACCTCTGAAATCTTTTTTTTTTTTACATTTATTTTCAATATTTCCTTAACAGTGCAAATGTGAAATGTGGATATCCTTTTTTTAAGTAATAAGTAAACAATTAAATAGAAGGGCGCTAATTTTATCAGCTTTTAAGATATATATATAGGTATAGATATATACATATATATTATACACAGGTACAACACAAAATCGGAAGGGTTGGACACCAGCAGGTACCTATCTCAAATAGTGTTTTAAATATTTATTTCTATATTCTATATATTATTAGAAGAAAGACTTGAGATTAAGGCAAAAAAAAAAAGAGCATGAATTCTATGCGATAATCTAATTGTTAAAAAAAAAGAGAAACAGTGATAGTATGAATAGTTCAAAATGAAAAGGAAATCCAAATGTTTGCAAGTGTGAATTTTGCACTGCAAAAAGATTGCATTTATTGTAGCACACTGGATTTTTTTTCCTATTCCCCTTTTGTACTACTGCTATGTTCACCGTTAAGAATATACCAAACACAAGGATGATTGACAAAATCACAAACACAAATTTCCTGCCATCTTCATTTTAATGTCTTCATCTTTCCAAGTTTAGCATCATTTTACCAGGCACTGCTTTTTTGGATCTATTTTGCTTGTTCTTTCCATCACCATTTTAGAAAGGACTTTCTGAGCACATCTGTGGAATACACCCATTAATTCTATGGATGAAATAAATAATGTGAATCTTGAAAGGAACGGAAAGAAAAGAAAAATATACCTCATGTTCCTTATTTTATTTTTTAAAAATAATATTAAAAACCCATTTAGTCTTATTTTTGATATTTTTCTTGAAATAAACCAAAGCAATACTCACTAATTTTCAAAGGGCAGCAGAGAATACCGAAACTGATTTGCTATTCCAGCAACATAAACTTGAACAGCAGGATTAAAAAGGTAAGTTGCAAAATAAGCATGTTTTGTTCTTCGTGAAATGCTTGTGCTTTGAATTTGTTGCAAATAATCACTGTGGCTAGTGAAACTCAAGGTAGAGAAACAAATAAACCAAGATATGAATGAGATAAGAGATACCTCTTTGTGATACATCCAATCAAATCAGCAAGTGTCTAATTAATTTTAATTATCCATTGCTTTTAAATAAGGAAATGGTGGCCATCAACTTCAGAACAATCCAGGATATTGTTTAATTTTAAGTACTTGGATTCCAAAATTGAAAATCAGTTTCTGGGTTCAGACAGAATGGTGGTTAATGTGAGACTTCCCACTTTGTAAATTTTGTAAAGAGATTAATAAAGGACTATATGGATAGGCAAAATTATTGTTCATAGTATCTTAGTTTATTAGTTCAGCAATTCATCATATTTTACATTAATTAATATTTCATACATAACTGTGGTTAAGATACACATTTAAAATTAAAATGCAATTTAGTTGACTGAATTATGTCCTGTTTTCTATGTGTCTATATATACATTTATGCCTTTGTGTATGTGTTTTGATAGGCAAGTATAAGTAGAGATATCAGTAATTGTTCCATCTCGTATCACATAACAAATACATTTGAAAAGCTGGGGAATCTGAATACTATTGAATTCAGCATTCTGTATCTTGCTTTATTTTATTTATATATCTTATTTAATTTAAATTATTTATTTATATATTTAATATATATATGTTATATTACACAGTGTCTGTGTCTTACATTAGTCAAACAGATACATGCTGAATGTCATAAATGGGACATTAATATAATAGCCCTCGTATTTAAATAAGGTACTTTTGATTGAGCTATCAGAAATAGTAATTCATATTTGTTAATTTTATGAATACATAGTTCCTTTTAAACTCATCTAAATGATGTCATAACTTATTTGATAATGCAGAATTCTGTTTATTAGTCCTGAATTTCGTCACATTTAGTTTCAGTGGCTTAATTTAAATTCTATTATTAGTAGAAAAACTTCTTGCTCAATACATTTTCTATTCTTTTTTAACTTAAAAACATCTTAGCATTGTACTGTCTCCCCACAGAACTACATCTCCATATACAATTAATAATATAATAGAAATAAACCTAAATCTGCATCTCCTTATACCTAAGTCAATGTTTTTCTTTGTACTTTTTTCCTTTTTAATGAATGAAATAAATGGCCATTTTATAGTCAAAAGCTTTTTATGTAAAGATTCTGTGAGACTTACCGTATTTTTCAGAGTATAAGGCACACTGGAGTATAAGACGTACTAAAATTTTGAAGAGGCAAATTAAAAAAAATATTTTTTGCATTCTGCAGACCTCCCCCAAATCACCCATTTTTCGCAAAAAAGGGCCCAGGTTTTTTTTTTTTTCCAAAAAAAGAGCATGAATAGTCTTAAGGTGGCTTGTAGAGTGCTCCTGCCCGGGGGGAAGGGTGCAAAAACAGCCTGATTTTTTTTGCAAAAACAGGCCCATTTTTTTTGTCAAAAATAGGGCATGCATAGCCTTTAGGAGGCTTATAGAGTGCTCCTGGGGGCTGGAGGGGGCAAAATTGAGCAAAAAAAATTGCCCGTTTTTCATTCATTTCTGCCCTTCCCAGCCCCCAGGAGCACTCTGAAAGCCTCCTAAAGGCTATGCACGGCCATTTTGGTGAAGGGGTGGGGTTTCAGAAGGCAAAAAATGCTGTATTCAGTGTATAAGACGCACCCAGATTTTCAGCCTCTTTTTTGAGGGAAAAGGGTGCGTCTTATACTTCGAAAAATACAGGTAGCTGATATAAAACATACTCAGGATGCAAATAGAAGATAATAAATTTATTTAGACCTATAATTATAAAAAGCAGATCTGCCCAAATGCACAAGATCTCAACAGCAAAGCAACTAATATGTTAGTCCAAAGAGAATATAATATTCTTGTTTTCTGAATTTTTGTCAAACAGTCAAAACATTTTGCAAGAATTACTTGGCTACAGATAACAGTAGTTCCAGAAGAGGAGGCTAACAGCAACAGAAAACATAAATTGTTTTTTGGGGCACATAGTTTTCAATAATGAACTTCTATAATAAATTTAATTCCTTATTTCCTTGTTAATTAACCATATTTGTCTTTCCATGGGTAGGTAACCTAATTTTATTTAAAAGAAACAATGGGAATATATAATTATTATTCATCTTCAGAGCAAAACAAGGTCCTCTTGTCTCCTTTTGGATAGATTTTACCATCAGTTAAAAGTAGTACTACTGGGAGTGAAGAAGTTGGAATTTAGGAGCTTGGTGCTAAGTATTGGAAATATGGGCTTGGCCTATCTAGGCACTACCCATTATTAGACATACTCTGTTTTTAGTGCCATTCCCCACAATTACAAAGAAAGCAAAATACAATGTTGCAGTAGCCTCTGAAATGATAGGCAATCCAGTAAATATTAAGTAAAAGTAATTGTTCTCCCACTGTCAGACTTTCAGAACAGTTGCCCAGGAGGATAGCAAAGTTGGTGATATAATAATTTGTCCTTTTCCCATATATAATCTCTGTTTTAGGGCCAGTATAAGGAAATGAGTTGTTGTTTGAAAACAATGAGTTTTTCGAGGAACACCTTTTAATATACCACAAGCTCTAATAGCAGATAGATACTAATTTGAGCATCATGTTGCCTAATAAAGTTTACAAACTAGATTTGATAAAAACTAGTATCTGAAATCATCTCATGTTACCTACTGTAATCCCAAAATACCTAAAAATAATACTCTCTAGCTTCTATGCAGGATAAACACATAGTAGCATATTGATTTATTTCGTTCTTAATCTTCCGTCCCTCAGTAAATACCCGTAAGTATTGTTCACTGTTAGTAGTTGCTCAAATTTGATATTTTTTCAATTTATGGCTATCGTTTCAAAAATGGAGCAAATTATCCCTGATAATGCCTGAAGCAGATCAGATAGCTAATACACAAAGCCTGTGCAAGGGACACCATCTGTGATAAATGCCTTCTGTGCCTGCTGTCAAATTATAATCTGGAAAATTATTTTTATTATTGTCATGGTCGGAAACAAAAACAAAATTTGTTGTCCAAAATTTGAATTAGTCCCAAGTATAATTTGGTTTGTTTCTATAACATCCACAGTCTGGCTGTTCTATTATACAGTAAACTGTATGATAAACACCATTCTGTTCTGTGTCTAATGTTGTCATTGGTCATGAAAATACCAAAATCAGGTTTAAAATGAAAGCTCTCTTTTTAAATAAAGATTTACGTGAAGGAACGCAGGTTAACAAGTTTTAGAGAATTCTGTACAGCGCATTATGAATTGTACAGAAGGAAGGTAAAAATTCTATTTTTTTAACGTTAGAATTTCAATATCACTTCATTTCTTTAGATTTATAGCCCCCCAATTTTAGGCTTAAAACTTAAAACAGTTTGTATAATTAAACATTCCTGGACTTTTGCACAGTATGTTAATTTGTAATTGACATATACATTTCCCAAAAATATAGCTGTTCTTCAGTAGATTTTTCAAATTTTAATGATTGTACAGGTATATTTGAAAAGATTTTCTTATGGCCACAAGTAGCTTGGTGTATTTATACCCAATGAATTCAGTACTAGCTAGTACATATAAACCTATAATTGAAGTGGTAAAGCATAAACAAAAGATGCCTTTGCTTTTGATATATTCTTGATAGGTGCCATGCGCACTCTCACATATGCCCCAAGTCAAATTCTGGCTTTGGATTTTTCTCTTGCAGAACACTATTTCTATGTTGATTGATTTTTACATAAGCAACTCCTTCCCAGAAATTATAGCTAAGAAGAATTATCTTTATGTTCTTCTTGAATGCTGCACCAACTACTCCCCAGTTTTCATCATTATTTGCTTCAATCCTCCACTACCTCTTCCAAAAATATCTGCATAATTTGGGATATTTTTTTCTTTCATCTGTATGGATTATGGCCAGGGAAAAAAGGGGGCATATTTGTATGATAACCCGGGATTATGGCCAGGGAAAAAAGGGGGCATATTTGTATGATAACCCTGATAACCAGGGAAAAAAGGGGGCATATTTGTATGATAACCCTTTATCTACATAAAATACAAAACAATTGTCAGCCTTCCCAATAGACCAGACCAGATGAGCTAATTTTATTTTACCATAGGGCTATATTAACAGAATCTTGCAAGATTTTATATTGTAGTGCATATCTCCTGCCATCTTTTTTACAGCCTGAGAAGTTAGGGAGACTCCTTTCTCAGTTCTTTCTCTGTCCCTTATGCAGCTCTGGGCTTCCCCAAGCAGCATTTGGTACCCGCTCCCAAGGTTATTCCCATATGCAACAATGAAATTCATCTTCACTAAATTATTATGGTATATTCATTATGTTAAGCAAGGGACTCTTCTTTTCAATCAATATCTATGGCCTTCAAAGAGCTGGCCCTTAATTTTAAAGCTGCCACATACTGACAGATCTGAATAATATGATCTGATTGCAGAACACCATTTTGTCTTAATCAGACTCTGGATGTTCATATCATCCAGATGATATGAACACTTGGAGGATCTTTTCCCAAGATAATAGTATGATGGTACTGGCCTTAATAAAAGGAAGTGTGTACTTAATAGAAAAAGAAAAATATTAATCAAACCGAAGAGCTGAATATCTCATAGGATAGGGGCAGAATACACCGTTAACAGTGCTTATATATAAGAATATACAAAAACTCAGTGATTAGTGAATGGTCTCATTGTCTATATATAGTCAACAGAGAATCACAACAGACCATTAAGAACTGAACATGTTTAAATGGCATAAAAAGCTGGCTGCCAGAGAGTGGAGTAAGAATGGAATGGTTAGATAATGGAATCAAATGTAGCTATATTATATATTTTATTGACAGGCACTACTGATTCATCACTTAATCACAGATTTCTTATCACCATGCATCTTTAAAAAAATTAAATCAGAAACTGAGTAATAAAATGCACAAACCAAATGCACTCCTAATAAGCAACTTTGTATGCGGAGGTGGCGCAGTGGTTAGAGTGCAGGCTACTTCTGCTGGCTGCCTGCAATTTGGCAGATTGAATCTCATCAGCTCAAGGTTAACTCAGCCTTCCATCCTTCTGAGGTGGGTAAAATGAGAACCCAGATTGTTGGGGGCAATATGCTGACTCTGTAAACCGCTTAGAGAGGGCTGTAAAGCACTGTGAAGCGGTATATAAGTCTAAGTACTACTTTTGCTACTATAGGTTGTTTGGCCTGATTTTTAGCAGAAATGTGAGTTAATTTGTAAAACTTCTGAATTTGATTCAGGCATAGTATTGAACATTTGTGTAATAAATCCTTCACAAAATTTATCAAGCTCTAAAGATTTTGGTGATTATAGTGGTGGACTTTTGAAAGAGTTATCACTGTCGCTATTTTTAGCAGCTCAGAAGCTGAAGGATTGGTATGTCAACTTAATCCCGTAGCAGATAGTTTAGGTGAAGAATAAACGGAAAATTTTCATTTAGTTCCAGCATTAAAAGCAGGCAGCTATCATTCCCTTATATGGTCTACTATTCTTAGACTTGTCACATAATTCTACTTAGCTTTCAACTACTGTATCATGAATTTACAGTGTCAGCTTTTGTTGTAGTGAAGTATATAGTCCTGGATTTCATCCATACTTCTAGAAGGGTGATGAGATGTTATATATAGTAGAGAGAACTTATATCTTTTTAAAAGTTTGGCAGAAGCCAGCATTCCAGCAGACTTTCTTCACCCTGAGTGTTATGGTGACACATGTACTAGCTAAATTCATGTATCTGTATAACTAGCTTAGAGTAATAGGGGCACATTAAATAACACACTGGGGAGAGATTCTGCAACTGAGGGCTGGACCAATGCGTAGATGATATTGCCATGATTGTGCTCTTATTAATGTAGGCTCATTGTATTTGCACTGAAAATCTAAAATGACATGGCCCCTGACTATTATTGCTTTGCAAGCAGGGCTGGGCTTCAAACATTTCAGCAATGGGTTCTCTCCTCGGTTAATGGGTGGGCATGGCCATGGTAGGGGTCGGCCTCCTGCACCACAGCAAGGGGAGTCGTTTTTGCCTTCCCCAGGCTCTGGAGGCTTTCCTTGAGCCTCTGGGAGGGCAAAAACTACCTCCCTTGGGCACTGGACGCCTTCCGGGAAGCTCGTTTTCCCCCCTCACCGAGCCTCCGCACAGGCCCTGCACTTACCTCGCATCCAAAACAGGTTGGGTGGAGACTCATGGGAGGGGCATAGTGGGGGGGCATGGTGTAGTGGGCAGGGCCAGCCAGGGGTAGGATTTGGAGGTTCTCCGAACCGGCCATAACGTTAACTACAGGTTCTCCTGAACCTGAATGAACCCGAAGCAGCCCACCCCTGTACCTTTGAAGTAAATGCAGTTACTAAATCATAGCTTTTTAATCATATAACATAAATGGAGCCACTTGTCTGGAAGAATAGTGATCAAAAGTTAAAAGCATAGGGAAAAGATGGTTGAGCGTTTTAAAAAAAATAGATTTCCTCTGGAAGCTAGCTCCTACTCAGTAATGACAGGTTTATATTCTGAATATACTTTGTCTCGATTATTCCAGAGCTGGGAAGTGATGCAGTGGCACAAAGCATGTTTCCAAAGCAAGACTTAGTGTGTTTTTGGTTCATCCAAACTTGAAGATGGGATTTCTTGTTATACCAGATATTGCTATTTTTTTTTAAAAAAAAGAAAGTCTGTTTGCTGTTTGAAATATCTTTGAGCTTTTCTCTTTCTTTCTTTGCTTTTCTTCTACAGATAACACCCCTGTGCTTACTTGGAATCTGAATCCTTCATGGAATCTATGGAAGAAACCAACCAACTAAGAGTGTTCAAAATGCTCTGATCTTTCTCACATTGCCTGATCCTGTCTCACCTGTGTCTTGTTCCCACACGGGAGTTTGGACTGTGGAATGCCTGCTGGCACTTGCTCAGAGAAGTTTTGGGGGTTCCCTAAGCTTGTGCAATACAAAAAAAAACTTACATTTTTTTTAAAAAAAGAAAAATATCTTTAAAGTGTTGTGCGAGTTTGTTTGTGTATGCGTGTGTATGCGTGTATATCCAAGTCCAGGTCAAACTGGAACTGTTCAGCAGCAGAAATGACTGAAAACAACAAACTAATGGAGAAAAAACTTGACATAAACTAGAACAAGTTATTTTATTTATTTCAATATTTAAGAGAGAAAAGTAGTGCTGGCATTGCACAGTATTTTTGTTTAAAATGGATTTTACTTCAGCATTGAAAGGCTTTTTTTGTGAAGGTGGGGCTTTTGCAAAGTGCTCAATGCAAGATAAAGGCTGTTTAGTTGCAGGATAATTTTTTAAAGTTATGAAAATAAAGATAAACTTTGCTCTCTCTTATACTTTAAATATGCCATTCATAGACCATGCTGGGGTTTTCATTTTTCAAAGTGGATGTGGTAAGTTTAAATTATTCTGGATTATTTTTTGAATGTCTGCTAATGTTTTCTACTTAGCTATACTAAATTAGACAAAAACCCTAGTCTAAACAAAATATTTTGAAAAGCAAATGCTGACTTCTGGGCAGGTGTTTAAATCATAGAATAAAAAAAATGTAGACATTAGCAATTATGCTACTGAAGCTAGATGTTTTTAAGGAAAAGAAATGCTGTTTTCTGTAACATTTTCACCTTATGCTAACAGCTTCTTGTGAAATAAATCAACAAAATGTGAACAACTCAACATTTAATTACTGGAATAGTATATTTGGAGAAAAGCCTATACCTCTAATAGTATTATATGAAGCATTTGAAAGAACATTTGGGGACATTTAGAATATTAATTTTCTTTTTCTAGAAATTATAAAATTGGATGCAGTCACAGACCATAGCTGTTCTCTACTAAAGGTTTTTTTAGAACCAAGGTATGATCCATGGACAATTGGTGCTTATAAAGTATGTGTCAGAAATTCTGCAGGAGACTTCCTATTAAAAAGTAACACGAGAATAGGATTATTCTAATCATTTTGCTTGGAGGTGCATGTAAATAATGTAGCAATAAATGATCCTGGAAGGAATTATCTGGATAAAGTTTCCCTCTAAATTAATTATGCCAGATGATGTAAAATAATCCATTGTGTGCGTGGACCAGCAATACCTTGGAACTGGATGGTGCAAAGGAATTGTATGCGTGCTTGCCTGGAAGCAGATTTTGCAGAGTTTTAGTGTGACTTATTCCTTAATAAGTGTGCATAGAAGTGTTTAATCTGGTGTGTAGTTAAATACAGTAATCCTTGGATAAAATCTGTTTGCCATAAAATACAGGTAAAAAAAAACATGATATGCATTTCTAAAACCTCAGTCATCACTTTATGCATGCACAACTCCCTTTTATATATGCATCAAATCCTATTAGCCAATAACAGACATTCAGGTATAATAGACCCTCATTCCTCACATTAGACTATTAAATTAAAAACTTAATGTCATATATTCTTTTAGGGTGTAAATGTGACATCTATTCTCTGAATTTCTGGGAGCAATCCCTAGTTCACTGCTGCACACTCACTGTATAATTCTTTTAAGACTTTTTCAAGAGTCCAAGAATGTGAATCCATAGTTAAGTAAATTAAAGTTGCATGGCAGTGGTGCTATAAATTTTGCATATCCTGTTGTCTCTCAGGGATGCTGGATATTAGGGCAATGCAGAAACTAGCCCAGAAGAAGCACTATATACATTCTAGTCATGGAATACAATATGAGAAGTTAATGTCCCAGGATATTGCACACTAAAAATAATGAAATTCCTGTTAGGATTAATAGGAGAGGAAAAAGATTCCTTAAAATTACATCAATTACAACCCATAAATTACAATTTATTCTGCCATTTTATATAAATGTTCCATTAGGTTAAAAAAAATGTACATCCATATTGAAGAGCTTTTGTGTTGGCGTACAATTGACTTCCAAGGCATATCCTGTACACTTTTTCTGTAAATATTTATTTGTCCACCTTTTTTAAAAAGAAAAATTTGTGAAATTGCAATTGCTGTATATAATTTTTGAAGGTCCTCATTGTTTACAATGCTGTCCTCCAGTCTGCAAATAAAACTTCCTTCTCTAATTATTTTTGGTTTTTTTTCCAATTGATAAATTATTACTTACTTGGTTGCTTAAATGCTTTTTATGAAAGTATTTTTTAAAATTTCCCTATTGCTTTCACTTTGTAGCAAAAAAGAACAGGACATATAAAAACAGCTGATTGAAAGCAGACTTTTGCTCATGTTACCCATTCCTTTGGTCTTTGAGCAGCAAATCGATCTTATTGGTCTAAATAATCTATTTCAATAAGGAACAATACAATACAATAGCAGAGTTGGAAGGGACCTTGAAGGTCTTCTAGTCCAACCCCCTGCCTAGGCAGGAAACCCTATACCGTTTCAGACAAATGGCTATCCAACATCTTCTTAAAGACTTCCAGTGTTGGAGCATTCACAACTTCTGGAGGAAAGCTGTTCCACTGATTAATTGTTCTAACTGTCAGGAAATTTCTCCTCAGTTCTAAGTTGCCTCTCTCCTTGGACACAGTGGCTCAGAGGCTAAGACGCTAAGCTTATCGATTGAAAGGTCGGCAATTTGGCAGTTCAAATCCCTAGCACTACGTAATGGAATGAGCTCCTGTTACTTGTCCCAGCTTCTACCAACCTAGCAGTTCGAAAGCATGTAAAATGCAAGTAGAAAAAATAGTAACTACCTTTGGTGGGAAGGTAACAGTGTTCTGTGTGCCTTTGGTGTTTAATCATGCTGGCCACATGACCATGGAGATGTCTTCAGACACCATTGGCTCTTCGGCTTTGAAATGGAGATGAGCACCATCCCCTAGAGTGGGGAACAATAGCACATATGTGCGAGGAGAACCTTTACTTTTTAATCTCTTTCAACTTGATTCCACTGCCTAATCTATCATCCATCTTCTCTGGGAATTATACTTATCATTGGCTGGGTCTGATTGAGTTGGAGTCCAACATCAACAGGAGAATAAGAAGTTTCACATCCCTGGCCTTGCATAACCCAAAGCATTTCCCAATTCTGCTACTTCCAGTTCTAGGAAGGTCATGTTATCTGAATTTTTGAAAGTTGCAATCCTAATATTATCGAACCCAACTTTCAGGGAGACTGAAATTGTTTCTACAAAGTATAGGATGTATAAAAGAAGACTTAAGGACTTTTTAAATTGGCTTTTTTATGTTGAAGAAAAATAGCTGTCTGGAACCCTGACCTGGATTAAACCCTGATATAATTCAGAAGACACAATGATCTTCTATGGAAAAACTACAGCTGCTAAAGAGTCATTTGGTCAAATGGAAATTAGCCATAGAAGCAAAAATGAGTTATCTCAGACTCACATTGGATAGCACTGAATTTTAGAAGAAAACTAAAAGTAGATTTTGTAAACTTGTTTTTTAAATGTAGTTTACATAATGTGTAGCTTAAGTCTTATTTATTTAACTATAAAATTTATATAGTTTTGACACTATACAGGATAATTACAATAGCTTGTGGACCCAGAGAAATATAAAATTTGGAGCACATTACATTGGGGAAATCTGCAGAAAAGATAATGTGTGCATGCCAATTCAATAGTGTTTTGATACTGGAGGTGTTTGGATCAAGACTTTAAGTAGCATGGTTACAAATATGTCTATAATAAGTTAGGCAAACTTAGTCTACACAAGCTAGAAATTAACTTCTGGTGCATGCCTTCTAAAGGAAATATGATCACAGGACCAGAGATATTAATTCACTGCTATACTACATATTTATTTATATATATTATATAAAGGGAATATATAGTATATTTCTGTTCCTCAAGAATAGGGGTGTCAAATTAGTGGCCTGTGGGCTGGATGCGTCACACGCAGACCATGCTCACCCCAGCTCTGTGAAGGGGAAAAATGTCAAGAAACATCACGTGACACTGCAAGTTTGCTCAAAAGGATAATGCTTTCTGTTGAATGCTGAAACCAAACAAACCACAATTAGAGCCCTAGTGGCATAGTGGTTAGAAGTCAGTACTGCATGCTAACTCTGCCTACAGCCATGAGTTGGCTCAGCCTTCCATCTTTCCGAGGTTGGTAAAATGAGGATCTGGTTTATTGGGGACAATATGCTGACATTTGCTCAGACTGTGCTGTAAAGCACTATGAAACAGTATATAAGTCTTGGCCAGCTCTATAGCCGGAGCCAACAATAAATGCTCTTCCTATTAATGCACCATAGCCTATTCTGTCAGACTAGTCATTATGGTTTGTAAACCCTACTTTATGGCAGTTTTTCCTAATTTGGATGCTTTCCAAATTAGATATTTGAATTCCAATTCTGAGAATTCTTCTGCTAGTGTTCATGTTGCTGAAATTTGTGGAAATTTGGGTCTACATATTTATAGGTTTATGGCTTAGCATTGTAACTGAACAATGATGTAGCTTATTCAGCCAACCATGCTTAAGTCTGACTGAACCGATTGAATCAGGATGCAACACTACATTCCATGCTGTGTTATACAAAGCCTGCAATAGATTTCTCAGACTGTAATTTCTCAATTCTGAAAACTATTCACATATTTTACCTCAAATATACCAGTATAATCTGTTTCAGAAAGGTTGGAGAGGATGTATTATATGCAACATCATAAAGCTTTTTCAAAAGAGGAATCATTAAGTGTTTGGATAATCTTTCAGTTTCAAAAAGTTACTGGGGTAGGTAGGTACAGGTGAGATTGTCATCACAAAGCAGTGTTTCTCAACCTCAAGAACTTTTAAGAGCTGTGCTCTTCAATTCCCAGAATTCTGAGAGTCAAAGTCCATACATCCGAAAATTGCTGAGGTTGATAAACATTGTCATAAAAGATATGTACATTTGAAACTTCCATTTCCCAGTAAGAGATGACACAGAGGCATAGATTCATTTATTTTAAGTATGAATTTACACTGTTTTATATGCTAAGCAGTTTCACAAGTCATGCAATCACAATACTATTTGTGTTAAGAGAAAGAAGGTCAAAAGGGCATTATATTAGCACTTTAAAGGTACGTGTGTTTATGCAAAATGTTAAGGTGGTTTTTTTTTTTATCCAGTCAGACATTCTGCATTTTTGCATCTATATCCTTGTCTCTTTTTCTTTTTTTTTGCTCGGTTGCACATTTTCAAAAGGTTAGTGAGCTTGTCAATTAACGGAATGCTTTGTGGCACGTGAACCTGTCTGGGTGGGAAGCCTGTGGCAAACCAATCATAAATTTCTGAGCCCTGAAGAAATTTTCTTCTAGGACAAACTTGGTTGAAGATGTCATGAAGACAAAAATGGGTGAAAATACAGTATCTGTGTTATAGCTAGTTATTCTGCCTAGTCATTCGATTTTCAATTTCAAATGCATTCTATTAATTTTTTTCGTTTGAGAAGTAAACATTGAAATGTCCCTATGTAGAGGTATAATATCTAATGAAAGCTTTTACCATAAATAGGTAAAATCTTTGCATTTTCCATTGCTATTATCAAATTGAAGATATTATGTTTTTTAGGAGCACTTCACACTATTACTTTAGATTCCAGCTATTCAGATAAATATTCCTACCCTTAATTTCCCTGTATTGCAAATTGGTAGAATATGCAAAGACAGATTTCCTTTCTGTTAGCTACTTTTGGCAATGGGTCTTTATAATCCATAGTGTTTGTTTATGAGACATAATGGTGTGCTTCTCTGGAGGTTGCAGTGACCTACTTTGTTCCCATATGGTGCCAGGCTGATGCATGAATACAATTCTTTCTCAGAAGATTTCACGAACAAAGTGCAAGTAGTTTGCCTAGCAGCTAGTAGTTTAAGGGCCAACAAGGTGAAGCACAGAATTAGCTATTTATCCTAATGAGGAGACTGTAAGTAGGCCCCTGGTAGTTTTCAGGTTAAGACTTTTGTCTATAATACTGCCTGGATCTAAGTGGGGGGGGGGGAATCAAAGATTATCCTTTTTAATGGAAAGCTCAGAGCCCCTCATTTACATTGATAAAGGTGCTTCCTTGTCAGGAGCTCAAATGTTGGTTGATGGAAGAAGGGATGCCTCAGTCCTTAAGCTGACTAGGCAATGAATCTGTGTGCTGCCTGATGATACATCCTAGGTCAGTGGTTCCCAAACTTGGCAACTTTAAGACTTGTGGACTTCAACTCCCATAGTTCTCCAGCCAGCTCTGCTCTATGGCAAAAGAGAATTCTGGGAGTTGAAGTCCACAAGTCTTAAAGTTGCCAAGTTTGGGAACCACTGTCCTAGGTTATGGAAGTTTTTATCAGGACATGGTATGCAAAGTGTTTTTTTTTAATTATTTGTACATTCACCTTTTTTCTTCTTCATTTATTTGTTTACCTCTGTTGTCCTGGTACCTGGCAGAAACAACCCCCCCCCATTTTTTTACTCTGGGAATTTTCCTGAACTGCCCACCCAATGCACCTCAGATAGACGAACAGTGCATAACTAGTTTGCTGCTTCACTATTCTGCCACGTACACCTTGTTTTACAGAAGGAATCCTCCTTTGAACATAGTTCTTTCATTTGGTGCCCTTAGCATTACTTAAGATTTAAATATATATACACCTTTCAGCTGCAAGGATTGTGTGGGGCTTTGGTTGTGATCTCTAAAACACATTTTGGAGTATATGGGAGTGAAAACATTGTGCCTGTCTACAATTCAAAGCAGCTGTCTCTAGTCTATACCCTGGATCAATGTTTTAAAGCAGTATTTCTCAACCTCGGCAACTTTGAGGTGTCTGGACACAAGCTCCCAGAATTCTTCATCCAGCATGCTGGTTGGGGAATTCTGAGAATTGAAGTCCACATGTCTTAAAGATGCTGAGGTTGAGGAACT
Organism: Thamnophis elegans; assembly: GCF_009769535.1. Taxonomy (NCBI): domain Eukaryota; kingdom Metazoa; phylum Chordata; class Lepidosauria; order Squamata; family Natricidae; genus Thamnophis; species Thamnophis elegans. The sequence goes on along the minus strand of NC_045541.1, from coordinate 114,531,976 downwards.
GTTTTAAAATAAAAGCAGACTTGGCATATTCTTGGCTTGTTCACACCCCTCTAACGTCTGAAGTCTATCCTGGAGATCAAATCCAAACATTGCACAGCATTAACATTTATTAGCCACAAAATATTCAGGGTGTCATTAGGAAAGAAAAGAAAAAGGGAGGTGGGGATGAGTGGAATGAAATAATCTAGAGAAGAGTACAGCCAACTCTCTGAAATTGAGAACAAGAGCTCTTCACCTAGAAGGGTCCTCTACAAACTAGTGTTATATAAATCATGTACTAGTACCATGTACTAGTATTATATGAACCATGTACCAAAATGTTACAATTTGTCATAAGAAATATTTCACTGCCAGAAAAGATTGTGATGGGGGTAAGGACTAGGTGTTTCTCCCTCAGAAAGAAATGTTTCCATGCAACCCTGAGAAAATGATCATAACCGTAAATGCATCACATACTATTGCAGCTTGTGCAAGACTTTTTTTTAAAAAAAGAAATCCTTCTGAGCCACGAGGTGACTGACCAATCCCAACCATTTCCAGCCCCCCCCACCCCACCCCAAGCTTTTATTTTATGGAGTATGTAATTCAGAACTTGACCTAGATTCAGTTCTACTTGCACTATTGGAACTAATGATAGCATGCATATCAGATTTGGAATTGGAACTGCTTATGTGGCATCCTTTTCACAAAGAATGACCCAGAATTAGCTCACTGAATGGGGATACAAATCTGAGACCCCTATTGAAACCTTTAAGCTTTCTGCCATAGGGTTGTGTGGGTGAAGAAAGGTGTTTTCTAAATTGCTGATCCTGAAGAATCTTTTGAGCAGGGCCTACTGGTGTGGTGAGCTAAGAGACAGCTCTCAAAGCGAGCTGTTCTATCTTTGCTCCAGTGTACATCTCTGGTGAGATGTGCTCTGCCTTTCCACACTACATTTTTTTGTCCCTGGATCTTTCCTTTGTGGCCATTAACAAGCTCCCAGAGCTTGGCTGATTTGAAAACTAAGCGGGATCAGCATCAAAAAGTATGTGAATAGGAAACCTAGGCTAGACTAGGAAGACTAAGCAAAATGTCCTGGAAGAAGACAAGCACAAATGACTTCCATGCTTTTGTCAAGATGAGCCTATGGATGTGTCTGCAAAGTCACCAGAAGTTCAGCTTGACTTGAAGGTGGCTTGACTTTGCTGGACTAGAAATGAAACATATCTGTAATGCCAGGAAATTCAGCAGAATGGCCATTCATTCCTCCATTTTAACATATTGTTTAGCATTTTTAGATCTGTAAATTGTTTTCAATTATTCAGGCCAATCCACAATTCTCAAAGACAAACTAGAGTTAAAACTTGAAATAGAGACTAATACCATCTAATAGTACTTTGTCCTCTAAAAACCTCTAGAAAAACAATTAGTTTTTGTAGGATCCCTTCAGATACCAAATGACATGCCCGCTTGATATTCGATCAGATTATATTGATGTTCAGAGTAGTGAAGAAGGTAGAACTGTGGTGATATTGAAGAAAAATTGTAATGAAGTAGGGTGAAGTCTGTAGTGAGGTAAGTATTTGATTTCTAAGTTTTGTGGTAGAATTGTACATAACTAGATACATATGAAACAACTTACTTTCTTATTTAATATAAATGGATTAGCTTAAACTTAGATGCTAACAAGCCTTTGAAAAGTCTGTTCTTTTTTTCCTTCAGATATGTAATATCCTTTCCCCTCTTCATAGTGAGCCAGCAGATGGGATTTAAATGCTACACCATGGGATAGGTATTTTACAAAGACTGGTTGTGAGCAGTCCTCACAGGATCAAGCTGGTGGTGAGTGCTGGCAGGAACAGGTCCAAAACTGTCTATTGATCTTCCTAATATAACCAGGAGCTTCTAGTATTGCAATAGCTCTGCTTTTTCTCTGCTACTGTGATAATGATGAGGATTCATCTTCTTGTAAAGTAATCAATAGCTACAGTGCTGAGTTCCTGGCTGCTATTGTAGGCCTCTTAGAAGTAGCATTTTGCACATAGAATGCTCAGATCAGCAGGAATTGGGCTTAAGGAAAGAGCTTTGCTCAATTCTTCTTTCTGCTCTACCTGAAAATCTTTGGGACACTTTCTGGACTTGGAATTGTTTGAGCAGAGCTTCAGTACAAAGGATGGGGTTGATGGAAATGACCTCCCTCTTTCTGCAATGGAGATTCTCCATTGGCATAAGGAGCACCTTCTAATTGTAGGTGACAATTGAATAACCAAGGTAATGTCTTTTGTTCATTTATGGTGGATTATATCAATAATGCAACATGATAGTCCCATATAATTTCCATAATCCTCCCTAAAGTCTAATTTTTCAGATGCAGCAATAGTATCAGATGAACCTGCAATTTTTTAAAGGAAAACTGAAAAGAAAGAAAGAAAGAAAGAAAGAAAGAAAGAAAGAAAGAAAGGGAATACAGTGAGCTTCTCATGAACATATAACTGAGTTATATTAAAAAATGTTTTTGAGATGGTACATCTAGTGATCTGTGAACTGGTTAATGCCAGTCACTTATTGAATAAGAATGTAATTTTTAGCCCGATTTTTAAAAAATAAAATAGTAAGCTTCATATATCAATGGAAACTATCATATCTAAACCCATTGCTTGAAAAATTCTTAAGGAGAATTGCTGTTTTGTAAATCAAAATCCTAAAAACAAGAGCTGGACTATCAAATTAAATTTATGTAACTGGTCAGTCTAAGGCAGGGGTGTCAAACTTGTGTCATCATGGCATCATCACATGGTGTATCACGACTTTCCCCCTTCACTAAACAGGGCGTGGGTGTGGCCAGGGTGTGACGCATCCAGCCCACAGGCTGCAAGTTTGATAGACCTGGTCTAAGGCATCAGTATAGCAAGAGTAAGCAGAAGTCAAAACTATTCTGAATTTATTAGGAATGTATAGATATTTATTAGGATAATGACATTCATACAAAACAGTAAAATAATTCCACAAATGCCTCTGAATAGCATAATATATTCAATAGCTTTCCCACCCGAAATGCTTGTTCTTTCCATAGGTAAGAACAAACATTCCATAGGTAAGAACAATCTTTTATTGTTAAAGTTAAAAGATACACTAGTGATAAAGTAGCACACTACTTCCTTACTGCTTTCCAAAATAGGTATAGGTAGAAACATGTTCCTGATGCCACCTTAACTATAAGGAAATTACTATTTCCATTTTTAGTTAGTTAAAGGAGAATTGATACCCTGGATCTATCTACTGTATACCACTGTCGTTATATTGGCTGGGAATTATAGGAGTTGATAAGAACTGCAGAGTGGAATTCTTGTTCTTATGTTGCCTTATTGTTATAGGATATTTGCAACTGGAAATGGAAATAGGGAGCATATGGCAAAAGAGAATAATATTTGGGTGGCAAGTGGTTCTAGGCATTGCCTTTTATCCAATCCTGGCTAGTAACAGGGTTTATATGTGCTTTATACTGAAAACACACTTTAAAAGGACTGTGTCTATATTCACTAATAAACTATGTTTATAGCGTTGTGAATGCTATCTGATCAGTTTAGATTTCCTTGTACTGTGGAAATTGGGTTAATTGATTAAATCAAAGTTAAATTAAACATAGCTAAGTGTGTTAGCTATTTACAGCTGAGAGAAACTATTGACTTTTCACAAAGAGGCAGCTTTAAAGCAAAGGGGATTTCTTTTCCCCAAGAAACAAATTTGTAGATAATCTTGGTGGTCTAAGAGATTATGATTGGCCCAAAGTCACTCAGAGAGTTTCTGGGGTTACAAAATGTCAGTCAGTTGAGATTTAGCAAATCAGGAAACAGACTCCCAAGATGACTAAAGCTATTATCTCAGAATAATTTCTCCACGATCATCTCTGTGGCTTCCAACACCAGACAACTAGAGCCTCATTATTCCCAAACACTAAATCACTTCACCATGTTCCAATTTGGTTCAGATTTGTGTTTCATTTCTTAGATTAGAAAGGTTAGTAGCTGGTTGCTAGCCAGGTAACTGGACTCTGAGCAGAGAATTATAGCCCAGAAAGGGTTTCTTTGAATTACCAAATATCCTTTTCCAGCTAAAGTTCAAAACTGTATAATTTTTAGTCATGTCACTTTAATTACATCAATCCACATTCCATGATCTCATAATCCCTAACATGACATATTTATTAGATTACTATCTCATCTTTCTTCCAGAAGCAGAAGGATGGTATTGTTAGTTTTCTCTTTTCCCATTTATTTCTACAACCACCACTTTCTGGAGTAGGTTGGGCTCAGAAAGAGCAAAGAAATGTTTCTACAGTCTTATTCTAGCACTTTAATCATTAATTGGCTCATAATATGTAATCAGGAAAAAATACATTGCCAAGCTCACATGATCACTGTCACTCTTCACTGCATATTGTTTTAAGAATTTGTTTGAATTCTTGAAGCTCCTTCTTTCTCCCTTTCCTTAGACTGTTCTAAATATTAAATACCAGGTGTAGATTTTTAGCGCAGTGTGTTGTCTATTTTTGACTGGCACAAATGCAGTGCTCCATCAGGGGAACCTCCTACAATTCATTGCATGTTTACTTGTGGTACTCTGGGATCTTCCTTGCTTTTGTGAAAAAAATCTATATGATGCTTATACTGCATAAAATTCATTACAAAAGGAAAATGCGGAAGGCAGTATGGTGTGGCAAGAGCTACAAGATAATAGGGCATTGTTCACTGTTGTATGAAATGTAGAAATACTGGCCATTATTGGATATCCCTGTGTAATTTTCTGATAGGGGTATGAGTCAAGGTATGGGTGAAAAAAGTGTTCAACAAAACTTATCAATTGTATGTGAAACAATTTTGACTAAACAGCAGTTTGGGGGAATTGGCTATTTGGAGCAGGACTACTGTATGGAGAGGCATGTCCTCTAGGCTGAGGCTACTGCTCAGATGCCTGTTTTCCCTTTTGCAATTGTTTTTAGAAGAAAAACAAATAGCAGAAAATATAAACTGTGGATTTTTCTACTTAAGGTTATTTCTGGCCTGAAGATCTGCTTTTCTAAAATTCCTTTCTTTTAAGTTATGTGATCAGAAGAACTGCTATACGAAAGATGTAAAATATACAAATAAATCAATCTGCCCAGATTCAAGAGAAGGAAACAGATGTGCACATGTAACAGAGGATACACAAGACCTAACGGGAATGAAGACAATTCAGTATCATTGAAATGGTCATAGGGCTCTCTTGTTTTCACTCCCCAAACTCTCACAAACCAGTTCAAAGCATCCTGCAATTGTCCTCACTGCTACTTTCTTACAATGCTACAACTTGTCCATTGAATCCTTTCAGCTGACCAAAATAATGATGCAAAAACTGGCAGCTTATCTGTGTCTCATTCCTTACCTGAATATAGTCCTGCATCTCTTTCTGCATTGATTAAAATACAGAAGCAGCTTGTATACAGGAAGTGCAAAACCACTCCCCGCTACTAAAAGAAAGAGGCCAAAGTGTGGACTACTGTCATGGCATCATAACCTCCACGGAAGAAGAAAAGCTGGGCATCCTATGAAATCCAGGAGTTCCTACCAAAATTGCAGAGTAGCACAATTAGAAGAGAACCACTGAAAGCAATGTGTAGCGTAGAGTGTATGAGAAGATGAAATGGTCCGGAGACAGGAAATGAACAAAAGAAAGATATTTACAAGTGGAAATTGAAGCAATATGTTAGTGTGTAAAGAATACATTGAAACGAACAGTTGAGATCTTTGAATAGAAAGGCGATTGAGCAGTAAATTCTACCTGGGGAAGTGAAGAATAAAAAGTAGCCAGTAAACCACATTAAACTTGGTACAAGAGAGGAGTGGGAGGAGTAAGCTAGTTTCCCATAATTGCTACCTGTATACTCCCAACCTCAAATTTAATAATTAAAATAATTTAAAACATTTGTCATATCCTGATTCCCCAAAAGTTTCTCAAAACATGTAGAATGACTTAAAGGCTTAAGAATAGTTTGTCTATTTTAAAAAAAAATCTCTTTTTTTCCTCATGGTATAAGTAGGAAAGATTTTTTTAAAATTTGCCTGCAGTTTTGCAAGCCATATCCAAGGAAAGCAAAGAGATCAAAGGATTTAGTCTGACAGTCTGATAGAGGTGAAGACCTTGTTTCTTTCGCATAGGTCTATCTTCAGTTGTAGCCTCTTGCTTCTAAGAATACTAAGAATAGTGTTTCTTTGCTGTTTCATGTAGGAATGAAACTCCTCTTTCTAGGCTAGGCCTGGGTGTCAAATGTAGAAGACTGTGACAATTTTTAGTCGAAATGGAGAAATGGTTGATAGGAAGGCTGAGTTAATCTCTTTCCTACTATCTATTTTCTCCGCCCTTATATATCCATTAAAGCCAACATATAGTTTGAGACGGAAAGGTTTCAGAGCTGAGACATTATTTCTTTGTTGGTTGTAGGAATTCTTTTATAGACTAGAAGAAAGAAAGGTGAACATTGCCTACCTACATTTATGAGGAAAAGAAATAACAGAGGGAGAATAAGTTATCTGGGAATTTTCATCACACATTTTTAGCTGCTGTTCCTTATCACTGTCTTTGTTGTGAACAAAGATCCTTTGCTAATGACTTTCCACCAAGGCTTGTTGAATACCACAAATATAAAATGCCTCGTTTAGTACAGAGGTACACACGGGTCTTGTATCCTTCTCTGCTTCTGCACATGGATATTTTGCTACATGTTAAAATTTGGGGGGAGGGGGGGAACATTGGATGAAAAAGATTTTTTTTAAAAAAAATGATGCCATTTACTTACGGCAGAAACACAGAAGATAGGGCAAAGGATGGGGGAGAAACAAAACGGGCTGTTTCCTTATTGTTTATATTGTTATAAAGAAAGAACGTTGAACCTACCTTATGTTTGTTTGTTTGTATCACCCCTCTTCCAGAACTCCCCATTGCTGATCCTGCTATAGTAGTCCTGCTGTTTGGCAAAACCATCCACACGCATGTAGGGAAGGTCTAGAGTCTCAGCAGTAGTTGTCCTTCCCCTGTTGCTAGCTCTCCTACTTCTCTTCCTTTTATAAATTGTTTTGTATTGGTTGGGGGGGATTTTTTTTTTGGTTGATCCTGAAAGCTTAGTTGTGCAGTTTGATTTCTTCTATGCAGGCTAACCTTAGTAGTGCAGAGCTCTTAAAAATATAAGTTGGCCCAATTGTCCTTCTGACGTATGAATTTGCATTGTAGTTACGTTTCAATCAGTTCAAATAAATCTTCAATGAAAAAAAATCGTTCCCTCCAAATCCTTCATTTATAAAGGAAGAGGAAAAGCCTATTCTTCCTTCCTTCGACTCAGTTGTCTTGCCTTTTTTTTTAATTAAAAGGAAAATAACAACCACAAAGTTTTTAAGAGCTCTGAATAAAATTGCTTTGCCAATGGGGCAGTGGGAAGGAATGACTTATTTTTCTTGTGCCCGGCAGCAAAAGGGTTAATGCTTGCTTTCCTCTTTGATATCCATTAGTTTGGAACCCATGTTGTGATTGGTCCATGTCCATGTCTGTTTTGTTCCTGAACTGTATGACTTTAATTCAAAGAAACCATTCAAAGTGCCGCCTACTCAGCTGAGGTGTTTCCCATTCCTCCAGGTCACCCAACGTGCCTGCAGTTCACAGCAAATATGACAGAGGCTGTCAAAACCTATCAGTGGCAATGCATCGAATGCAAATCCTGTAGCCTCTGTGGAACTTCTGAGAATGACGTAAGCTTATCTTTGTTATCCGTACCTAAATTAGCCATTTGTAATAATGAGTTGCAAACTAATGTACATGATGTCCAGGGTTTATTCATTGAGCTCAAGACAGTCAAGCAGCAGAAGGGAATTCTTTTTGTAAATTCTACATACCCACTCAGTTACAGTATACTTGCTCATCCTTTTTCCCTTTTGTCCCCTTCAAAATTGCTTCCTTGGTTCTCACTTGGGACTACTTAAAGGACCAAACCTGTCTGTTTTGTGGCAATACAGAGTCTGATCCAAGTAGATTGAATCTTAGCAGCTAGGAAAACAATTCATCTTTTAAGAGCAATACTTCCTTCCCCAGAAGGATTGTGTGCTGGTTCAAATGATATGACTCAAAGGCCTTTATTGGACATTATTTGCCCCAGTCATGTCATTTTTACTACAGAGCTTGCAGCAAGTTGAACAAATTTGAAGAGGTGCTTTTTCTAACAATATATCAAGAGCAAAAGTCTCAATCCTATTCAGAGGTTGTCTCTTTTCAAATTATTGCAAATGCCTATCTAATGGCAACTGCATCCAGTCAGTTCTGGAGCTCAGGGCTGTGATGGATGCCACTCGATGGTAGGCTCTTATAAAATGATGGTTTTGCTACAGAGTGTATTGGATTTGAACAGTGATGACCCATAGTGTCTCAAGTAAAATAAGGACCTTTAGGGTGCCATCCATGTCAAAATTGAACAGCCCTCACTCAACAGAAAGGGGGGGGGGGATACAACATCCTCTATCTCCAATCTGCAACACAGTCCTTTCAACAGTTCCAAGAAGGCTCCACAGCCATTTGCACCACTCAGGTGACCCTGATGACACAGATAAATCTCCAGGTGACCTTAATGACCCACTAAAAGAATGCAAATGACCAATGCAAATGTATGCAAGGAATATAAATTCATCCATTCATCCACTCCCCACCATCCAGTCAGAACTGAAGAAGCTTCATGGATGAGAAACAAATGTCTTCAAAGAAAAAACCAGAAAGTCCAGTTGCCTCTTGGAGAAGAAAAGCATCTTTGGGATGACCTTTAAAGACACTATGCATTTTTGATGCATTATCTAAAAGAAACCTTTTCTAATTGGCATGCATATGTAGTTCTATCCTAAGTGGTGCTCTGAGCAATATATACATGCAGAGACTGGGAGAAATAATCTCTCAGCATGGGATGAGATACCATCAATATGCCAGTGGTATCCAGTTGTATATCTTTACCTTGGGTTGAGCAGGAAGACTTTGCAGTTACAGTCTGTGCAAACCCAAATTTTCTCATAGAAAAATATGACTAAGGATGCTTTTATTAGTTGCCAATTAATTGAGGTGCAATTCAAGGTAATAGTTGCCACTTGTAAAACATTGTGTGATTCAAGATTTGAGTTGAATCTGCCCAACTGGTGAGATCAGACCGGGAAGACTCCAAGGGAATGTCATCTGCCATGACCTCTTCTGGGTGGTCTAGAGCAGTGATGGCAAATCTTTTTTTGGCTGCTGTGCCAAAAGCGGAGGAAAGCACAGGAGGGGGGGGCATGTGCCGGTATGCCACACCCATAATGCTTTGCATGTGTGCTCCCCAGCAATCAGTGACCCCCCCCACTTTTGCCCTGTTTTTCTGCCTTCCCCAGGCTCCAGAGACTGTCTAGGAGCCTGGGGAGGGTGCACTCCCTCCGATGCTTTCTGGAGGCCTCAGGAGCTTCCCTGAAGCCTCCAGAGGGAAAAAAATGGACCTACAGGGAACCCAGAAGTTCAGGAATGGTGACTTCCCTGAAGGCTCTGGAGGATGAAAAACAGCCCTACCAGCAAACTGAAAGTCCATTTATGAACTTCCGGTTTGCCCATAAAGCTGGTTTTTCTCACTTTGGAGGCTTCAGCGAAGCTTCTGGAGGGTGAAAAATGGCTTCAAAAGAACACCAAAGTTAGTTGGACAGTGCATGCATGCCCGCTGGCCAACTGACAGAGCAATGCCTCACGTGCCTTGACAAATGGCTCCACATGCCACCTGTGGCACGCATGCCATAGGTTCACCATCACAGGTCTAGAGTATTCCTCCTTTGGAATAGCCTCCCCTTGGATATTTGGCCCACCCACTTATTCAGACTTGTTCGGAAAATGTATCACTTCTGGAAGGCATTTGAGAATGAGAAGGAAAACCACAACATCCATATGCACAGGAACATTAGGTTGAATGTTATCAGCAGTTCTGTAACATTTCCCCCCTAATTCCTACTTGCATTGTTGTTGGCCACTCAGATTCAGATTAATCTCTCTAAATGAGATTTTTTTTCTCTATTTCGAATGCATGTTGCAATGTGCAAGTTAGTTAGATTGCAGGAACATGACAATGCAGCACAAAAGGAAGTAGTCTCTTTATCCATAGTTACTGGTGTGCTCTTTGGTTCCTTATCACTACACATTAACTGTACACATGGGCAGGGTTACATGTTTTTAGCTAGATTGAATAATGTATATATTTTTTCTTTTTTTCCTCAACAATTCTGGATCAGGACCAGTTGCTCTTCTGTGATGACTGTGACCGTGGTTACCATATGTATTGCTTAAACCCACCAGTCTCTGAACCTCCAGAAGGTACAGTTGCTTGGAATATCTATACCAATCATTTCACAAGAGCCCAATCAATATCATTTAAATATTCATATACGTGTTTTGGCGGCATCGTTCTTTTCCCATATTGCTGAAGCAGATTTTTGAAAGCCAGAGGAAAGGAATAGGGAGATTGTCCCATGTGGGGTATGTCTTGCTATATCATACTTCCCATGTGAAATTATAGTCAAAATAACATAAACAATGCAAATCATGGCAAAAAAGCTGCTTAAAGCAGTTTCCTGATTTTTTCCAATAGTTCTATCTTGTTAATTTCATAGCAACAAATCTAAGGATTTCCTTAGGTCACATTTAGCTATAGTGTCCGTCCAGATATTGAAATGATCAATATTGAATGATCAATGTTAATACTGAAAATACCAGCAGTGAACAAAACAATAAAGCTAATGGAAATCCAGTCTCACTGGAAACACTTCCTTCTCTTCCTCACTAGTAATTATTATTGATTAGAAAGGTTAATTTGATTAGAGAAAAAAATCTAATAGTTTATAGGCCTCTTCAGTAGAAGTTAGGGCAATAATTCTCTGAAGCGTGTGATGAGGCTCATAAGCATTCCTTGGGGAAATCAGTTGATTAAATCATGCAATTCTCCTATGGCTCCAATGTCTCCACCCACAGTGAATGGAGGCTGCCTGCCAATTCTATGAAATATTTTACTCTTTCTACCAGCCTTTACTGGTTTGAGTGGGTAATTCCAGTGGATCCTTTCCTTGGAGTGATGTGATTATTCATTGAGCCCTCAATGCAGTGATCTATAGTATTCCTTCAATTGTTGTTCCGCACATGGACAGAATTGTGACTCTTTTTCCATGAACCAAATTGTGTAGTCATATACATTTTAAAAATAAACCTTTTGGTAAGACTTTTGGAATGAGGTAAGTATTTTTCCTATGACAGCCAATAACACTTAAACTTGTAATGAAGATTATGAGTCTCTTTTAAAACTGAAATGGATATTTTTAAACCACCATGACCGCCACTGAAATAAACTGCTGCTAATGTAAGGGAAGCTAATGTATTCTAGCTCACAAGTTATTACACTTCTGTGTAGTCACTGCAGTTAATGAAAACAGAAAGACATACTATAGGACAGTGATGGTGAATCTTTTCAGCATGCTCGTCTGGGCCACAACCCAGAAGAACTGCCCAGGAGGCATGCATGTGCTGGAAAATGGTGCGTGCATGCACGCCAGCCAGCTAGTCTTCTGGTTACTGGTGCACATGTGGGCACAACAATCAGCTGGCCAGTGTGTGCATGCTTATGCTCGAAAATGGAAGATCAGCTCTTCCAGTTTCTATCACTGCTGCACACACGAAGGCCAAGTGATCGTAGCACATGCATGTGTGCCAGAAACCTGGAAGAGGAACGGGCGATGCTGTGCATGCCAGGCAACATGACTCCCGGCACGTGTGCCATAGGTTTGCCATCACTACTATAGGACATATGAAAAACGTCTACAGGAACCTCCTCCCAAATACTTGGGCAGCTTCTGATGCCCTTCAAAATAACTCCTCTTTTCTACATTCACATCTTTGTCTTTAAACAATACCCCAACAAATGGGGGGGGGGGGCGGAGAGATGAGTACAAATTGGAAAAATAGTAGTACACACACTGATATACAATATAATTTATTATAATTTATTATAATTACAATGTGCATATTAAGGTTAGAAGTTGGAAGACTATGATTATGTATATTTAATTGTATTATTATTCTTAGCATTGTGTAAAAAATATATTAAACCAGTCAATACACTGTCCAGAAAATATGTATGGATGTTAAAGGAAAATTATAAATAAAACATATATGCAAAAATAACTTCTCTCCTAACAGAAGTTGCCTAAAGCAGGGGGCAAGAGGAACTAATCTTGGCTGATCCCTAAAAGCTAACAGAGTCAAGTGTGGCTAGTATTTGGTTGGAAAATAAAATAAGAAACAAAGCTACTGCTATTGTTCAAAGTGCACACAAATTGAACCAGCCTTGTTTATCTGCAGACTTGGATATCATTTAGAACAAGGGTGTCAAACTCTATTTCATTGAGGGGCACATCAGGGTTGTATTAGACCTCGGGTGGGCAGGTGAGCGTGGCCAGCTCGACTCATGCCAGGGGCACCTGTGGTGGCCCGAGTGCTCTTCTAGCGAAACAGGTTCCTGAGCTCTGTTTTTGGCTGCACAGCCTCCTGCAATCCTCTGTCAGTGAAAAGAGCTCCATTTTCACTGGCATAGGGTTGCAGGAGGCCGTGGCAGCCCAAAACAGAGCTCGGAAGCCCATTTTTGCTGGCAGAAGCACCGCAGGCTGATCCTTTGCTGTTTTCAGAGCAGCCCTGTGGGCCAGATCTCAGTATTCCGTGGGCCGGATCCAGCCCCTGGGCCTTGAGTTTGACACCCCCTGATTTAGAATGTCTTTTCAACATCTAAACTTTTCTATATCTTTATTTATAGGAAGCTGGAGTTGTCACTTGTGTCAAGAACTACTCCAAGAGAGAGCATCAGCTTTCTGCTATCAGCCCTAGATGAGAATAAAGGATTGGGCTTATTCTTGAATCTGTAGCACCAGCACACCATGATCATCCATCACATAGGCTATGTGTAACCATAGACACGCTCTTGCCCTCATGAAAGGATGAACACTCAAAAAAGCATCCATAGCACTTGCTTCTCCAGGGTTACACTTCACCAAGAATTGACCTCCTGGGTTCTACTAGAAGGAGCACATCTTTGAGGCAAGGGGGAGGATTCTATGTTCCAAATGGATCATTTTCCCCTGCAGTGCATGATTGCAGGTCTGTTGTAATAGATTCATCTGTGTTATGATTATAGCATAAAGGAGAGCTGTTGTAACTGTTGGTGTTTAGGCATTTAAATTGTGTGGATTGTGATTCTGGTTTGATTTGTCTTCTCTTTCCTTCAGATAAATCAGTATTCGCCATTCCTCAAACAGTCATGTCCCCCTAATTCCTAATTAACATGGGCAACAGCTGAAAACAATGTGAGTTAGATTCCCAACATATCCGGAGAACATTTAGATTAGTATTAGAGTGCTTGGTGATTGTTTGTGATCTAGGGCTGTAGTGGGATATTAAACTTTACTTATCAGAAAAGGTTCTAATAGGAAATTGCTGTTTACAAGTAAATATGTCACATAATAGTATCTGGCTGTTTACAGTTCTATAATAAAATCAAAATAACCCTTCATAAGGAAGCGTATCCACAATATCTACCTTGAAACTTCTCCAATGTCCTAATAATACAGAGATAAAATGGTGATATGACTTTGTTATGTTAATGCAGTGGTGACATTCAATTTTTTTAGTACTGGTTCTGTGGGTGTGGTGTGGCTTGGCGGGCATGGCAGAGGAAGGTTACTGAAAAAATTTCCATTCCCACCCCACTCTAGGGCCAGCCAGGGGTGGTATTTGCCAGTTCTCCAAACTACTTAAAATATCCGCTACCAGTTCTCCAGAACCTGTCAGAACCTGCTGAATTTCACCCTTGCATTAATGTATCCCACAGCTAATCTAGATTCCCTGACATATTCCACATCCAGTCTATTGCTCTTCCTAAGTAAATGACACTCCAGTGAAGGAGTGCCGGACTTTCAAGTAAAAAAGGAAAGCTATCCGAAATTCATTTGGGAATATTATATCTTTCTTTACAATGGCTGTCTTCTCTTTCTTAAAGGGTGAAAACTTTAAAGAAAAACTCCTGGTGTTATAATAGGGATTAGAGTGCCAGCAGACAAAATATTGTATCTTCACCTTCTCCTTCCCTACACAGATACAATCAAGAAGCTTGTTTTGTGCAGGGTCATTCAAGGCCCTTGTCTCTGGCAACAGAAGATTGGCAGCTATGTCGGCCCTCATTTCCATTTTTGGGTGACATAGCTGACTTGGGGTCATTAGTTTAATCAAAAAGAAATCCAGGTCTGACTTGGGTTTCAACTAATCATCTCTAAATGCAGCGGCTCCTGTTTTATTTTTAGTTTGCAGCGTATTCTGATCTCTCCTTCCTTTCATTTCCCCCTCAAATAATCCCTATTAAAGGTTTGAATAAAACAATAAAAGATAATGGAGACTAAGGAAAAGAAAGAAAAGAATTACAAGAAAAATAAATGTATAAAGAGAAGAAAAGAACTCCATCCCCTTCATAGCAGGTGTAAACAATTCCCTAATCTCTTCACTTCCTCTTAGCTAACAACTGTAAACTCTTCATCCTCATAACCCTTTTCAAATCAAATCAAATAAGTGACATCTTCTTCAATCCAGTTAATAGTAAAAGATCCATACAGGCCCCTAAGATTTTAACATTAATTAACACATATAAAACTCAACATTCCACAACTTATTTCTTAACTAGAAGAAAACTCCATTTAATTTAATCCATGAAATGGTCTCAATATTCTCAACAAACAACATTTTCAAAACACCAAATTTAAAAATTACGGGGAAAAAATCCCCTTTAGAAACAAAAAGTCCCAATGCAAAATATTCTAAATAACATCTTACATTTTCCTCATCTCTACCTGTAGGTGCATCCACATTTCACAACTATATAATAACCCCAATATCCTAATAGAGCCAAAAAAAAATCCCCTTTAGATAGAGCAAAAATAATTAATTTCTTCTTATTTAAAAAAAATTCTCCAAACTTCCTTACTTTAACTAAAGAAAAACAATTAAATATAAAACCAATATTAAAAATCATAATTACATAAAATAACTCTTTGAGAAGAAGCGTATACATAATATCTACTTTAGGCAAATCCAGTACAACAGCATTAATTCAGAAAGAATCATCCTGTATAACAATGTAACCTATTTATCTCTGCTAGAATAAGCCAACTTTATAATTTTTTAATTTTCTTTTACATAAGAAAGTGTTTCTCTGCAATCCATCCAGGCGGTTGTTGATCCTTATCCAAATTTCTTTAGTGCCTTAAACAGTTTTTCTTATAAATCCAACAAAGGGAAATTATTGCATTATTTCCTGGTATTCTCATTTTTATTTCTTTTTTATTTTTATTTTTAATGCCTCATCCAGTGTATTTTGAAGATTTTACTTCAAAGTGTTCACATTCTCTTCAAGTACATTTTGTTGGACAAATTGTTCTGTGATAACACAATGTTCTTCACAATGTGA
Source organism: Thamnophis elegans (assembly GCF_009769535.1). NCBI lineage: Eukaryota > Metazoa > Chordata > Lepidosauria > Squamata > Natricidae > Thamnophis > Thamnophis elegans. The sequence continues at coordinate 114,516,432 of NC_045541.1, read as the reverse complement.
AGACACGACATAGTTTTCTTTTCTTGGTACAGATCCCTACACAGTTCTTCAAATATGTCTCTAAATACCATTATAAATTGCTTGTCTTACACCTCAAAAACTCAAAAACATTCTTTCTTTTCCAATTATACATGTATTGTTTTCAAAAAATAGTTTCAAAGTATTAATATTGAAAGCTCCAAACTCTGAATATTTTGAACCCTTAGAACTTCCTGTAGCCAAAACATGATCTAAATTTCTTAACATTAAATTCTTAAAAATTATAAAATCAAATCTTCATATTCTTATATTGAGGATTAACAGCATCCACTCACCTGGTGCTTCCTCTTGTTATTCATAAGGTGTATAATTTCCTTAAATCCATTAATAGACAATTTCCAAAGATCATTAGAAAGGGAAATACATGAACTTAGTGTCCTTAAAAGGCTCCAGTTTGCACTTGAAGCAAAATGATGAATTCCCCCATCTTCTGGTCCTGCCCCACCTCCAAGATTGCCGTCTCTTCAGAAGGACCATAAGGAAAAACAGCTTGGGCAATCTCATGTCATTCACCTTGATTCAGAGAAAATCAAAGGTAGTTGATCTGCTTTGGCTACTTTGTACAAGGCTGCAATCATCAGCTCTACCTGTCTGCAGCACTGTCTTCAGTCAGCCATTTTCCTGAAATCTTGATCTTCCCATCCTTTCAGATGAGCATGCTATGCAACCAAGATCTGGTCATTTGAGGGCGCCAAAATTATGATTGGATTCAAACATGCTAAATGATAGTTTGTTAAATCATGGATTACTGAATGAATCATGATGGCTGGGTTAACCAAGCTAAAACCAAACCAATCAGATTATTGCCTTGCATACTGCATAAAGTCAAATTCTTTCTAATTATACATTCCTTGGGAGAGTTGCTCATAAACAATACAGTGCTCAATATGTTTGGATTTCAGGTTCAAAGTGAATGTGACAATGTCATTAAATGTAGGAATCGTTTGGCGGCAGGAAGGGGAAATCATTTAGGAAAAAAGTGTATAAATTGTTAACAATAGAAAGAGCATTGCAATAGTGAATGTAAAATCTTGTCTGTGACTTACCTTCCTTTGGTCCATGTCTTCAGAGTTTTTCTCTCCAGCTGACCTCTAATAGCATTGATGCCTCTTGGTAGTTAAAAATGTATGTAGGCGGATGCTTTGAAGATATGATTGGAAACCACAGAGACTGTTGACATCATCCATGCTTTAGATGGAATCTAGACAAAGCACAATATTTTGGCCCTAAGTATGTGATCTGCTTCAAGCCTCTTGCTAATACGTGAAAGGAGAATATGGGATACACTGAACACATCCTGTGTAGCACATCCTGTGTATCCTGTGTAATATAATTACTTTACAGATTGAGTCATATTGAGTTAGATCATGAATAGTCTTACCTACCCTGACTGGCAATTTTTGAGGATTCAATACAATTTTTTACAGATCTATATGGAATGCCAAAGATTAAATCTCAGATTGTTACACCAAGCATCAGGACTTCTAGTACAAAGAACCAGAGACTATATTGGGCAAATTGCTACTTTTATAAGCTAGGGATGAACAATGGTTCAGCTGCAGTGCTCTTCAGTTGTTGCAGTCCACCCCCAGCTCTGTTGTTTAGGCGTAACATGAGATTTTAAGGTGCAATATAAAATGTTCATAATTGGCATGCAGCAGATTGGCTTCAATGAATGGGATTTTCTGTCCCCACAGCTATATTTTGTGACTTGTTATACTGCTGAAGCACTTAATCATACCCACTCTGATACACACACAATACCATAAAGTGGTTGGTTTGGTTTTGGCTTGATATAATGCAATATACAAAATTATCATGGCTCAATGTTAAGTGAGAATGTGCCATGTCATAATGGTTTGTTCAACAAATTGTAGCAAATTTGGAACTAAATTAACTCTCCCTCACCCCTCTCTGCCAGGGCTGCATAAACTATTTACTTGAGGTTGACATGGACCTTGTGATGTATGTGATTGAGGAAGAGAGCACTCTATCAGAGGTAGGTTGCTCCTGGTTCGGCCCGGTTCGGCCGAACTGGTAGAGGTGGCGGCGGGAGGCTCTGCCCACCCACATGAACACTTCTGTGCATGCACAAAAGTGTTGTGTGTTGGAGCGCATGCACGAGCATGAAGAAACCGGTAGTAAACCGGTTAGCAACCCACCACTGTCTCTATGACTATTTTGGTTTTCATTTTCCGTGGTTGCATGGTGGATAAAAGGGGGGGAGAGGGGGTACACCTGACCCTGTCCATAATGGTTCCAACCCCAAGGCTATAAACAAAGATTTTACAGTAGATGAATAAGAAAATCATTCAACAGTATATGATACACAAATGTAGGTTAACAAGGTGTTGAGTCAGGCTGAAACTGAAATCATAAAAAAGAGTGGCTAGTTAAAGCAGAATGTATTGATAGCAACTCCAGCCTATAATATACAACATAAAATAAATTTTGAAAGTGCAATAATTTCCCCACTTCAGAAATGAAGATACATTCCATCTAAGGTTAAACATCTTTATATTAGTTTGAATTCAGTTGTAAATGTTCCCAGGGAAAGTGTACATTTTGCAGTTTTATTCTGAGTATGTTTATAAAATGATACAATTATTTCAAAATTATGACTAGTGTTGGATGATAAGAGCATGTGTTATACATACTCTGTCTCTGAAAGCTGCTTGACTCTTTAGTGAAAGCACCAGCAAGCAGAACACATAAATTATTATTATCTATTAAAAGCCCAAGCACAGTTAGCTTGCCAAAATTAGGGTTGTGATACTCCATATACATTCATGTGTGAGCTCCATTGATTTTAATAGGACTGCAGTCAATTCAAGCCAGAATATGAAGGGCTTAGACTATGAACAATGTTATTGGCTCTTAGACCAGCATTTCAAAATTACAATACTAGCGTGCATTGCCAATATATCACAATGGTCTTGTGTAAGCTGGTCATACAAGGTCAAAGCCATCTGCAGAACTGAAGGTCTTCTCATTTTTTTGCATTAGCATTCTAAGTCCTGAGAGAAAGCCTTTCACAAACAAGCACAGATTTTGGGATTAAAATGTTTGCATTTGTTTAACCAGCCTTGCTGGAGTTGCATTTAAACCGCTGCTTCTACACGTGAAAAAACTTGTGAGAATTGGTTTCTTAGATGTAAGGTATCTTAAGGGAGGTGCAGTTTTAGATATTTCATGGTAAACATTCAATGCTTTTTCAAGGGAAGCAAATCCTATAGGTCAATCTAATCAAATTGATGGGGGTTGCTTTTTTTCTTTGTTCTGGGTGAAAGCAGGATTATAAATTGAATTTAAGATCTTCTAAATCTGCTTTATTTAGCAAATTAGTTACTAATAATGACCTCAAAGCCAATCATCAAATTATTTTTCAGGACAGACGCCGACCTAAAATTGTGAACGTGCAATAATGGTGGTACAGAATGCCCCCATCCATGTGCATGCACACAACCACCCAGGTTCTTCCAGACAAACTGATCCAGGATACAAGTATAGTTCAAATGCATGTTTAAGATGCTCCTCCTATAGTTATCAGTGAAATAACCAAGGTTCAAATTAGTAAAACCGTTGCTTCTAAGAGAAGTCATTGCAAAATTACATCCTCATATGAAAAAGGAGCAACTGGGGAAACGATGGCATCCCAGAGAGATGCAAGATGCAATCACGGTGATATTCACAGAATTTATTATTTAGAAAAGGTCTTTGATTTAATACCTTCAATGTGTGTTGTTTGTGCCAGGGAGAAGGGGAGAGATTGGCAACCGGCAGGGTTATTTTCATCTCGATTTTTCTCTTCCAACAACAAGAGAAAATGTCAAAATCCCCTTTGGTGAATAAGTAATTTAAACACACCGTATGAAATCTCGTTTTGCCAGTGATCACAGCAAAGGGACGCAGCAGCCCAGCTTGCTAGAAAAAAAAGGGGGGGCCTGTATAATAAGACGTTCCTTTTTAATGGATGAAAATAACCCCTGCCAGATAAAAGACAGGTTATAGAGTTCTCTTTTCATATTGGATCTTGTAATGACGATAGACAATGTGGAGAAAATGCCCAGGAAGAGAAATAGAATATCTCAGCCACAAACCATGCTGCAAGCTGACTTCTGCAGGAGGCTGTTTTCTATTTCCCAAACAAAGCACCTGCGATGGGAGCTTTCTTGGCTCTGACCAGCTCAGGCAGCAAAGCCGTTCAATTTCCCATTCTGTAGTGACTTTCAGTTACAGAATGGATGCGCTTATGGTGCATAAGAAAGAGGCCCTGGAATTAATCCAGCAAGGCAGATAGGTGGTGTGCACACATGCATGTACGTGTGCCTGCATGCCCATGTTGTTTCTTTGCATCTCCCAGCTGATTCCGAAGCTTAGGACTTAACAGCTGCAGTTCTCTGGCAGAATTAATTCCTTCCGAGTCTTCGCTTCCCTCCTGCTTGTTTCATTCAGGCCTTCTTAAGCCGAAGTGTGAAGGTGCCTGGCAACGCAATTTCCTCCACGGATTTGGGCAACGCGCAACCTTTTTTCCCTTTTTTTTCTCCAGAGGTAGCAGCTCAGACAAAAGTCAGAATACTTTCTTTCAGAGGAAATGGCTCACTTCCTGTGCTAACATGCCCGGGATTTCAGGTCTTGCATTTCAAAATTTGGGTAGCTGATCCAAGCCCCCGAAAAAGCAAGCGAGTCTCAGAGGTGTGCCTGGCAGAGAAATCAAAGACTAAACTTTAAGCAATTAGCATTGTTAATGTTTACTCTGAGATATTACAGCTGCCTAAGTCTCATTAAAATATTCTCCAGGGTGAGGGGGAGTGGAAGAAGGCAGAGATTAAGGTACCAACTTTCTTTCCTATTAAAAAAAAGGCCACCTGATATAATGGCAGGTGCATGTGCTTAAATACCTTGAATAGCAAAGCATGCAAAATATACATATTTTATCCCCTGACTGACCAGTGGCACTGTGTCTGGAATGGCACCTTGTGGAATAACAGGTGCCTAATAAACTGGGAAGAAGTGGATAAATTCTTTAAAATTTGTATTTCTGTAATCGGGATCTCACAAATTCAATACAAAGCTATTCAAGGAAAAAGATACTTTGTAGGAGATCAAACCTCCTATCCTTGGGTTCTTAGGTAGAAAATATTTCTTTTTAATTGATCCAAGACAAAATCCTTAAGTCAAAGACCCTGTAGCACCTTTTTCATCTTGAATCACCTGTGTCATTAAGGGGATGGCACAATAATGAACTACTTTATGTCATAACTGTTGGTGCCTGGTGACAGTTCTTTGGGCACTTATATTGTGCCCAGCCATCTAGAAGCCAGGGGACTTCAATGGACATCAACATACAGAGCATTGCTTTATACAAAGCAGATCATTAGCACAGTAATAGTAATGCAGTAAGAATCAGATCCATCACTTGTGAGACAAAAGTCCTATTCTGGAGGTGCCAGAAATTGAACTGGGAAATTTCTTCATGACAGCCATGGGTTTTATCCCTGAACTGCAACATGAAGGACCCACTGTTCTCATTCCAGGCCGCTTGTTCAGAAGGACACCATGATCGATGCTGCTGAAAGCATCTCAAGGTTCTGGGAGACGTAGCAAGGCTGTAGACCCTTATCTTTCTCTTGGCTTTTTGGTGATTGATTGAAATGTTCCCCAGTAACCGTATCCAGGAGAGACTGAGGTAGCATGGCAACCATCTGAAAACCTATTCCAAGAAAAGGTATTGCATGCTCATTAGAAAGAAGTTCCTCATATACTGCACGGAGGTTTGGTAGGCTTCCGTGAGGATTCATTTTGGTGCGAAATCCCCTTATGATATCACACAACAGCACTTGAGGGCAATCTAAAGTCTGAAAGTCAGCTTCACCCCAATCCCATACATTGAAGGGAAAAGTAGAAGTGTTATGTTCGGATTATTACGCATGTGACTATGGACCAGGTTAGAAGAAAATTGGATGGACTTACTCTCTGTTCATATACTTCCTCTGCCTGGTGCTTTGCTTCAGACATTATTAGCCAAAAAGCTTGACTCTCAGCTTCTGTGTCAAAAGATGTCAAAACAGAACAAAATTTCAAGTCTGCATAGTTTCAAGGCATAGGAATAGTTTTTAGATTATCATTTCCTGTGTGCTTCCTCCACTGATTCGATTAAATGAAATCTTTTAATCTAGAACCTAGCTATACAGTAGTCATTTTTTTTTAGTCATTTTATTAAGATTTATAGGCCGCCCTTTTCCCTGAGGGGACTCAGGGCGGCTTACAATCAATCAAAGGGAAAGGGGTGCACTATCAAAGACAAACAATATGTGAACAAAAGAAAGAAAATAATAAAAACACAACTTGCATTCAACAGTCAACACTCGGGCGGGTAAATTGGGAACCTATCCCCAGACCTGATGGGAGAGCCAGGTCTTGAGGGCTGTGCGGAAGGTCTGGATGGTAGTGAGGGTGCGGATCTCGACGGGGAGGTCGTTCCACAGGGTCGGAGCTGCAACAGAAAAGGCTCTCCTCCGTGTAGTCGCCAGTCGACATTGACTGGCAGATGGAGTGCGGAGGAGGCCCAGTCTGTGCGATCTAATCGGTCGAAGGGAGGTGATCGGCAGAAGGCGGTCTCTCAAGTACCCAGATCCACTACCATGGAGTGCTTTAAAGGTGGTCATCAATACCCTGAAGCGCACCCGGAGATCGACAGGTAGCCAGTGCAGCTCGCGGAGGATGGGTGTAACGTGGGCGAACCGCGGTGCGCCCACTATCACTCGCGCGGCTGCATTCTGGACTAACTGCAGTCGCCGGATGCACTTCAAGGGCAACCCCATGTAGAGCCCATTGCAGTATTCCAGCCTAGAGATCGAAGTAGTCTTCGATTTACAACCACAATTAATCCCAGAATTTCTGTTGCTAAGTGAAACATTTGTTAAGTGAATTTTGCAAATTGCCACATTGGTTAAGTGAATCATGGCACTTGTTAAGTTAGGAACATGGTTGTTAAGTGACTCTGGCTTCCCCATTGACTTTGCTTGTCAGGAGGTCGCAAAAAAGTGATCACATGACCCTGGGATACTGCAACCATCACGAAGCATCAAAATTTTGTTCATGAGACCATAGGGATGCGGCAACGGCCTTAAGGGTGAAAAATGGGCATGAGTCACTTTTTAAGTGCCATTATTCAAAGGAGCAGTCACTAAATGAACTGTTGTAAGTCAAGGACTACCTGTATATACACGTATAAGCTCACAAGAGTCACTTTTGAGAACCCTTATTGCCTCCAATGACGCCTTCTGTTCCTAGGACTTTTTGTCTTTTAAGCAAATAGCAACAAGTAATCAAATCAGCCTTTTTTGACTGCAGCAAATGCCTTCATTTTTCCTTTGGTTCTGACTCATCCTAGGCATGGATGTGGAGGTATAAGTCTTTATTGCTTTTGCTCACAACTATCTGTCAGCCAGGGCAGCTGTGTTAATGCTGCGCTCTCTTCTTCTGGCTTAACTTGAGCCTTTTTTTAGAGGGGGTGGGAAGACGTTTGACTCAGTTTTTTTTACTCCTGATAACTGTCCCTGCAGCCTAGCAAGGTTTTTCAGAAGTGGTTTGCCCTTGCCTTCTCCCTAGGGCTGAGATAAAAGCGATCGGCTCAAGATCACCAGCTGGTTAGTGCCTAAGACAGGACTAGAACTTACCGTTGCCCAGTTTCTAGTCTGATGCCTTAATCACTACACAGAACTGGCTCTCTTATAAGTGTACACTTGAATACACTAAGTCCGCTCATGAGCCTTAGGAACCAGAACAGAGCTAATGCTAATGTAATGTGGGACCAGAACAATTGGTTGATCAAGTCAGACAAAACCATTTGTTTTCCGAGCTTTGTATCAGTCAACAAGGCATCTACTTAATGCTACATATGCTGCCAGGAGAAAAAAATCATACCTTGGAATCTTGAGATCAATGTCCTTGGTGGCCAAGCAAGAAATGTTATTTGAAACATCAAGTACATTTTGAGTACTGGCTAATTTAGCACGCTAGTTGGAGCTGAGATGCATTTCAACAGCTTTGCCCGCTTGGTATTCTGAACACCACTATTAAAATTTCAATATAGTTAAGAATAGTCATGTGCTGGGCTCTTCACTGTTATGAATCAAGGCCTTTCTCCTTATTTTGGTTTGGATGCAACTTAAGAGATGCTAGAGCGTAGGCAGCTTATCCTCAATTCTTTGTGAATAACTCAGAAGTGTGTATACTTGTGTTCCCCCATTTCTGGACCTGGTAATTATAAACTGTTTTTGTCCTGTTTTCTTTGTCAGTTTTGTCTCTGCAGCTCCCTATTTTCACCAGCAACTAAGTTTCCTTTGATTGATGTAACAGCTATTTGCCATTTTTCTCTAGTGCCTCTTTCCACTCCATATTTGGGATACACTATTTTCCCCCTTTCTGTCTTTTCTATTTTTAAGTCAGTATACTTATAATAAGTGTGCCAACCTACATACTAGGGTAGGCATGCTAACTAATTTTTTTTCTGCAATGTAAGTTATGGCTTTCCATGTGTGTTTGTGTAGCTACAATAAACTTGTGGATCTCTTTGAATTTTAATCCTTGTCTGACTGCATCATTTTCTATCACTTGCTGATCCTTGTGCTTTTTGAATTAACAAGCCCCTTGATTCATTAACTGAAGAGAGATTTGAGATAGTCATTGCTCAGATTTTCAGGAATTAAATCTCCTACAGATACATTCCACCTCTGTGAGGAAATACTTTGGAAATTGTTGTTTTGATGATTGTGGAGTGTTTGATGCTCTTTGAGCTTGGTTGTTTCCTCGTAGACATTTCATTACCTGACTAGGTAACACCATCAGTGCTTACCCTGCCAGTGTTGGTGGGGGTGTGGTTTTCTCCTTGGTAGTTCCTTGACTAGGATGTTATTTTCTGCTTGATTGTTTGCCTGTGTTAATCCCTGGTTTTCTGGGTGCAACCTAGTTAAGTCCAACACTGGCAGGACAAGCTACTGTATATAAACAGTTTTTGGTAAGAAAACTGGTGACAAAGAATGTCCTTGTTTGAGGTTTCCAAACTTTCCAAAGCCCTTTGCAAAGGAAGCAGAATTGCGAGTGGTATATGAACCACACCCATTAACTCTCACTTCTGAATCACAGATGTGCCACCAATATTCTTGGGTTGCTTGTAGGCCATTCTTCTATGATTTGGCTGCAATCCTCAGCATCTACTTTCATATTACCTCCGAACCTGATAGTATTAGTTGTTCCTCCCATATTGCTGAGGCACTCTGGATTTCAAAGACCAAAAGCACTAACTTCTTCAGACCCAATTTGCAGAATGTGGTGCATGTGCTCTTATTAGGATTACTATATCTGGTTGCAAAATTCTGATCAGTAGATACCAGCAAAGCAGTAGAACTTCTGGACTTTGAAATGCAGGAAAGGACCTATGAAAGTGCTCTCTGTTCTGGGTATCCTAACATTTGGAGCAAACCCCATTTCTGGTGGTGTGCATTTCGAAATGAGAGCTGTGGAGAACTTCAGCTTCTAATACTAAAAGTATAGCTGCATGCTATACTATATAACTGGGGAAAACCCAGGAAGCAAAAACTTCATAGGTTTCATTCAGGCATCTGTTATGTTTCTCTGGGGTAAAACCTTCAGATAACACTTAACTAATTTAATCTCTGTAATACTTAATGTTTTAAAGTATTTTTGTTTTTATGTTTGTAAGCCACCCAGAGTCACTTGACAGTGAGATTGGTGGTATATAAATTTAATTAATTAATTAAATACAGAATCTTAAAACTTCAATAGGCCTCTTCTAGTCTCACTTATAAGATTTTTAATTAAGTCTCTTTGAAAACTTTGAGATGCTTCTTCCTAAATTTGTCTCCCTTCCCAGGTTTAATGGCAATTCATGAGGTAAAACTTTGGAATGGAGCCCTTCCATTCCTTTCTGAGCTATCTCTCAACATCTTTCAGATTGTGCTGACACAGACTGTGGAGAGTTTTAATTATTGCTTTTCACTGTATACCAGCTTGATTCCTTTTGGATGTTTGCAGTCCATAAATAATTGAACAAATAAACATATAAGCTATCTAGAAGCCAGGGAAGAAGTAACTCTAGTTCTTTAGAGCACCACTGCGAGAAAGGTAAGATGCTCAGATCCTATAGCAATACTTGCTTTTATTCCTAGTTAAATACTTTCATTAGCCTTAATCTGTCACATTTCGTAGGCCAGATTTAAAAAATGAACTCAGATGTCTTCATTAACATGGTTAAACAGTTAACTTCTATAAGACAAATCTTATCAGATTTTGGATGCAGACTTGCCATTTCAAGAACCCGCTGCAAAATGCAAGTGTGTGTTACTTCCCCCTCCCCATATTTTAAATGAATTTATTATATTGTATATTTTTATTTTTCAAGCCCATCCCTGTTTAAGAGTGGCAGCTGAAAAAATGA